>NC_086343.1:18435701-19035701 GCF_032445375.1 Bacillus rossius redtenbacheri | reverse complement strand
GTTTCATTAAAGTTTCAAAGGAAACATAAATATAACGTTCAAAATAAATAACAAAATTTTTGTGTAGTTAGGAGCTCCGCGTCATGCAAATAAAGGAAAGTTAAACTTTTCAGTATACGGCTGCAATAATTATAGAGGAAAATGTTATTTATTCCTTACTTTTAATTCCCGTTTGGAGAAAATAAATCGAAAAGTACTATACCGAAAGTATAAAGTTGAAGTTCAATATCGCTTGTCAAGTAAGTTCAAGAACAAAATTAAAAAAAAAAAATTTGTTTTCTTGAATCTACTTTTTTCAGAAAAGTATACATACATACAATATTATTATATTATAAAAATAAAATTTTTTAGTCCTTAAGTATAAATTACTGAAATATTTTTAGTTAATTAATTTTTTCATGCGAAGAAATATTTAATTGTTAAAATCACGAGAACATAATTTATTATATTTATGTATTCCAAAAGCTTATGTTAAAGATCGACTATATGCTATTCAATTTGCCCAAAAATTTTACTGAAATAGGAGAGCATTACAAAAACACAATTTAACTAATGTAGGTATTATAACAATAAGTTATGTTCATAAACTATATTAATGGGAAACAAATATTTATCATTTAATTATATGCAACTATTTTCCTTTGAGGTAAAAATTGAGGTATATTTAATGTAATAAGTAAATCCTCTCATAAAATTTACTGAAACTAATATTCTTCATTGTCCGTCATATTATGATTCCAAACAGTTTAAATCAACTGAAACATGAAATAAAATAGTAAGGTTAACCATGAGGTGTGGAAGAAATTAGAGATTACTTTGTAAAATGTTTTAAAAATTTCTCATGAAATATTGTGATTATTATGTTCGTACATAATGTAAAAAAAATTCAATACATGAAATTCAACACATACTTTGTATTGAAAGTTATTAAACATATATTTTAAAAACACATGTGCGTATCTAAGTCGAATTGTTATGTAATACATGATGAACATTACCGATACAACTTCCCTTACAAATAACTTTCACCCAAAGATAAGGCCGCGGACAAATTAGGTATACACACTGGTCGCACGAGGAGCTGAAATAAGTAATATAAGAAAGCCGGCCGGAGTAATTCTTTTCAAGCCAAAGCTAAAAGTAATGGATGTTGTTTGTCTGAAGCAGGCAGTGAAATGACATACAAGTTTACAGAATAGCCATATAAGATCTTTGACGCTTCTTATCCCGTCAGTGGACTGTACGCGAAGAACCAACTGCATCATGGCCCGCCGCCAGTTTTATACTTACGTATGAATACACTTGTAAACGTTGGTTTGTATACTTATGTATGTTGCCGACATCGATAGGTATTCTTTGGAAGCTCGATGTGGATTCATTCGAACACGTTTGCGCTAAACACGACATATTTTTACATGAGAGTGACATCGCGCACTGAAAAAAGTTGCAGGTCTGTAACGCAACAGTGATACAAATATTACATAGTTCGAACATTTTCTGGAGCACGACATTCACTTTGGGTAATGCTAAGCTACTTGATAGGTACCCTTTACCCGCTTTAAAAGTGATAACTTAAAAAAAAAGTGTACATGAAAGCAGACTCAGCCATATGTTTATTGCTGTTGTATTTGTCATAAACCTACCCTACGTTCAATACGGCCTGTAAGTAGAACCATGTTTTTTTTTTACTTGTGTACAAGCTGTGGTTGTAAAGCGAATTTATGTTCTTAGTTAACTAACGTCTATCATAACATATTTGGAATAAGGCTACCTTAATTTTTTTTCTAGATTGCTATATTGTTATATATATATAAGTATTACTTAAACGGAAATATCTGGTAATAAAAATAAATGAAAAAAAGCATGAAAGGTTAAGGATTATTTTTTTTCAACAACAAATAATTTATGGTTTAACTGCTTTGTGTACTATATAAAAACAGAACAAGCTTTCAAAATTTCAAAATTTCTTTGATTATCCGTTATAGTTATGTTTGGTTTTAACTCATAAATATTTAAGTTGATTGCCAACGTCACGAATGTACAATAATTTATTTCACACCGCTCCGGGTTGCAGGTAAAGTAACAGGCGTGCAATTTGATCAGAAACGCGTTCTACTTATTCAGGCCCTTTAATTGGGCGTGACGGACCATGTGCCAAATATGTAACAATTATAAGTAGGTGAAGTATAAAAAAATAAAGAACTTGAATGCAAAATAATGCATATAACAAAAATAATTTGCAAGGTTCTTTCGTGGATGTTGTAATGTGTGGGCAATATTTACTTAATTTTGATTTTTGGATAAATTAATTGTGGTTTAAATTTTTTTAATAATTTTGTATAATTGCTGTAAAAAAATTATTTCCTGCCCTTATTAATTAATTGAGCTGTAGAAATAAGTTTATCTGAAAATTTACGTCATCTTTATTAAACATTGCCACTAATTATACTTTTTAACTTCAAAATGGTTTTTGAATTTTGTAATTAATAACGTACCATCCATAACTACATATGTGAGCGATCGGTCACTGACCTCATCTTCAATCCTCCTCGTGATTCCTGCGCCAGGAGGAACATTTACATAATTCTGACTAGCTTATTTAATAAAGAACTTCCCTAGTTTTTATTTTTTTATATATCATCCCATGAACATTTTTAAAACAGTGCAGGCAATCAGATATCTATCTAACCATAAAGCATAGCAAAATGACATTTAGTTTTCAAAATACGATTTTTCTTTTAATTTAAAATACATTTTATATAAAACCTACATTTTTAAGTATCAAAACTTTTGTAAATAGTTAACCATTTGGTTAATACTAGTATAAAATTTTTCCCCGGCATTGTAAGATGTGTAAAATTATTTTGGAAAACTAAAATAATTTTAAAAAATATTGGGTGGTATAATAATTGTTTCTTGAATTTTTATTAAAAATAAAAGGAAAAACAATGAAGTGTATTTTCATGTTAAAAATTAAATATAAATTTTGTCGAATTAGCTAGCGAGACTGTAAAGCCACCAATAAATAGTTTGTAGGACAACTTTCAATGTGTTGATTGATTAGTTTCAATACTTTATTTCGTAATACATGATCTAGTATGGTAAGCTTTAGGATATTTGTAGTTTAAACAAAAGCAATGTTTTAGAGATACACGAATATTGTCACAGAGTAAGTCGAGCACATGGTACTGTGGCGAGGCACACTAAAAGCAATTCTGAGAATTTCTTTCGGTCACGGGATTATCTTTTACCGGTGCCGGTTGTGGGTTGTCTCCCTCTCACGCACGCACGCACACACAGGTAGCCTGCCTCCCCTCCGGCCACGTGTTCCTCCACCCGGCTACCTGAGCTGTGTGGCCTGCGAGCTGGCTTCGCCGAGCGGCAGCACGAGACGGTGGAAAACTTTCAGGATTTGCGGAAATTGTGGAAAAGATATCTCGGAATTCAAAGCGATGACTATATGTTTTAAATACATGAATTTCTTCAGAAAAAAATTATCTTTTTTTCTAGACTTGTACTTTTTTTCTGTCATTCTCCTAAGCAGTATAAAATGGCCCCAAAGTTGGACAAGTTGGTGATTTTTTATTTCATATTTTGATAGAAAAAAACAAAAATGTAAAAGTATACAGACAATTCGTGTATTATCTTCTCGTGGGTGAAAAATTTTCAGATTCGTAGTGTCGATTAATAAAGTCCCATCATTATTTTAAAAACATAGTGTTCCGCTAACTTCTGATGCTACTAGGGAGGCCCCTTCAGGAAAAACAACGCGATTCCAAAACTACTCATGATATCCAAATAGGGTTCTGTTTACGAAAAAGCATTTAAGAATAACGCTGAGGGCCGAAAAGTACTTTTTGATTTCGGATTAAAATTTTTAAACTGTTATTTTTAGAAGCGTGGAAATGGATTTATTGCAAGTTCCTTCGGTGCTTTCAAGAATCCTAACCGAGTGTTTAATGTCTAAAAATTATTCTGAAAACACGCATTTTAGCCATTTCCACGCTTCTGAAATTACAGTTCAAATATAAATACTGCATTCGTAACACATTCTTGAATGCTTTTCGAAAAAAAAAAAAAACACTCTGATAACTCGGAAGAGTTTTCAAATCGAATGGATTTTTTTATGAAGCTCTTTACGCCGTATGTGTGCCAGGGTAGGCGGAGCCCTCAAATTTACGAAGAACGCTGGTTACAATTCCTGGAGGGTTCTCGTGAATTTACGGTTTTTGCTTGTAAACTTGAATGTACCTACTGGGTATACTTTCTTTGAACTTTAATCTACAAAAGTAATGGTGTGTTAACATAACATTCAAAAACTTGTTAAGTCTATAGGAATTTTTTTTCAACTTGTGTCAACGTAAAACAAGACTTAGATTCCGACGTTGTTCCACTTATCTGGAACTACAAAGAACCATTAGGTTATTTTAGGCGAATTCTTCGTTGAAAAGACCGTGCATTAATGGTAATTTCTAACCTGGCAAGCGAATGATTTACTTTTCTTTTTATGGAATATTTTTTTAAAGACATCTAATTGGCACTTCGAAATGAAAGACGATATATTCTGTTAATTTGCCGAGACTTTTTTCTTTCGTTTTTGTTACTGTCCTTTGAAGAAATGGACGTATTTTAAGGGTAGGGGATTTAAACCTAAAGCCCCATATTTTTGTCAGCAGTTTCCATGCCTAATTTTTTTTTAACGTTTAATATTTAAACTTAACTTGTGTTAATTGCAACCAGTCGCTATTAACTTCAGGCTTATCACTAAATTATATAGTATGTTTTATTGAAGCCAAGTTTTGAAAATTAAATAATGGAGAATTTTTACGGTCTAAAAACTGTTGAATCCAAACATTTTTCTTTTGGTTGCTATATTTCGTTTAAAGAGAAGTTTAATCCAAAATAATTTTAAGTTATTTGTTTAGTGAACTTTAAAGTTACAGCAATGTAACATATCGTCATACTTTGTGATTCGCTCTTCTTTTTCCGGTTCACAGATTCGATAACGGAGGGGGGGAAAATCAACTTCAAAATTTTGGTCAAACCGGGTTCTATTCCTGGCGGTGTCGAACCCACATATATTTAAAGTGTGAAAACGTGAACGTGTGGTTTTTATCGGCGTTAGTACTACGGTTTCGTCCACCAAATCATTCAATAATTTTTAATTCCTATTTTAGAAATTCGTTTTTGTCCAGACTACGAAAACTCGCTGAGAAACATGGCATATGGTATTTTTGTGCTGAGTCACTGCCATGTTTCAGTTACTTTGCAACGTGAGTTTAAAATAAAGTTGTGGTTATTATATCCACGTGTGGTCTTCGCGATAGTCCATGGCATTTCACCTTCTCCCCTCTTTCCACCCTCCCCCCCCCCCCCTTTTTCATTTTCCCTCCCTCGAAGGAAACCATATATTCCGCATTCATTCGGATGCGAAGCCATAGACTTAACATGCTCTTGAAGAAAAAAATTCCTCTCTTTGTATTCGTGGTGTAGTTTGGAGGGCTGAGAAGTTACAGGGGCAGAGAGAATTAAGGAGACAAAATAAAAGCTTTTTTTTTGTCTTCGGATTTGTCTTTGATGTTGACTCTCATAGTAAAACTGATGTTTTAAAATTTGAAGGGGGGAAAAAAATCCATTGTTTACATCACGTATGCTTTAGTATGTTCATTTTCTTGTTAGCGGGTTTGCTGCCATGTGGGCGTGCTTCTAGAATTACCTTTTACCCTGTAATTTACCAGGCGTGTTCAACGTGAATAATCATATGATTGCCTCGATTACATCCCTTCCTCTTGTTCTCAAGAAATGAGATTAGTTTGCATTGGTTTTAGTGCAGAGCTCCCTTTTATTTTACGTTGAAAAAAGATCAGAACCTTCTCCAAACTGGTAATTACTGTTTGATACACTTTTTTTTACGTTGAAACGCGGGCCATGATCCCTTAAAATAACAACGCCCTTTTTACGCGAAAATTGAACCTTTTCGAAGTAACAATTTGTGTTTCCCTAACAACAGTATTTTATTTCTAAAGTAGGGTGAATACCTTGTTTTAAATTCATGCCACCCTCGAAGCTGTAGCCATCGGGAGTTTCAGTGAGGAAACCTTTCAAAATATTGGGTTCGCATGAAAAAAATAATAATAATGGCACTCCTAGAAACCAAGCCTTGATATATGTTCTGGTGCTCACAGGTTTTCCACATTCTGAAAAGTCAGAGAAAATTCATGGAGGAAAGTCGGTAGGTAAAGAGTCAGGAAAATTTTTATCGCAGATCTGTGAGTACACCCTGGTTAAGCAGACCAGTGGCAATATTCGTTAAATGTTTACGTATGCTAGTTCTCCTCTTGAACTTCATAAAGAACCTTTAGGTTTTTTTTTTGTTCTTACTGTCTCGTCGATATTAAGAACATGGCGAAAGGAATCGTCTGTATAGTAATTGAGGGAAATAAGCTGTAAGTAAATATATGCCGTCACTTCTTGCAATGTGGAAATAAATTGCGACAATTCACTTAGGTAACGACCCTGGGGGGGGGGGGGGGGGGGGGGTAAAAACTAACTTTGGTTGTAGGTTCATCACGAAATAAAAAAAAAGTTTTAAACTTAATACGACTTATTTCTTAAATTTCTTCCCAAGTATGGTTGGTAAAAAGACTTCAAAATTGGAGCTGAACGATTTTTTTGTTGTAAATGGGGAATAACGTATTTAAAATGGAAAATTGAGCTTCTAAATAATGTTTCATTGAAGAAATATCTACAACTACCGTAAAACTTGTTACTTTAGTTCTTTTTCTCCCTTAGAAATAATTAGAAAGTAACACCACAGTCACAAACAATAAATTAAAGGGAAATAAGCGTGTTTCCCTAAATTATTAATTTTTTTTACGAAAGTGATGAGTTTGCTGTGGTTTTTGTAACTAATTTAATGTATTTTTTACCAAGAAGCTAAGTGTTCCACCTTAAATACTTTTTTTTTATTATTATTTGCAATAAATCAGTTCTTCAGCTACAACTTCAAAGGCCAACAGCGTACGAAAGCACTTTAGACCATAATTCGTATGTAGCCTATGTTTCAAGTTGATGATTTTTCGTAACAGAACTGCAGACGAAGTTTGTTGGGTAAATGAGTATTATTTATTCACGCAGACAGTAAGAGGTACTAAACTTAGTTAAAACACACTAGAAAAAATGCCGGTCAACTCTACACAAACACGAGGAGCAAGAGTGCGGGAAAAAATACATCAGCTGCAAAAGTTGTAACTACAATATATATTTTTTAATACGTTAGCTAAATATGTATTTCATTAACTGATGAGACATAAACAATCCATTCGGATTACTTTCGACTCGCTGAGAAAAAATTTTTTTGTTACCTTTCCGAATGTTAAGGTATGAATGATAAAATAAATTTGAAATAAATACAATATTTATTCTAAGAATATGTTCTACCATCTATTTGCCAGAGAAGAACAAAACAAATACTAAAAAATAATAATAATTTTGTGGCTGCCACAAAATATTTTTTTCAACACATACTTAATCCGCAAAATAAGATACAGTAGAATCCCGCTAATCCGAACTAATTGGGACCGAACCCTGTTCGGATTAGCGAAAATTCGGATTAGGTGGAATTTTGTCGTATAATGCCATATATTGTCTTTTTGAGGCGTATTTAGTGTCTGATATATCAAATATATAAGGAAGGTCAGACGAAAAATACGCCTTTATTATTTAGCGTACATATTTAGTGTCATAATATTTTTAATTACTCACATAGAGAGATAGATAAATTATAAGTTTCTTATGTACATATTAATAAATGTACAACATTACTTGAAAAAAAATGTTTTTCTTTACTTTTCTTAGTTCTTAAATGATATAATTTTTTTTATCCTAGCCCTGTTCGGATTAGGCGGATTTTCGGATTAGCGGGGTTCGGATTAGCGGGACTCTACTGTATGGTGAGAGCACATTTTGTTGTGATGGGTTGGTTTAGGCTACAAATTTTTTTTTATTAGTGAAGCCATGTGCTCTTGCAAAAAGATTTTGAGATGATGCATGTCTTTTTTTTTTTCCCCAAGGGCGTGTTTCCCGTCGTGATTAGAAAGTTTTCTGTGTGGACTCGTGGTTTTTTTTTCCTTCTAGGAAAAGATAAAGTGTGCCTAGGGTTCGGTGCTTATTTATGAGCGGGTTTATTCACCCCGCGTGGACTTGTATCTGCCCCTCTTCGAGTGGCTGCAGGAATATAGGGGGGGGTTGGTTGTCGGAGGGTAGGTTCCCTCCTACCCACCCCCCTCTCTAACTGGAAACGCTCTGTTATCGCTGCAAGGCCTCTTTACCCCCACCGGGTGTCTCTCCCTTGCGACACTCGGGGGGCCTCTGTTTTGTCGCAAGTTTAAGCGCCTTATCAGGAACTCGCAAGGGTAAACTGAACTACCGACCAGGAGAGACTTGTTCGTCTCTGGAGGGACCCCTCTTCAGTTCTGTAGTGGAGTTCTGCTCAACTCTGGCCTTTCCCCGGCTCTCCTCCGCCAGCCCCCCCCCCCCCCCCCCCCCCCCCCGCGGTCTCTCCTCCGCCAGCCCCCCCCCCTCCCTCTACACACCCCACGACACTTCTCTCAAACATGGCCCTACGCGTCCTCTCCTTCGGCTGTTGTCGCTTCGACATATTTCGTTAAAAAAAAAAAAAAAAAACTTCATGTGATCATGGCTGAATTACCTGTGTCGTGATGAGTAAATTTTTCACCCACACTGTGTAGCTGTTTTTTTAAATTTTCACTCCATAACTTGCATTTGTTGTACCGGCAAAATTTTTTTACTAACAAATCTTCACTCAGTGTAATATCGTGGGTGAAAAAAAAGGCGTCCAAGTGATGATAATTACGAAGACGTTTTTTTTTTTTTGCAGTCATGATACTACAAATGTCTGTTGAAAATATTTCTGGCAGGACAACAAATGCAAAGGAGGTGTCGAGTTAAAATTTAAGAAATAGCCTGGAAAAAAATAATGATGAAAAAACTGTTTTTGTTTGGGTGGTTGGAGGTGGGGGGGGGGGGGGGGGTGGTCAGCATAGTGTGTGAGACCGACCCATGATTAGACAAATTTTAAAATTTTAAATTTTTGTTTGTTGGAAGAAAAAAAGAATAAATCCAGTTTGAAAAGTATTGGACGAAAATTATCTTTAACTTTAATATAAATGGAGTGCAAATCAACGATTGTGGCACGGAAAAACATCCAACGAACGGTATCAGCTACTAGACAGGCCTCTAGTTCAGTTGGTCGCAACGAATCTCAGTACATGACGTTCAATACTACTGCGTGCTGGGTGTTAGTACGCTGAGAGAAAGGTTTGTTTCCCTGAATATAACATTTGGTTTTATGTATAGGTATGGCGAAATAAATGTATTTTGTTGATTCAAATAAATATTCTGTAGTGTGAAAGATTTTGTTCACAGAACAAAATGGTTTTTTTTTTCGCCTCAACTGTACATGTTGTTGGGTTCAAAAAAAAACAAAATTTGTTAACTCACCAAAAAAATTCGCTAGGCCAACAAAATATGTTGTTGCAGTAAGTAAATATGTGTTTCGTCATTTATATACAAATTTTTGTTTGATTCAAACAAACATTTTTCTCTGCGTACTGAGAAGCGTTTTGATGAATATTGTCAGAATATACGCGTTACAAACTGAAGCGTTTCCCCGGTTTAGTTATTTATTTATGCATTCATTTGGAATGTCACCATCCTGTTTTTATTTTCTTCCACTTCAGTTGGCAAGCATGCTTACTTTTGTCAGTGTTGGTGCCACTGTTTTGTCTGCGAAGGGTCAGCGGGCGCGTGATGAGAAGTCCTTTTTTTTTTTTTTTCCGGCGCGGCATGCGACCTATTATCAGGAGCAACATGCCATGTGCAAACATGTTGGCGCCGCGATAGGATTGGGTTTTGTTGGGCGAAGTACGGTTTGACGGTTGTTTTGGCCCGTGGCCGGGGGGGGGGGGGGGGGAGAGTGGACAGCCGTCGGTTTTGTTTGTAATATGGAATGCGCGTCCCCTCGTTTGTCTGGCGTTCTCCCGTCCGATTCGGCCGCGGGTGAAATATTACTTTTCTGAACCAAAACTTTCTCTGTTTCGTCGCTTGGTATTTGGCGCAAATTCTATAGTTTCCCATTTTCCATACATTTCAGCACTGAAGCATGCTTGTATGTTGTTTTAGTACTATTTTAAATTGTACAAAGTTGTTAAGTTATTTTTTTTTGAATCATTGGTACAGGTAGAGTGTGAGAACCCGTCACTGGCAGTATGGTTTTCAGTTTACTTTACTATGGGATTCTCTTCACGTCCATACGAAAAAATATATATATAGTAATCTGAGAACACATTTCAAAAACTCAGACGTAATTAGGAATAATATCAATTTTTTATGCGAAACTCCCATTGAACACAATGCGCCGTTAGTTCGCAGGCCGCCACGAGCTTCGTGTAGAGGACAAGACACGCCAGGGCAAAGGATAGGAACTTTACCAGACCTGTCTGTATGACCGTGGGCTCTACTGTATTTGGTGTCATGAAATCTTTCTCTCGGCACCGTTACTCTTTCCCTAATCGCTGTTCCCCCGTGTTGTTTTGCGTTAAGTCTTCAACGACCTCGCTGCCCTATGAGAAGTTAAATCCAAAGTTAAAAAAAATAAATTTGTTAGAAATTGGTTGTCTGTGAAGTCGGTTTACGCACGATAGTTTAACGTGACAACGTCATAACAAAACATTTATGAAATGATTGCATACTTTTATGAATAAAATTGAATCATTTTAATTTTAATAATAAAAGAATAAATACTTGAAATTATACTAGTAATCAGATTTTTAAAATGAAAGAATAATTATCCTTTATTGCCGAAATTGTTGTTGTATTAAGCAATGAAACCACATTAACTTTTCTCTTCACTTTATAAACAGTCGACGAAACAGTTCACGTATAGATTACTTGTAATTAATTTTAAAAACTGGCGTTTAGCTATAAAGTTTAAATATAATTATGAACAATTTTTTCATATAAATAAACTGTAATCACATATCTATCATCAAATATATGAATCACCATAATTTTTTAGTCAATTGTAACATAACCTATTATTACTGCACTCGCCGACAACGTAACGGAACACAGCGTAACGGAACAATGAGCGTAACAGGACACAGCGTAACGGAACAATGAGTGTAACGGTACACAGCGTAACGGAACAATGTGCGTAACGGGACACTTTTTGTGCGTGCAGCCGGCGTTCATCGATTTATTAGACGTTGTCGCGTCAAAATGTGAGCGAGGAGTCCACGCGCGACAAAAGTGAAACTTCTTATTATATTATTAGGTAGAGGTAATACTTAAATAATACTCTTTAGCAGCTTAGGTCGCTGATAAAAAAAAATTATTTGTTAAAAATATGCGAGTGCTAAATTTGGTACTGCGCCAAGTATGCAGGTGTAAAATAATGCAATTTAAAAGTATGCATTTGTGCAAGCGTGCAAGTATGCAGGAATACAAGTATGCAAATATGCAATTGTGAAAGTATGCAATTTGTGCGAGCATGCTGCGTCAATGATACCTCTCCCTTTGCCGTCTTCTCCTCCTCTACCCGTTCCCCCACCACGTACCTAACTATCCCCCATTTACGCGATCAAAATTTTCGTAACGCTCGTAAATTGAAACCCCCTCCGCTAAGAAATTTTTACTATAAAAAAAACATTGAGGCTGACGACGTTGGTAGTATTCAACTGCTGTTGAAAGAAGCTATTCGTGTTTGAAATTTCAATAAACCCTCGAAATAGTTCGTAGATAAAGTAGCTGCACAGTAGGTTGCTCCCTGATGATGGCGACTGCAATGTCGACCTAAAAGTCGGTTAATTATTTGCCAAGGACACGGCTACAACCCAGAAGCCGCAAGCTACTTCGTTGAGCAGGTAACTGCTCCCTGATGATGGCGACTGCAATGTCGACCGAAACTTCGGTGAATTATTTGCCAAGGACGCGGCTTCAACCCAGAAGCCTAGCTAACTTCAGACAAATGGCCGTGAAAAGCCTGCGAAGATTATTAGTTCGTGGATAACTTGTTATCTTCATATATAATATACTCAGTGGGCACGTCTTTTTCGCTGACGATGGTCGATCGTGCTGCCGACGGGTCGCGGAAAGAAAATACGGCTAATGACGCTGGAAGATCCCGTGTGGAGTTTTCACGGCGCTAATATAATAAACGGCGGTGGGGAAAGTGGGTCGCCCGCCGTGCGCGACAATATGCCATCTAACCCCCCATCCCCTCCCCTAAGAAGTTTTACACCATGGAACTTACCCGCTCGCCCGTGTTGGTTTTCCGGTTAATGGGAAAAATGAAAAAAATAAGGTGGGGGGGGGGGGGGGGGATGAACGTGGTGTTGCATGCTGTGATCGTTGTTCGAGCCGGCGCCGCTAAAAAGAAAAGAAGAAAAAAAAATATTTAATCCTTCGTTATTTTAGACGAGATTGGAAGCGTGTATACGGGCGCGCGTGTTGGAAATGAGGTTCGCGAAACCGAGTCTCTGTGGATTACTTCCTATCTTCGTATTTTTGTTGTTCTCTTACTTTTTTTTTCACCCCTCCGCCGAATAACGCCGCTCTTTCATATTTTTACCCCCTTCCTCCACCTTTTTTTCTTTCTTTTCATCCCCCTAAGCCCGTAAAATTTGTTTTCCAGCTGCATCTTGGACGGGACTTGCAATACGCCGCGGTAAGAAAAAAAGGCTGCCGTGAGATCAAGGAGGATACGGGAAGCTCGCCCCGCAGGAGTGGCGGTGGCTTCGCGTCGTTGAGGCCTGCGCACGAGCTCGTCGATGTGAAAACTTGAGTTGCGTGTGCAGAGGTTGACGAGAATGACTTTTCATAATCCCCTCACATAATATTAAGATCAGCAAAAAAGAAAAAAAAACCGTGCTTCACGTTGTTTGGCATTTCTTAAATTTTGAATTTTTTTTTATTATTAAACATGCGATTAATACTTGTCAACTATACTTCTTAAAAAGGTATCAACTTAAAAAAAAATTATGCCAAATTATGTTGCGGGATGATAAGTGCAACGCTCATTGGTGTTTTTAGCGCAGTATCGCCTCTAAGCGCAATGCTGTGGACTGGCGCGCAGCATTCTCGTCGTGATTGAGCGATGGCCATTACATGGCGGAGAGACGAAGATAAACGTGTAATGCAAGTCCCCTTGAGTGCTTTGATAACCCTGTAATGAGAGTTTTTTTGTCTTAAAAAATTATACCGAAAACACTCGTTGTAGTCATTTTAACTCTTATGAAAACACAGTTTTAAAACGAAATACGGAAACAGTCCACAAGGTATACTTGGATATTTTTCTTAAAGGTACGCCTCTATGATATCTTGAGCAGTTTTCCAAATCGCGTGGTTACGTATGAAGCCCTGCGCACCGTGGATGTGCACAGGCAAGCGGGGCCTTAAGCCCACGCACTCTTTCTTTCGTCCCACACTGCGGAAGGCAATGTGCGAACCATCGCGGTATCAGCTTTCCACGTTTCGGCTACTTTCCCCCCGGTTCAGGAGTCGAGCAATCAGGACTCAACTATCAACATTCCTCTTTTATATTTTTCTTCTGTTTTGATTTGGCATAAGACACAAAAAAGAATTTCCTAGCGATATACAAGGTATAAATAACGACGGTACAGAACCGCGAGTGTATAGTCTTGTGTGTCGCGTAACTTATATTTCTTTGTCTGGACATCTCTGAAAAAAAAAAAAAAGTGGCATCAATTTCTACGTGTTCCTTCTGCCACTGATGTTCTGTCAGTGGAGTTTCGCAAACGACTTGATGTGACTGTCAGTGTTCGTGAGCGAACATGAGGCGCTGGAATTTCGAAAGTGACGGTCGTGAAACGGGCACCACCGGCTCTGCTTTTCGAAAACTGAAAAATTTTGTGGAGACACTTCACGTGGACTGGCCTACAGTGTGGACAGCTGTACCGGGCGCAGGAGCGGACCGAGGTAGCGCTTGTGGCGGGCATTCCCGGATACCTGTCCCATTTCCGCAGTGGAATGGATGCGACAATCCTCCGCCCCATCCCCCCTCCACACACACCCCCTCCTTGGTCTGCACGCAGACGCCGCTGCACCACCCCTCTTCCCCTCCCTCCCACAATCAATACCCTTGGTGCGGTGCGTGTTTGCCGGCGAGGGGACGACGCTCAAAAACACCCCTGGGGCATCGAAACCCCTAAAGCGACTCCTGAAACACGTAGTCGCGCTGTAGGCAATGAATGAAGGAAACACGAAGGAATTAAGGAATGAAGGATGAATGAAAAATAACTGAAGGAAAAGAAATAAGCCATAAATGAGGAAAATAGTGAGGGAATGAATGAAGTAATGAGGGAATGAGTGAGGAAAATAAAAAGGCTATTTATAAATGAAGAAATAAAAAAGGGAATGACTGCAGGAATAAATGAGGGAATGAACGAATGAATGAACGAAAGAACGAATGAGAAAATTAATGATGGAATGACTGTGGGAATGACTGAAGTAATAAATGACTGAAGGAATGGATGAGGAAGTTAATGCTGGAATGAATTAAGTAATTAAGCAAATAGGGAATTAATAAGGGGTAATAAATGAGTGAACGAGTAAAGGAAGTAAATGGAACTTAACGTCTTTTCGGGAGACGATGATACCATGGATGATGGGGCAATGAGATGGGAACGGAGCAATGTCCGAATGGGAAATTGATGAGATCTCCGAAAAAAGACTCGCCGTCTCACGGCAACGTTCAACACGTTGCCTCACTTGCGGAAACAGTCAGAGATTTATTCCCCCCCCCTTTCCCCCTTCCCCAGACACACACACACACAACAATATCCGCAGTTAGACGTGGTCCAATACATCTGAAGTATATACTTACACGTAGGGTAGGTACTTCTCCCCAGAAGTGACGTCCGAATAGGAATCAAAGAATACACTGTTAAAAAAAATTGTTTTTATTTTTTTATTATTTTCCCAATGCAATTTACGTATTTGTTGGAAACGTGTGAACAACCTGTTTTGGGTGGCTGCAGCCGTTTGAAGAGGCCAGACGCTGTGCCCGTCCAAATGACCGGCTCTAGTGTGCCCACAAGGGCAAGTCAAGTACGCAGCTGTGTACTTGTGCTCGGACACGACCCAATCTCGTCCCCTCCTCCCCTTTCCGTCAGAGAGGTCACCGCAGAGTGTCGCACACCGCTCACACAGGGAATATCGTCAGGGGAATCGGCCATTGACTGTGGCACAGAAACCCTGGAGGGATGCCAAGTACCGCACTGTCATCTGTCCCCTAAATGGAAACAGAAATATTCACGTGAAATTGCAGATAATTGTAAATTTATGCATTTACACGAAAGAAAAAAAAACGGTATCAGTACCTGTTCGCAATTATACTGGGTTCGGATTCAGAATAGTTTCAAGTTCTTTGTTATCGTTTTCTGAATAGCTTTCCAGTATTTACTGCCCACATACATAATAAGCACGATACAACAAAATATTGTAAAATGATTGAATATTCGATCATCTTTTCCATGGTAAAAATATATATATATATATTTTTTAATTGAACATCAATTTCAATATAAAATTATGCGCCAATTTTCGTAAGAAATACTCACTTGTTATCTTGAAACTCTTTCATATACTTATGCAAAAATAATCATAGCCATATAGTAGTACAGGAATGGGCTCCGAGCCCAGGTTCAAGTGGAGGTGTGAGGTGAGTTCAATAACCGATCGCCCTGACGTCATGGCGGCCATCTTGGTCTCAAAATTCCTCAAAAATGACCAAAATTCCTTATTATTCCCCAAAAAAAATCCCTATTTCGAGGGAAAAATTCCCAGTTTGTTAGGAAATTTTCCCGTTTTTATTCCCAACAATTAAAAAAACCGTTAAATAAGGGCGTATTAAACCTTTTTAAGGCTATTAAATATGGTGTTACTATGAGGATATTTATAGTCTTGTGCAAAATACAAAATAATAAAGCAAAATAATTTAGGAAACGTACATTCCCGAAAGAGAAAATGACTATTCTAACACGCAAGCAACTTGCATTTCATTTAGGCTATAGTTTCTTTGTACTTATTCGAAGTCACAGCAAATCTAAACTTTTTCAAGGAATATAAACTGAAATTTACCGTTTTCCGCTATTTTCTATCTTTCTTCGTGTGTAAAAGTTATAGTCTAGTGAAGTCGTACGTCCTTTGTATCTGTGCTTCAGGTTTTCTTAGTCCTCTTTCCGCCGGACTTGTTGGCGAAGTTTTGTTTCTCGTGGAAAATCGTTCGCGACTACTTTTTGTTTGTTTTAGTTTTGTGTGCAGGGAGAGCTGATGAAAGTTGCTAAAAGATGTCGAAAGGAAAGCTACGAAGAGGCTGTGTGGCTCCACAAAACGTCCCGTGGCTGTCTTGCTTCTTGATAAAAATAAAAAATTGTGTTCTGGCTACTTACTTTCTTCCCTCGCCTTCTTTGCACACATTCTCTGCCCTCTGATACTCATTTCATTTACGACGTATAAAAAAACCACGAGGTTAATTCGCTATAATCCACAACACTTTGGAGTTCATTACTTTCTCCGTAAATAACTGTTTCTACCCTTTTCCCTTGCTCTTTAAGTTAATATTCTACGGTCCGGTACATGTGGATCAATTATTATGAAAAATTCAGTTGTATGCTAGGTCTGCTACTTGGGTCATGAAAGAGAGTGACACAATTCCCCCCCCCCCCCCCAGGGACGTAGCCAGGGGAGGGCTCCGGGGGGTCCGGACCCCCCCCTTCCTGGTTCACGATAAAGAAGCTAAACCCGAAGAAAATACAGAAGATTTGCTTAGGTTACCTACAGAGATAGTGTTTGTGAAGGATTATTGATGTCCATACTGGGCTCCGGTAGTCTCTATCTTCCCATTTTTTACTCAACTTTCCTCGATCTCGGATTTCAAAGAGGGCAGTATTTGGTTCCGACATAATCTATTTTTGATATCAGTTCACGCACTTCTACGGGCAAATTTCCTCAGTCAGTCGCAATCACACGTCTAACATGGACAAGTTCGTGACGCGGACGAAAAGAAAAAGAGTAGCTGACTCTCCTCAGGTAAGTTTGATGTTATAAGATATTATTTTATTTGTTAAACCCATGCACATATTATAAATCCGAAAGTGTGTTTGTGGGTTTATTGGTTTGTTTGTCCGTCTTTCATGCTTCAACAGAGTGAACCGAGTGACTTTATTTTTGATATGCAGACAGTTTAGTAAAATTTTAAATTGATAACGAACACCTGTGCACTAAAGTTAGAGGTTGGGAAATTTCACTTATTTCTGTGTCTAATGTATTTTCTCTCGTTTGATCAATGGTTGCTATCTTTGCTAAAAGCCATTTTAGTCATGACGCGGTTGAATGTGATTTTATTGTTTGTTTGTTTTTGGTCTGTTTATTGGCTTTGATATTCTTATGGCATGGAAGACACTGTGGCCCAATCGTAGAAGAATAAAAAATACAAGTGTTTGAAACTTAGTTAATGACCAAATTATTAAAGGAAAAAAAAAGTGGTTATCATTTCAGTTTTTAGAAATTATTTTCCCACTATGACGAATAAAATTAGTGCTTAGCAAGCGGGATGAGTATCTCACACTGTTGAATCTAAACACACTTTTCTGTGTATTGGTTGTAAATGGTTTAATACGTGTAGAAAAGTCTTTCAAGAATTAAGGTTTTGTATACCGCTATACAAAAATGTGTACAATTCCTACTTAAACTTTACTGCAATCATTGTTATAAATTATGTTACATTAGCACTTTTCTTACTTTAGGTTAGGCCTTGAATAAATGTGTTTCTTTTCTCATAGTAAATTATTGTAGCCCCTTCTCTTTAAACAGAGTAAACAGAGGACAGAATGAAAAGGACTTTGCATGTTTTTAAAGTCATAATTTATAGAAAGTAATTCTTCATCCATATGCTCTACTTCAACGAAACTTTGTAACATATGGTTTCTGGGCTTTTAAGAGTGAGAAAAAAATTAATGGTTTTATCCTCTTACCCTCCCCAATAAATGAATAAATAAAATAGGTGCTTCCGGTGCCCATTTACACTAACACGATCGTGATAGTATTTAAATAATCTCACCGAAAATCTCAGTTGTATGCAAAAGTGCTTTGTTTTATTGACAGAAACAGCGGCGGAAGGATATATAGTAGATGCACTGCTTTCCAAGAACTGTCCAAAACTGTATTTTTAATATGCTGAGTAACTATTATTTTAAGAAATATCTATGTTTAAATATTAGGTTCAGGGCTACATAAGGTCTTACAAAATTTTTTGGTCATTTATAAATTTTTAAAAATCTAAGAAATGTATAATTAGGATTTTTTCACAAAAAATATTAAAAATTTTGATGGATAATTTCAGTCTAATGAAAACGAAGAACAATCCCGGAACATTGCCAGCTGTCATCTCGACCCACCACTTCCTGGACCTGGACCAAGCAAGATTGTCGAGTCTCAACAAGATAGGACCTACATTACACAAGATGCAAATCAACATTATTCCTGCAGTTCCTCTCACACACCTCTTGGACAAGGAGAAAGCAACACCAACAGAGATCCATCGATGCAAGTAAGTTTATCTAAAGTTGATATAGGAGTCATTTCTGAAGATATCTTTCACTCTTCTGCACCAGTAATCAAAATCACTGTAGAAAATTTACACAATGTATTAAAGGAACTTTTTGTCCCAGAATTATCATTCAAGTTTCCTTCGATTCAGTTCAAAAATAAATATCTGAAATTCCAGCACAGTTGGCTTCAAAGATGGGGATGGCTAGCATATTCTAAGGTAAAAGATGGAGCGTATTGTAAATACTGTGTTCTTTTTGCATCAGATTGTGTAGGGAATGATGACTTTTCTGTACGAAATGCCTCATTAGTAGGCCAACCTTTTAGAAAATGGAAGGATGCATTGGAAAAGTTTCAGAATCATTCAAAGACTAATTACCACATGTTAGCAACAGTTTCTGCCGAAAACTTTCTTAAGGTGATGTCAGGGAAACTTCAGGATGTGGCAACTATTTTAAGCAGTAAGAGGATGAAAGAGCGAGAAGAGAATAGGGCTGCTGTTTTTCTACCTATTATTGAAACAATAATTTTTTGTGGTGAAAATGAGCTACCTCTTCGAGGGGATGATGACAGTGGTCCTATCACTCTTGAAAATCCCGAAAAAAAAGATGGAAAGTTTAGGGCTCTAATTAGATACCGAGCAAGTATTGATGAAAAACTGAAGAATCATATGCTTCATGGCTCCAGAAATTCGTCCTACTTCAGCCCAGAAATTCAAAATGAAATAATAGGTATTTGTGGCCAGCTTATTCAAGAAAGATTAGCAAAAAATATCAACAATGCTGAATGTTTCTCCATTATTGGGGATGAAACACTGGATGTGTCGGGTCAAGAGCAGTTCCTACTGTGTATCAGATATGTAATGACTGAGGGCCAGCCATCTCTCAGGGAAGATTTTGTAACTTTTTTTCCACTGACAGATCTATCTGCAGAAAATTAATTAATTGGTCAAGGATATGATGGAGCTTCCACAATGAGTGGTTGTAAAACAGGTGTTCAAACAAGAATTCTCCAACTCTATCCAAAAGCAATGTATGTCCATTGCTCAAGTCATCGCCTGAATTTAGTCCTCTCTGAATCACTTAATGTACCATTGATCTCAAACAGCCTTGGAGTTTTAAAAGAAGTAACCAAGTTCTTTAGGCACAATGCTCAAGCAGGAAACCTTTTAAAAGATAAAATTGCCAAGATTCTGCCAGAATCAAAGAAATATAGATTGTTGGCAGTCTGTGAAACAAGATTTGTTGAGCGTCAAATCTCTATTAACACATTTGTTGAGCTTTTTCCTGCAATAGTTCCAAGTCTTCAAGATCTCTCAGAACTGGACCGGTCATTTTCAAGTACCGCTTCAACTCTTCTATCTGCTATGGAGAAAGGAAGCTTCTTAGTGTCAGTGCTAGTTTGTGAATATATTTTCAGTCTGACATTACCACTTTCAACATACCTCCAAAATCCTCAACATGAACTATCTTCAGCAGTTAAGTTCAGTGAAGACATTGTACAGGTTCTCAAAGACCTCCGCACAGGTGAACAAGATAAAAGTGAATTTCACAAGATCTTCCAGAAATCATTAGCTATCGCTGAAACCATTTTAGAGTCTCAGATTGATATTCCAAGACAGGCAAAAAAACAAACTAATAGGGACAATATTCCACATGATTCACCCGAAGAGTACTATAGAAGATCAGTCTTCATTCCTGCTGTAGATTCACTCATTGTGAATCTACACCAGAGATTTAGTCAAAACAAAGTGTTCTTGTCTGCCATTGAGATGCTGCTTCCAAAAAACTGTAAACTGGAACATACAACTGAAATTATGGAAAGACTGAAAGTTTATTATGAACACACAATTTCACAAAGTGCATTTGAAGCAGAGTATATTCTGTGGTGTAAAAAATGGAGTTCAAGTGAGAGAGATCTCTCACCATCTCAGATTATGTCAATTTTAGATGCATGCGACAACAACTTTTATCCAACTATTCATTATTTACTGTGTGTTTTGGCATCTTTGCCGGTCTCTACCTGCGAAGCAGAGAGATCATTTTCATCACTAAAAAGAATTAAAACTTACTTAAGGAATAAGATGTCAAAAGAGAGATTAACTGGCTTATCATTGATGTCTATACATTATCCTGTACCATTTAAAGCAGATGATGTGTTAAATGTTATGGCACGTAAAGGAAATAGAAGGCTGTTACTGTAAATATTTGTTTTTAATACAACTTGCATGTGTGATTAATGTTTTTAAGGACCTTAATGTGTTCTTATGTATTTATTACTTGTCTGTACTTGATACAAGAATGAAGAACAATATATTTAAACATTAAAAATATTTAATCAAATTAAAGAGTTATTTGTTTATTTAAGTAATTTTTATCTCATTAATTATCAATTAATCTTAATGTGATACTCTAAATTTTAAAATGTTATTATAAAGAGCCAGGCGACATACAAATTAATTGGACCCCCTCCTTCGCAAAATCCTGGCTACGGCCCTGCCCCCCCCCAACCCACAAACTGTGATGGATAATTTGAAGGGCTGTGTGTTGAGTAACAAATTTTACGTGTAACTGCAATGTGGAAACTAAGGTGGAAACTCATTTGTTTGTCGAATTTCACCCCGATGCAAAATGTTTTATTGAGGCACAAAAAAATTTGTTTCGTCTCCGAAAATTCTCACAGCAACCCGCAAAAAATTTTCTATGGCAATCTCATCACTATGAAATAAATCCATGGTTAGCACAAATTAGTGGATTTTCAGATAGTGTACTGTCTCTACCTCAAAACTGTTTTTTTGTTTCTTTTGCGTTGACCGTGGTTAGGCTTTAAGTGGAAATATTGGGGGAAAAAGACACTTGTTTGCAAAGCCGGAGGTCTTTAGGCGTAGGACAACACAAATCAAGGGAATTAAAAAAGGTTTCGACCATGTGTTTTCTTATAAACAATCCAAACATTTCTCTGGAGTCACTGGAGGAATCTTGGGAAACCTAAATCAGGGAGACTGGCTCGGTATGAGAACCGAGATCCTGTACAGAAAAAAAAAATTCTGTACTTTAACAAAAGATTCCTCTGGAAACCAGTTATCGGGAAATAATTTCTAACACTACAAAAAAAAATATTGTAACTACAGCCTATTGCATATACGAAAAAAAAAACGTTTTGGAGATAATAATGAGTAATTTTTATGATAATTGGTGAATTTTAATTGATGTTTTATTCAAAGGTAATTTTTTGAACCATGGAATATGACTTTTATTTTGTTGTATCGTGCTTACTATGTGCGCAGTTAATACTGGGAAGCTATTCAGGGAACGTTTTACAAATAACTTTTAAGAATACGAACCCGGTATTACTGTGACAGTTTTTTTCATGTAAATGTCCAAATTTACCAGTATCTGTAAGTTTACATGAATACTACTGTTCCAATTACAAAAAAGAAAATTACAGCGTGTCGTGTGCGAAGCCAGTGTTCCACCGCGGGCGCTAGGGCAGTAGACCGACAGGAAGTAGACCGACAGGCAGTAGACCGACAGGCAGTGGAACGAAACTTAGCGTTGCAAGAACTTGGACATTCTTTCAGTATTAGTTTCTCACTAAGTGCAGCTTTTGTATTGAAGGATTCTTTCGTTATATTTACTATTCGGAAACTATGTATGAGCACAAATATTGAGCCTGTTTTTTGCCTGATGAAGAGAACAGATGTTTTTAACCGAAATGTTTGAAACTGTGTTGGTTTTGGCCTGCTGTGTTCGTCGTTGTTCCGATTGTCATTTTTGTATCATCGTTGCGTTTGTCTGTCGCAATGTTGTCCAAGGTTGTTTTCAGTCTGTTTTTCTTTTCTTTTGTTGTTACAAATGTATTGTCGTTGTCAGTCCACTTGTGTTCGTCTGTGTCGTAATGATTTTTCTGAGTTGATTCCTGCTACGGATTTCTCTGTAACTTTTGACATCGGCCGATTACTCGCTTGTTTTTTTTTTTCCTGTATGTTTGTGTATTCATATTTCTGGTCCATTCTTGTGGCTTGTCTATGGCATGCAGTGAAAATCAGCAATAACGCGTGTCCATAAAAATATTTTTAATATTGTTTTTTTCATTGCGAGATTCATTCAAAGAACGAGAGCCAATACCTAATGTTACGTTGTATGATCTAGAAATGTTTTCGGGGTGGGGGTTGGAGTGGTGATTTTAATTCTGTCCCGAGGTAAAGCTTGTCGGTAAGTTAGTTTGTTAGCCGAACCCTAATGGCCCGTAACGGCATTAAACCGGCAGCTGGTGTGATGTGCTATCTCGTCACGCAAATAATTTCGTGGTAAACGGTGCGAATTAGATGCGGTTATGTCTGACAGCCTTTCACGCATCACTCATCGTCCTTGCTTTGTTTCGTTTCCAGCATGCATACCGCTGCGAATGTGTTCGTGTTAGATCAGTTCCGGGCTTTTTTTGTGCGCGTTGAAATTTATTGCTGAAGTTGTAATTTCTGTTGGCGGCTATAAATGGACGCTAATAAACAACAGGAGTTTCGTCGTGCGGTGATGTTAATTGCTCCCAAAAAAATCGTTCAGAGAACCATTTACAACTTTTGCCACGTCGCCGATGGTTTTGAAAATCACTGAATTTGTGTATTTTTATCTCCAGCCTCCTGAATTATTTTGCTCGAAAACTTTTCGAAAAATATTTCGTCACACGAGTAAACACGTATGTGAATAGCAAATATATCATCAAGTAGGTGGATAATGTAGAATTAAAATCTGAAAATTTTTAGATTTGTTATCCTTTTAGTGATATTTATTTGTACAGAAATATGAATCAATTAACTACATGAACGTTTACATTTTAAAAGTCTATAATTTTTAAATATTTTTGGTATGCATATGAACTAATACGTAGGGGCAGGCATTTTTCGCGGGAAAAAAATTCTTAACGCCCATTGGACTGTAATATGATATGTCTGCGCCAACGGTTTCTTCCTTGTGATTGGCGGCCAGGAGCCATTTGCCAGAAGTAGTAATTTGACAGAGATCATATTTAAATGCGCGTGTAATAATTCATCGAGTGCAACTTCACCGAAACCCGAACATACTATGTGACTGGATTTGTTGCCTGACCAAATGTTGTCGTGTTCACTCATTAGAAGTTAATTTTCTGTGTTTCCTGTTCTGGTCGATGTCTACATCTTTACTGGTTAGTCATTTTTTCGAAAGATTTCTTCATAAAGGTTCACGGGCCGACAAATCCGTATTTGTAGGGTTTAATAAGTGGATGTTGAGCGAAAAGCGAATAAGCAAGTAAGAACAGGCAACAGGAATTAAGTGGGCTTAAGCGAAGGCGAATAATAAAGTTGGGAGGTAACGACCAATCTGAGTTTGGCATAAACAAGTAATATAATATGAAGGGATAGGAACAGCCAGTCAGAGAATCAAGCGTAAACACAAAATTAAGTGGGATACTAATGGCGAGTAATAAGAAGAAAAAAAGGGGGAGGGTTTAGCCAGTTGGATTTAAGTAGTAGGTAGCGGTTGGATGGAGAAATGAATGATAGTATTTAACTAAAATTGTGGAGAGGGGTCAGTCTGTATGTAGGATACCATGCAGGAAGGATGTATTATTTTTTTAATTTACCTCGACTGGTTTTAACCAAGAACTCCAACGTCCATGACGTTATCGGTTATTATTATTTTTACTTGATAATGCCTGGCGTGCGTTGCTATCCCTCTTTCGATTATGTTTTGTAGTTTGAAGTAGTACACATATACAATGCATACATATACAAATACATATACATTCTTTATCTCCCTAAGGTGTCGCCTCTCTGCCTCTCTGCGTGAGGTTGTGGACTGGAACGCATTCTTCACGTCGTGCATGCGAGCGGGATACCATAACATTAGACGGTGTGGAAAAGAAGATTAAAAAAAGAATTGTAATGCAGACATTTTTTGGGTATTTTCAACAATCTCGACCGACAGCTCCATTTCTAAAAAATTATTCTGAAAACACGCGTTTGAGACATTATCACTCTTCTTAAAATACAGTTAAAAAAAAAAGATACGGAAACAGAAGTAATCTTCCACCCTCAGCGTGATTTGAAATGCTTTTTTTTTATTTTTCGAAAACAAGAGCCCAGTCAGTTTTTTTAAACGCGTGGTTTCATTTTGAAGCCTGTGCACACCGTGTGTGTGTGTGCCCGGGTAGGCGAGGGGCCTTAAGGGCCCTTTTTACTCGCGCTCTCTGCAGCAGCCCAGAGAGAGAGAGAGAGATAGAGAGAGAGAGAGAGAGAGAGAGAGAGAGAGAGACGAATACAGGGGTTGGCGCTATGCCAGGCCGGCCGCCCCAATGCGGCCCTGGTCCCTTCGTGTTTGTGCGCGCATGCGCCCCGGGTATCGATTCGCGAGCTTAACCCCCCTCCCTCCCCCTCCCTTCTTTCCCTCGAACAGCACAGAGCCCCGGTGGTAACACCCCTCTACCCATTCCTTGCTTGAGGTAGGCTAATGAATTTCCTTGTCACGCGCCCTGTGTCCCCTTCTCACCACACTCCCGCCTTTTATTTTTCCTCGCTAGGGATTGTAGCGAACTTGAAGACAACCCCGCAAGGTGCACCAATGAGCGACGAGGTACCATCGTGAGCTCGCGAAGCAGGACCCGCCATTTTTATTAGTGTTTTTTTTTGTGTGTTAAAAATTGCAATGGGTAATTTTTATTAAGTAATTTTTTTTTTTTTTGGACATACACCTTTCAGTTTTGCAGTGTATTTATTTCTTGGGAAAAATAAAATCAAGAATGCAAATGCATTCTGTGTTGTTTGGTTTGCGTTCTTGAAATGTTTTTCCTTGACAAATAGTAAAAATACAGCAACGGCTATGTCTAATAAATTGTATTAAATCAACATTCCTAATTATTGGTACGCGGCATCTTTTATAATATAGGGACAAGGTAAAAAAAATCGCTATTCATTTTCGTGAAGTGCTAAAATACTTCGTGCTGCTACTGCTGTTGGTTCACTATTGAAATGTACCGCTCTGGGCCATCAGAGTCCCTTCAATAAAATAAATCACAAGTTGTACCCAGTTTAGACGCCTCACGAGTCAGCAGACAGTGAACAGGTGACGTTTGCCCGAGTCAGCAGAAAGTGAACAGGTGACGTTGGTCCTAGTCAGCATATAGTGAATAGGTAACGTTGGCCCGAGTGAGCAGACAGTGAACAGGTGGCGTATTTGGCCCGAGTCAGCAGACAGTGAACTGGCCGAACACATCTATTAAATTTTTCGTAAAATTGTCGAAACTCTTTAACGGGCGGCATCGTTGTCTGAAGGTCGCCTCCGTGGCGGAAGAGGTTTGCAGGTTGATGTGCGCTAATCCTTCCTCGAAATGTGATGTGACGGTAACGCGATACGGAGGAGATAACCGCCGAAGGTTCGTCTGGCGAATGGCGATGCAGTTGATGTTCCTGTCGCGCCTACACTCTTGGCTCAAGAGTCTGCGTGTCTTTTCCCGTCAGTATTCCGTGCGAAGAATTCCGAAAAACTCATGTTTTTTTCGCGTCTGTTCTTTTGAGAGTTCCAAGACATCGCACCGATGTGTGATTGGTGTCAAACGGTTCCTGTACCATTTCATCTGCGACTTCAGTTGTACAGTCCGTCGCGAAACACACACGCATGCTGCTTGAAGAGCAATATTCCAGAACCCTGCACTCGTCGGCAAGTGAAAATTGTTTTGCATTCACCTCCAAATCTTTGATCATTACTAGATATCGCAGATGAATTTTGGAAATTCAATTATTCCGTGATGATTCGTGCGTCTCATGGTCCAGCTATCTTTTTTTTTTTTAAGCATTAGGTGACATTTTAATTATTTCATATTAGAACTAGGTATTGCAAGTAGGTCAATGAAACTTTTATCGGTACAAAATAAGGTTGTATGCATGCATGGTTAGAAACTCAGACTTCTGTCATCCCTCGGTTCTTTATTAAAGAGCCTTATAAACATAATTAAAATTAAAATAGCTCAGTTAAATTAAGGGGTGGAGAAGTACAAAATTGTATTAACACCCGCCAACATTTTTGTTAATAGCTCTCACTCTTAAGAGGCCACTCCAGTGTTTCAGGGGCACTACGCAACCCGCGTTAACATCATAAGATTCAATGCTATTTTCATTTTGCTTATAACTAATTAGCTAATATAGATTTCGAAATGATGCTTTCTTGATATGTAAGACAACGATGCTCTTATCAAAGCCCCTTTCTTCAAAAACGTGCATAAATTATGGTTTTATTCTAATCTTTACTAATATACATAAGTGTATTGTCTATGTTTGAACCATTATTTATGCACGTTTTTTTAAGAAAGGGGCTTTGATAAGAGCATTGTTGTCTTACATATCAAGCAAGCATTATTTCGAAATCTATATTAGTTAATAAGTTATTAGCAAAATGAAAATAACATTGAATCTTATGAGGTTAACGCGGGTTGCGTAGTGCCCCTGAAACACTGGAGTGGCCTCTTAAGGTGGCCGCCTGGCTGGATGCACGAGCTCTAAAAGCGTTGGGTCGCTTAGGGCGACATTGATTTGCTTATCACACCTCCTACAGCCTCTATGCGTTCGTTAGGCGACGGATTGGCGTGTAGTCTTCGCGTCGATAGCGTGCCACTATGTGACTTCAAGCGTGAAACTATATTTTTATGAATATTAAAAGATAAATATTCTTTACACTTTCCTACACCATTTACAACGCTGTGTGTAGAATTTTTCATCCCACGAAAACACGCCCGTTTGAGCCTTTTTCGCTTTCAAAAATGTACACGTTGTAGACGAAATCATGGAACTATACCTGCATAGACAAGTGTACTGGCCTTTAAGGGCCCCGCCTACCCGGGCACACACACGGTGCGCAGAGCTTCAGGAAAAACAACGCGATTTCAAAACTACTCAAGATATCCGAGTGGGGTCTGTTTGCGAAAAGCATTTAAGAATTCGCGGAGGGCCGGAAAGGACTTTTTTTTTCCGGATTAAGTTTTTAAAACGGAATTTTCAGAAAATGCATGTTGTCAAGAGTGAGTTTCAGGCTTAAAAAAACCTATACAGATTCTTGAAAGCACTTAAGGGACTCGCATTACACCTTTACCTTCATTTCCATGCCATGGTGGTGTTACGGTCGCCGCTCAAGTTTCGCAGTTGTCCTTTGGACGACGAGAATAATGCGCGCCAGTCCAGAGGCGACACCGCGCTAGAAGCACCAGCGAGCGTCGCGCTTATCATCCCGCCTCGCCGACACAGATACAGCCCCTTCTGCGAATCACCCTGCAGAGCGACGGAGCTCAAGTAGCCCACACCGCCCCGTGTGCCCGGTAAGCCGGCCTATCCAGGGGAGGAAAGTGGGTAGTTGTATCTCGGCAACCGGAGACCCTCCCTCTCTCAGGTAGAGGGTACGACGCGTGGGCCCCCGTGTTCATCTGTTTCGTCGCGCTGGGGATACCGCCCCTCCGGCCCCTGCGGCGAGCCTGGATATTGATTCCGGCGTGAGTACGTGGTGAGGGGGGGTGTGTGGGTTGCTAGCTTTGGGATCCCGGGTTTAATCCCCGCTTCAAAGTGCCTCGCTAAGCCCCCCTGCCCCCTTCCTCCCTTGCCCTCGAGTTCCCCGGCGGCGGGACGCAACACAGATCGCGGACTAATGATGACGCAGACGCGATCCTCGTGTCTTCTTCCAAGGGGCCGCCCGCCACGCAGTGGTATTACAGGTGTTTGTGCATGTACACGAGGACAACTGTATCACTACAGAATGGTGTTCGCAATCATTGCCCGGGCATTTATGCTTTTTTTGTTTCGTCCCACTACCTCCAATAGTTACAACAGTTCCCTGGAAAAGCTTCCCAGTACTAACTGCGAACATTAATAAGCATGCTAAAACAAAATAGAGTCAAATTGTTGAGTATTAGATTATCTTTTCCATGGTTAAAAAAATAATTATGCTTTAATTTTCGTAAGAAATAGTATTATCTCGAAAAACCTTTTAAATTTGCAAAAAATGACAATAGCCATGTGTTGTACAAAGTTACAGTAAATATTGTCATAGTATTAGTTGACCCGACAGACGTCCTGTCCAAAATTTCAATAAATTAGTTTGTGATCATTTTGTGAATTTGTGTAAAGATATTGGAAATGTGAAAAAACGAAGTAAAAATGTAAAAAGAAACGTATTTATGTGTGATCGTTGTAATTATTAACGATTGTGGTCGTGGATATTCAATTTGAGGATGAGTACGTTCAGAATCACGCCAATTTGTAACTTTTACATGCGAGATGAATTATTTCGGCAGTATACCGCTGAAATGCTGGAGATGCGTGATTTGCCTGGAATGTGTTCCGTCTTGGTCACAGATGAAATAAGTCAGGATTCCAAGTATACAATCCAAAACAAAGAAATGCTTTGATTAGATTGGAGTGATGTGTCATTACCATTTCGTTCACTGCAATGCTTTATGGCACACGACATTATTTTTTTGTTTCATTGTGTATGGTATGTTTGGAGGGTTTGCCCCCCCCCCCTCCCGCGAAAGTTACATAATTTGTCTGCCCGGGCTGTACCATTCAGTAAATGTTTAATAATATTGCTGTATGTTTTTTTTTTGCTCTTATTGATCTGCATTCCTCTTTTTTTTAGGGTGGGGAAGGGGGAGAGAAGTTGACGCGCGGTGTCGTCTGCTTGCTACCGTGACGCGTATTGCTAAATTCTTCAAGCCGTTTGTGGATCCCCCCCCCCCCCCTCCCCTTTCTCTCCCGCGTGTGTGGCCGGACGAGTTCGGCTGAATGCGATTCCTTCTGACTTCCTCCCTGTGTCACCGCTACTACAAGTGTTCGTCGATCACATACCGCCTTCGACTTTCCGCTACCCCCTTACCTTCTCTCTCTCTCTCTGTCTTCTTTCCTCTCTCTCTCTCTCCACGTCACCTTACACTCTTTCTCTTTGGCTCTTTGACGCGTTCAAGACCCTCGCCTACCTAGCTCACGTACGGTGTGCATAGCTTCAGGAAAAAAAAAATCACGCGATCCGAAATCTGCTGAAGATATTCGATTGAGATATTGAATTCCGAAAAACATTTAAGAATACGCAGAGGGCGGATAGATAGTTCTGTTAGTTTTTTTTTTGAACTGTATTTTTAGAAGAGTGAAAATGGGAAAAAAAAAACTCATATTTTCAGAATAGTATTTAGTCGTGAAACACCCGGTACAGATTCTTGAAAGTACTTGGACTTGCACTGTATCTTTATCTTCATTTGTCTGCCGTATGATGATATAGTCACCGTTCAAATCGCAACGTTGCGTCGGGTTCTTCTTGTGTTGTTGTTTGTCTGTATTTACTGTTTTTGTTGCAATTGTCTCGTCGTTTTCAGCTTACTGTGTTCGTTTGTGCTGTGGTATTGTCTTGGCTAATACCTTCTACGCATTTCTCTGTATCTTTACGTTTAACATCGACGGGGTTTTTTTCTGTGAGTTTTTTGTAGTCATCTTTCTGTCTATTTTTGGGGTATTCTCAGTGACATACAGTAGGTACAAACTAGCGATGGCGTATGTCCAAAAAAGCAAGACAAAGAAATCTTCTCCACTTCAAGAATCATTCAAAGTACGCAAATAAATAAATGTTTTCGCTAAAAAATAATGCAGTTTAGTTATCCAATACCAAGGTCGCACCTCACTTAGAATTACTTCATTCGACTATGTTGATCTCAGATACTGGCTAAAAAAAAAATGTCCCGAACATGTTCCAATCGAAGTTGTTCCACATTCAACATAAATAGGATTTGCAAGCACTTCGGAACGACATATATATAACGCTTGCTCATGATTGGCTGGTTTAACGTCATCGAACCACAGCTGAAAAGATGGCCGAGCGCGAGTCCTATAGTAGCAGATAAATCAAAAAGGTAAATAAAAATGTATGAACTGATTTTTTTCGTGTATGTGAATGGCATTCAGTTCAAACTCGATCTTGAAAAACACCGAAGTATAAACATATCGATCGATCCTAGCTGTGAACAACTGATTTTTCCTTACAAGCTGATGGGCGCATTGTACCAATGAAGTAAATATCGCCACCTAAAAATATATTTAAACTATTTGAACTGAGCCGTGCTCTTAAGTAACTTTATTTTGCTAATGTCTATATGACCGCGCAGCCGGAACGCTTATTCACCTGTTTCTCCCCCCTCCCCCCCCCCCCTGGATTTCCCAGGTTCCTTAGAGTTTGGTCGTGTCTTCCCGCGCGAGAGACAAACGACCCATTACCGTAATTTAAAAAAAGGAACACGTTCGGTTGCCGCGAGAAGGATTTGCGGGTAAGGACTTCGTTACAAGGCTCATAAATTAGTGAGGCTTTGCTGCCTCTCTCCTTTTTTTTTTTTATTGGGCTGGGGATACGTGGAAGAAAGAAAGTGTTTTTACTGCTGAGATTTTAGACCCTGCCCAAGAGGGAAGTTACCCTGTTTACTATCGTTCCTGTATTAATAATCCAGGATGTTTGTAGGTACAGAGTTTTGGTTTTCACAACCAAATATATACACATATGTATATTTAAGCAATAACAAATGTAAATAGCAAAAAAAAAAGTTGTATTCTCGGCGTTCATGGGACACATTTCAAGCGCGCAATCGAAAATAATGTGCACGGTAATTTTTTTTGTAAATGAAACATAATTATTAATGTAAAATTACATATTTGTAAATTTCTACATTTACATGAAAACAACTGTACCTCTACAAAATAGTGTCCGCAGTAATACTGTGTTCAGTTTCTTACTCGGGCATTTATGCTTTGTGCTGTCCCAGTATCTCCAATATTTAAAGTTGTTTGTTAACCGTTCCCTGAATAGCATTCCAGTATTAGCTGCGCACATAAATATGCATGTGTAACAAAGTATAGTTCAGGAGTTGAACATTCTATTATCTTTTCCATCAATTAATACTCAATATTCTCTCCAACACGTATTTCATACATGCAAAAATAACCATAGCAATGTTTTCTACAATTTTACAGTATCTTTCTTGTAGTATTATAGACTATTTCTTGGCAACTGGTTTCCAAAGGAGTATTGTATAAAAGTACAGACTTTTTTTTTCCTTCTGTGTGGCGGAAGCGATAGGCCCTGTCACTAATGATCACTGCGCCATGATACGAAACGAAAAACATCTCAGCTGTTGGTCTGAGTATGAACATCACGTACTGCAACTCAAAAGACCCAAGAGAAGCAAATAAACACTCCCGTTTTTCGTCAAGAGAGTAGCCAACTGAAAAGGATCATATTTACAAAATACCCATGAGTGGGCTTGTTTTCTTAGATTATTTTGCTTCTATAATTTTGATTTTTTTTAACCGATTCAATTACATAACGATAAATTTGCCGTTGTCAGGTTATGAATTTATTTAAAAAAAAAAAGTAATTTTTTTTGGATAGGTACTATCTCCTTAAGCTCCACAGTGATAGAAAATGTATTTAATAAAAATTTTTTTTCTGAAACTGCCTTGACAGGATGAATGAGTATATGAATGACTGGACAGAATTATTTATAAATACATTATTAATACTTACTTACTTTCTTTTATTTTGTTACTTTCTCATAAGTCCTTACACTTACTTTTTTATGTAGGTACTTACTTTATTTTTCTTACACTTTCTTTCCTTTTCTTACGCTTACTTTCCTTTTCTTACGCTTACTTTCCTTTTCTTACGCTTACTTTCTTTTACTTACTTGATTTTACCTGCTGTTCAGCGTGTCGTCGGCATCGAGGTCATCAGGAGACGGACGAGGTTTGAAACGATGAGATGTTGCAACGCCGGATTGTAATTCGCGAGGGAAACGGGAGCACCCAGAGAAAAAAAAAAACTACTTGACCGTCTAACGGGAACGCCCGACTTGCTTCCCGTTTGAGACTTTCCTGGGTTCAGTCCCGATGATGGCAGGCAAGTGATGTATGTGACTCACTTTTTTCTAAAAAAAAAAAATTTCATTACTACTAGCTTATCTTTTTTACGACTAATTTTTTGACGATACTGTTTTTAATTTTGGTATTATTTAACTGTGGCTTATATTTAGACGATCACGAATTCACACCCATGCCTCACCCGGGACTCGAACGCAGAACGCAGAACACCTGTTTGCATTCAACTGCGAAATGGAGGTTGGCTCTGACGACCGTTAATCGCCTATTTTGATGGGTCTTTTTTTTTTCCATACGGGCAGTTTTCCGGGCTCTCTTCTCCGTTGTGTATTCGGGAGTAAGTTGTTCGTTTATTTTATGAATTCACAGTTCTTGTTGCAACTATCCTGTTCGTCGTGGGACTATCGTGTTCGGCTGTGCTGCCATTATTGTTCTGGCTAAATTGTTCCCTCGGAATTCTCTTGGTTTCCAAGTTTCTAACATTCGATGCCATCTGACGTAGACTCGCTCCCTGTACGTTTCTGTGTTTAATCTTTGTTCATTCCTGAAAGATTTCTTATGACCACAAGAATGAAAAAGCAATTGCTAACGTCCAAGATAGTTTATTAAAAATTATTTATGAGATATTTAAGTTGTGGTAGAAGGAATAATGCAAGGCTGGGGAAAGGGCGGGTTTCAAGACGTTTAAAAGGGTAAGAATTCACGACGGTGACATTTATCACCGAAATAGGAGTCGACTTCTTAGCACTCACGAGCAAGCTGCAAATGCGGCGTAGATTTTCATGGCAGTTAACCATCACGTGAAAAAAAAAAGCATAACATATATTTCTAAAAAAAAAAAAAAAATCCTGTGGCTGCAGTGAGAGGGGATTAACTTCAACTTAAGCCTCCAACAACTATCCTTCTACCGTCTTTGAGATGTTCCAACTCTGCTCAAGATGGCGTTTAATCCCAAAGCTAATTCTTTGTTGCTTAACTTTCTTCTTTGGGTTGAGAAACGCTCGTCATAAAATACTGGGTCGTTAGTTTACCCTGCGCTCGTTCGCGTAACCATCTTGCGCAACTAAAAAAAAAAAAAAAAAAAAAAACCTTTAAAATACTTAGCTTTAATGGCAGGTGCCATTCATACCTCTGACGGAAATCTGCAGCGCGATGAAATGTTGTTGACATATTGTATACATTCCCACCTTAGATTTCTTGATTTCACGATTGTTTTTTGGTGACACGTCAAGCGACTCTCTTATCTTAGATGTTTACGTGTATGTATATGTTTGAAGTGTAACATTTTTGGTCTCGGTATATGGCAGTTGGTAGGAGTAATTTCGTACGGAACAGAAATTTTTAACTACGGTACTGCCATATGTGGCGGATGAACGCAGGCTGCACGCACGAAAAATTGTCACGTTCAGCCTGAGCCTATCGTGCAAGAACAGGCCAATCACCGTGCGTAAAAATATTCTATAATATCAAACAGGTTAAGACGGGCTTTTCAACTAATTGTTCGTGATTATATTTAAACAAATGATTTAAATTAAATTTGCAAAAACTGTAAATAATATTTGAAAATTAAAAAGTATGTAATTTTTCAACAATGTTTTCTTATGACGTAATCACGTAAAATTATCGTCCGTAAACCGACTTTATTTTTCTTCCAAATTGTTTCGCTTGTTTTGTTTCCTCCGCCGTGGATACTCATTTGTATTCCGTTCCGATACTTCTCGGCTTTTCGCTCGGGGGACGGAGGTTGGTTTGTGAAAATAAAATGAACTCCAGGGACTTTTCAAGGTTTCGGGAAATTGGTTCTTTGTCATACACACCCATCCTCACCCAACTAACTGTCTCCACTCTTTATTCTTAACCCTCCTCGGTGTTATTTACGGCTCGCAGCAAGACTTGCTCACTTTTTTACACAAAGGAATTATATCAAGACATGTATGTTCTTTTTATTGCTTAGAATATTTTCTCTCCAGACATTTGGACTTTTTTTATTTTTAATAATGGCCCAGTGTCACTTGTTTGACAGCGAAACTTACAGAATAACGCCTCGGCCAACTTACCAATGATTTTCCTTAAACGGAGAAAATTTAAATTGTCATCCCATTAGCCTACCCGTTCTTCAATTATTTTTTTCAGAAGAATTTTCTAAGTAAAAAGAGTTCTGCTTTTTAGTCATTTAAAGATATTTATTTGCACCATATTGAAAAAAAGTTAATATTTCAAAATATATTTTTTTACGTACGTTAAAAAAATATTTTGTCACTACACTGTTAAAAATGTTCACCTTTATTTTCGAAGAACGTTGGTTACAAATTATCCAGGGACGTTGTATATTCACTGTTATTTTGTTAACTCTACTGGTATTTAGTTCACTTGCTTTGATCATGAATCCACAAGTATAATCTCGGTATGTCAGCAAAACATAAAAAAAAATTGAAGTTTACAATCAAAACACTCTTCTTTCCTATTTACCTTGGTTAAAACGAAAACAGGTAACTCTGAAGTCGGGAGTACGGATGGGTTTGTACGAAGATCCAGTTATCTGAAATTAGGCATAACTCTTCGTTCATTTCATGTTAATTCTTCGTTGAAAAGTCAGTAAATTTACTGTAATTTTTCTCATTTGATCTGGGTCTATATATAGACTTCTCTTAATCCTTGGTCTTAAATGCTGTGTTATTTATTTAATCCCCCCTCCAACCCCCAATTACCTTACTTCGTCGGTTATTTAACCTATCTAGTATTTATCTATGAAGCATTTATCTATTTGGTATTTATTTTTGGCCGCAAAGTTTGTCATAAGATGTTTAATGAACGTTATCTGCGAGCAGTAAAATTTCGCGCAAGTGGTAATAATTTATTACGAGCACTAGCGTGACTTTTCACAGCTAATCGTTAACAGTAAACATCTTGCGGCAAAATCTTGTGACAAAACGTACAACGCAAGAGAGCTATCGTGGTAAATTTACTTACCCCCTTTTTTTTTTAAATTATTCGTGCAATGGAGAAATTTGATTTTATAAAAAAAAAATTGACATACCCATTGTAATTTTGCACTGTTTTTCGTGGAAAAAAAAGTCAAAGTTTGTTGTTGGTCTGTCTGTTCTTTTTGTAACTGTGTCGTGTTGTTATCCCACTATGTTCGTCTGTGCTTTTATATATTTCATGACAAAATTCCGTCCACGGAATTCTTGTGCTGTCTGATATTAAAGTTTGAATGTGTTCGCCTGTGCTGACGTCGTTGTGTTGTCCATAATACCTGCTTTGTTTCATCGTTGGGTCCATCTGTTCGACATCAGCTGATTTAGGCTTGTTCTCTGTAGGTAAATGTTTCCATTTTTATTTCTTATTTTGCATTCTTGAATTTTTTTTTCATGACAAACAGTGCATAAATTTTGTTAAATCAGATTTACTAAAACAACCTTTGTATAGTAGTAAAAACAAGAAAATTAAATGACTATCTCGTCGTGTAAGACCGAGCCTAGAGGAGAAAGTTAAAACAATTTATAATTTTATCTTTTTTTAGTAAGTATACTTATTTCATGTTTTTGTATGTATATATTTTTATGTTAGTAATTTACTGACCATGAACTTTCTACCGTTATAAGTTTACCAAAGTATTTAGTAGAGGTAGATTTCTTATGTCAGAGAATGAAGGAGTGAAGAGAATAGAATAGGTTTCGCAGGTGGCGTGGAAAGGATGTTTCAAAAAATGTCTCGACAGTTTGTTGGTAATTAGGATTTTTTCGCACATGCCGTTTTCAGTCGTCCTAAATGCAAGCCACTGTTGTTTCCCGTCGGTGGCGAGGACAAAGTTCGTAGCCACGACGATTAGGTTCGATATTGTGATCTCTGTCCCCGGCTGTTTGCATTCGAGCTGGATACAGTAATGTCAATAGAGGCGAAGATTCCCGTCTGTGTGCGGCAAGATGCTCGAATTTGTTCGCAAGTGCCCCGACACAGTATAGGTATACTACAGTGAAAAAGGAAACATTCTTTAACCCCTTTTGCCTTGGTCGAAACAAATTAAAACAACAAATCAAAACCATAATGTACACTCATATTTTACAACTTTTAAACCAACTTTTAAACACGTAAAATTTTTGAAAATAGTTTATTAAACCTTATATACAATGTTCAACGTAATAATGAAAAAATATTTGGAAAAAAATTATAATTACTATATATTTCCACGTTTTAGTCAAACTGTACGTTTTATGTTTCTTTCAAAATGGTTTTCTTTCTTCACAGAATTAATTAATATTGCTGAGGGTAAGGTATAAAAAACTTGCCATCTTACATTCAACAGTTTTGTAGTCTTCAGTAATTTACCGTATTGTAATTTACTTACAGTAATTTTTTATTTGTGGCGATTTGCCGTCGTTAAGCCACAGAGCACACGTAAAGAGATTTAATATTTGTACTAGATTAAGTAGTTGGCTGTTTATAATATAAATACTACAGTTGTGGTCATTTATTAAATAATTTAATATTTAACCTCGATTATTATATCATAAGGATTTTTTTTCTTTCAGTTAGGCTCTATCAACATCAGAAATTGGCGTGAGTAGGGCTGTGTTGAATAATTATATAATTATATAAATTATTATATATAAAAAATTATGTTGGTATGTATGACGTCGATAAACTCCTGCACCGTTTACCCGATGGCCATGAAAGTTGGTACAAACCTTAATCTCATTGATCTGACTCAACATTTAAGATTTAACGGTAAAAATTTCATCACGAAATTCTTTTATTCAACATGGCGTCGAATATATATGTAAGCTACCAATTACTTGTGTGTGTACAGTATTACGAACGCTGCGCTATATCTACATTTCAATGTCAACTAAGGATGCTCAAAATTGTAATAAGTAGGCTACTTTTTAAGTTGTCTTTTTTTATGACTATAAATGATGACATAAAGTATTGAAGGATAGTTTTAATACCATAAAGATTAGTTTGGCCCACCAGTACGCTTAGTATGTCCCCAGATGTTCGCGATAGTTAATATATATGGACGAATCACGCCATATTTTTCGATGTTTCTGAGACTTCTACAGATGGCAGCACTTTTTTTTTTACACATTTCCGTTCCATTCGACTTCCGCTCCATTCACGAAATTACTCCGGCCAAATGCCGCATACCGTAACATCAAAAACAAGCTATAAAGGGATGAAACACCCATTGAAATTTCCGTGATAGCCTGTGCTGGAATTGAGAACAGGCGGGTTTTCGACGACTTAGTGCCCGCTCTTTATCGCGCCTTTGCTGGAAGCGAGGAACCATCGCGCGCGAACACACACACACACGTGCGGTCGCCAGTTCCACGGACGTCGTTTGCTTTGGCAGTGCGTCAGTGCGGCGAAACGGTAGTTGTGGCTGTTTCCGGAATGAGTCACATTGCGGAACAACGATTCGAGACTGCTTATCACACTTGTTTGATGTGCGTCGTAGGCTCTGGCAGTTGGGATGGATCGTCGTCATCATCATCATCATCATCATCATCATCATCAACAACAACAACAACAACAGCAACAACAACAACAACAATTTCTTCCAGCCTGTGGCCGGGTCAGCGAAGTAAAAATGCCTCCATTCCTCATCCTTCACACTTGATTCCTGTCTTCTCCTTTCTCCTGCACTCCTTAAACTGTCTGATCTTCTCGCCTCCTCCTTGATCTTCCTTTGGGGCCTTCATCCTGTGTACTTACTCCCATCATTATCCTGTTGTGCCTCTTCTTTTCGCATTTTCTGGACATGGCCACAGTATCTAATTCTTGCTTTTCCCACGATCTCGTTCAAGTTTTTGGATGGATCGTACTTGAACAAAAATCTTGCTAGCGTAAGACAAGCACTAGAAAATGTGCGTAACGGGACACTTTTTCGTGCGTGGAGCCGGCGTTCATCGATTTATTAGACGTCAATAATTTTATTTTTGAGTAATTTACTAAACCATACTACAGAGCTGCCAGCAAAACTGACTTTTAACCTTAAATGTTCCAGTGTTACATTCAATTTAATTTTCCTTATCCATACTGCACAAAAACGTTAAACAATGTAAAATTTCCAGCTAATTATGCGAAAAGGTATGCGATATATAATTTTTTTTTTCATTTTGTGAAAGTTCGGGCTCTCAAAAAGGTTCGTAAGTTGAACTGTGTGGAACGTTAATATGAAATAATGACCCGTAACGGGACATACGCTCTTAAATGCTGTTCGCAACCTCAGGCAACATTCAGTGATGGTGTAATTCTTTCTTTCTCACTCTCTCTGTCTGTCTGGAGCTGTGAAAGTCGTTATTTGTCTGTTCGCGGGGAGAAAGAATATTAGCGGGTGATTGGTGAGGCGCCGCCGTGCGGCGACCAATAGGGAACGTTCCGCGTTCCTTTTTTTCCTCGCTCCGTTCCGTACTGTATTTCGAGAGCTTCTCCTCAGCGGAACACATCGCTTCCCGTCTTTCTCTCTTTCTTTTTTTAATGAATTGAAGCTCTGCGGGGAATCTTTTGTAATGGATGTTTCCAATAAGCGACTGGGGGGAAAAGAGTTGTCTGGGGGTGTTTTGTTGAGAGAAAAAAATAAGGTAGGTGGGGAGGAAGATGTAGAGGGTAGCTGGATACTTCTCGCGGCATTCCTGATGGTCCACTCTGCAATGTACGCCGTGACGTCACCCAGCCGGGCGCAGGGGTGTACACGACCGTGCTTTTTAGGCCTGAAGTCGTCAACGCGCTTTCCATCACCTCGTGCACGTGGTTTGGTTATGGGTAGAGACCTGCAAAATTCGCGGATTCATTCGGTGAAAGGCTAGAATTCAAACACATATACCTCTTAGATAATTTTGCTATTGGCTTACTGTTCATCTGGACGAATCTGAACCAGTTATAAACCCTCGACCAAAGAAGGATCGAATCACAGACAAACCAGCTGAGACGACTCACAAGTCGGCAGCCAATGAACTTGCGTTATTTGCCCGAGTGTACAGGGGTATGTGCGGTCTATCCTGAAGTGCCATCGAAACCGCGAATTTTGCAGGTCTCTAGTTATGGGTCACATGGGCGAAGATCCCAGTTGGAAGGAGGGGAAGGAAGACTCTAGCTACGTGGAAATACTTTATGCTTCGCTCTATGTACAGGGTGAGCCTGAATCCGACCTGTATACACCTTTGTTTTAGACCTATTTCTGTGGCTTGTTACAACCCCCAATTATTTCACTGAAATAATTTTGCTACAACGACAACATTCGCTGTTGCTGTAGAAATTCGTTTTGTTAATATCCCGACGCACGGTATTTCTGTGTAATTTGCATTAGTTATTTTGTCCAGCTCTCAACATAAGCCGTATTACAGCCTTGGGAAGCGCACTTTAAACGATAAGTCGTGTAAATATTTTCAACTTGTTTTGTCGTGACGAACCTGTGGCTGAAGCTTGTCGGTCGAACTCTGACTCATTCTGTAGTTACTTATTTAACAGTAATTACGAAAACATAAGCTATCTGATAATTGAGTTATTTTTTCAAAATAATGGAAGTAAACAGCGTACAGTCACCCTATCGACACTGTAAAAAAAAGTGTTATTTTGCACTAAATGTATGAAGAAACAATGTACCTAAGTTAGTATAATTTTACACATACACGTGTTGGTGTGTTTTTACTTAAATACAAGAATGCATGTGTAAACTTACAGTAACATCGTTGGAGACACTGCTGTCACGTACATTTAGTGCTATATTACAATTGCTATGTATTGGTAAATATGCTATAGCTGTTGGTGTACTTTTACTCTGTGTTATAGAAAATTACAAATGCATACATTTGTAAATTTACCACAACTGTAAGTTTTTTTTTTACTGCGCCATTTACGACATTAAAAATAACCCTGAACATGTTAATTTGCACTACTAACAAAAATATTTTAATTTTTGTTATACCTTGTTTTAAACTATGTATGTATAATTTAGATTTAATTTAAATTTAATTGCCTTTTAATGTTTAGGTTATTATTTCCTTAATTATATTCTCATTTACCTAACAGCGGATCGAATCCACAACCTTCTGATTTTTAGGCAAGCATCTTAACCTCACTAAAATCGTGCCCAATAATAATTTATGAATAAATGGGAATGCAACTTTCCTAACCTTGTGTAAATAAAATGTGTTTTGGTCAGTATGAATAGTAAAATAATTGTATTTTTGTAGTTTCTTGGTCATAGTTAATTTACTGTGATAAATTGTATCTACTTTTACGATTAAGATTGTTGGTGTAGAAACTACACACACCCCGTAGGTGTATTATTGTCACAGCATAATGTGTTATTTTAATTAATGTTAATGACATTTTGCTAGGACATTGCGGGTGTAAAACTGTGAGAAGAATCGTTGCTTTACAAGGTAATTGTGTATTTTTTTTTTTTACACTTCTGTTAATTTTTTATAATATTAATCTACATTTTGTGTGAAATTACACGATTTCGTAGTAATTAGTCATTTTGCACAAGAAATTAGTAAAAATACACTCTGTTGTATCTGTTATGATTAACACGACAAAAAAATGTAAAAATACACTTACACCGAATGTGTAATTTTACAACAAAAAAAATTTTCAGTACAGAGATGTGTTTTGTAGTTTACCCCCGTTACATTTCACGGGCTCTTCCTGCGAATACTAGAGTTGCGCCCCTCCTGTTGCTTTCTTATCTCTTTGTCTTGGCTGTTTGTAAATAAAACTGAAAGATTCGGAATACTGCTATTCGAACTGCTCTGTAGCTGTTGCAGCCGTTGCTGACGTGTTAGATTTTTGTTTTCTTAACTAAATTTTGTTCTTCTCTAAGCCACGCAGAATTATGTTTTTCATTATCCAACGCTCTTAAAATATGAATGGAAAAAAAACCTTTATAAATAACATATCACCTACGACAGCAAAACAACATAACACATTATAAAAAAAATACAAGTAATGGATTCGGAAAGTTAAGTCGTTCGAAGCTCGGTCTATATAGTCTGTTTCACGTAAGTTGTCCCATATTTGACAGTTTTCAAAAGTACCGTACCAATTTATCCTTTTTCCAAAGTTGCTCTGTACAACATGTGTTTGTCAAACAACTTCATGTGCTCGTAAAAAAAACTCGTGTGTTTATTTTAAAAGTTACAGTTGATAAATGGGCATTACCGGTACTGGTACTGCTACTTTTGAGAACTGTCTAGTTTTAGACAAATTACACGACACAGAATTAACCTATTAATCCTTGGATGTTAACGCAAGCCTTAAGATAACCGTTTCAAAATAAAAGATTTGTGTCTGTGGTCGTTATCGACGCGATTAAGGGGTGGGATGCAGCAGTGACTTAATGCACTGAAAACAACTTACAGCAGGGAGCTGACGGCGGCAAGACCGCGCGTCTGTTTTCTGAGCACCAGGATGCAACGGTTCTCTAAGACCGGGTTAGAAACTTCGCAAGAAACGCAAAAGTGCAAGGATTGCAAAACGCAACATAACGCAAGAAAGTATCTAAGGTTAGTTTTATAAAAGCACGATATCGCAAGACGTTACCAACACCACATACACTTGAAATTGTAAAATTGTAGAAACTTCTTCGGGCTTCCTTTGATTATTTTATTTAAATGTGTTATTTTTTTTTACTGTAAAAACGTTTAACAATTGAAAAAGTAATGATTTTTAATAAAAATAAATCGTAGACTTCCATATACAATTATTAAATATTATCTATACGATAATATATATACTATTATATCAAATACTATATAATATTTTATATACTATATCTATACAAAACTATATACAATTCATTACGTCTATTTCTTTTATTAGCTTTAATGATCACAATTGATTGAATTAGCATTAGTTTTGCACTATTTTTCGTAAAATAATTGGTCTGTGCTTTTTTTTTATGAATCCCATTCAGTTTGTTAAAAATCCTATAAAGTAATTTAAATACAGGCTAATCATAACTGCAAGCATTGTTTTAGCCACTCAGGGAATTTTAGTAAACCTTGTTTTGTTATTATCAGAATGAATTTCTTCTACACTGTTTAAAATTATCACTTAAAATTTAAGAAGAATGCTGGTTACAAATTATCCGATTATCTTAGTAAATTACTGTTACTTAGCGCTCTTACTCAAACATGAATCAACAAGAATCATGACGGCAAATTAGCAGAATATTTAAATACTGGTAAAGACTACTGCTAAAACACAATTATTTCTTCCACGTGTGCGCTCACCCTGATTATGTGGAAAAACAGAACTCGGAAGTCAAAATACGGCGTTGGGATGAACTCAGTTATCTAGACTTACGAATAAATCTTGAAAAGTTAGTAAATTTACTGAAATTAACGGTGTAGATTTACAAGTTAATTAAAAATATTTATTTGTCAAAATAGCATCGAAATTCAAATTATTTTGTCAAATAATTAGTCTGGACTAGAATTTATGGTTAAAGCCACAACAAATCGAAAACTGAAGTTTATATTACCTACGAATTTCCTTGTCGACATACGACTCGCACATTCTCTAAGCAAATAATAAGTACTTAGTTAGTAACCTTAAATGGTTTAAATGAACCATTTTTTTTTTCAAATAACTTGCTACGTTAGCAATTTTTTTTTCAGTGCGAAAATCAAAGATACGATATTACAATTTTTTGCCGCTTAAGTCGTGCTAAAAATTTATTTCCCCAAGAAATAGTATGTTTGATTTTACTTTGAATTGTCATCAATAGTAGGATTATTCATAATAGCGTTACAAGCTTTTGTAGTCACAGTATCAAATATTTTGTTGCGGGATGGAAATTATAAAGTCTTTTGGGGGAAAATGCCTATAACTATAACAAAATAAAAAACTTTTTTCTTTATATTTTTTGTTGTGTAACAATCTTAGCTCTCGGTATACGGCATTTAATAAGAGTAGTTCCCTGAACGGAACGAAAGTGTCATGGGACGGAAATGTGTAACCTCGGTGCGTTCATATGTGGTGGATTGCGCGAACTTAAGTTCACAAAGACAAAGGTATACTTTATAGTATTAACTGTTTAATGAATTTGAGCAAGATGGGCAGTATTTTAATCAAATTCCTTGTCGAAAATCAGGTCCAAACCCGGGGGTTTAGTATTTTTGCATGTCTTCGTTTTTATCGGAGCCGTTTCATTATAAACTTCAAAATTTTGCTCTGAAAATCGAATGATTCGATAATCGACGTAGCTGCTCCGGCAGATAATTCTAGCAGCGGGTGCGGAAACATACGTGTGATTCGCGTCCAGAAATGTAGTTCGAAACACAGTTTTTCGTATATTTATCACGCTCGGCATTATTTTACAGAATTTATACGTCTAAGTTCGTGTCCGAGTTTCGTATTTTTGAGTTTATTTGCAACATGAGAACACATGAATTTGCTCGTCACAGACGTTAGATTTTACACATCTCTTGCGAGTCTGCATACATACTGTTACGATTTGCTGCGGGTTCGTAAAGGATAGCCCAATTAAAGATTTTAGTACACTACACAGCTTTATTGATGGCCACAAGTTACGTCAATTACAAATGATCTTCTAAAACGGCAAATAATCAATTGCACTTTAAAATGTTGCTTCCCCAGTCACTCGTTTTCACACACCGCACACCTCGCTGGGCCGCACCTCTGGCGCAACTCTTGCCGCAGTACCCCTCGTGGATCTCCGCCACGGGACTCCGCCGCCGCCGACGCACTTGCCTTCGCCGAGGTTCCGCTCGACGCCTCGTCCGGAACTTCGCTCGGGACTCCGCCGCGCCCGCGACACTATCGCCCGGAACTGAACTCTCTGCCCTGGAACCTTCGTCCAAGGACTTAGCCACTCTGCCGCACCCGCGGCACTATCGCCCCGGAAACCCCGCCGCGGAAAGCTCCCGCCTGAACTCTCTAACTCTCTCCCTGCTCAACTCGCTCAAGGCCGGCGTCCCAAGCATATATATATATATATAGCCCGGGCGCCTTCTCGAATTCGCGAGTGCGACTGGGGCCAGTCGCGTCATTCCGCGCCGACCCGACGGCAGAAATCTCTAGAAACACGTGTCGGCGGCTCGCGTAACTTCGCAGCTGTCAGGTGTCAGTTATGTGTCAAAGGCAGGGTGCCGCGTGGGGAGTGGAGGGAATGAGGGGGGGAAAGCGACAATCCTTGTAATCTTACAGGCGCGCGCGGCGCATCTCATCTTGCGGCAGCCGCCAGCGAGCTCTGCACCTGCACGTGTCGCGGCCTTGCTCACGTTCGTAACAATACTTTGAATATGCTGGCCATTGTCTGTAGTATGGATGGGTTCGACACTTGACATTAATTTTGATGTTAGTTTTTTTTATGGCGGGAAGCTGGTCACCACAGATGGCATGTAAAGTACGTCGCCCGCTGGCATTTCTGTCACAGCGATGGCGGTTTGTACGCCCCTGGGAAGAATGGAGCGCTCTCCCTTGCCCAACGAAGGAGGGAGGTTGGGAAGGCAGTGTCACAGACGCTGAGATTATGATCGTTATAAACGAGATGCGGAGGTATATTATTCAGTTCACTCCGGGGAAGTGGAGAAAATGGTAAAAATATAATATATACTCGCTCTGTCTTGGAGGGGGGGGGGGAGAGATATTTTTGAGGTCTCTGTGTGTGCACTTGCTTTGAATCTCGTTTACATAATTGGTTTGTTCGGAAAGTGGGGTTCTGCGGAGGTCGTAAGAAGTAGTTCCATTGCAAGAGAGTGCTCTCCGAATTCAGTCTTAAGAGGAGAGTTTCGTCATTACAACATTTATGTCTTATCTGCATGCAGCACTTTATGAAATTATTCCGTAGCTCATGCATAGTATATTTCAACAGTTCAGAAACATTACAGGACCAAATTGGCATGTATGAGTAGAATTGATTCCTTTCAATTTTTTTTTATGTTTCTGTAGAAGTACGTAAAATGAGACTATTTTTTTTTTTGCATTCTATAATAGAAACTTCGTTTTGATATTATGTAGGTATCCACGTCAAATCGCGGATCTTGCTCGAAAGGTTGGCAGTTGGTAGCACTGAGGTACGGTTTGCATGACAGAGCTCTTTGCGGAAAGCAAGATCGTGCGCAGAATTTCATTATTATTATTTTTAGTTGTCCGGGGGAGGGGGCAGAGACCTCTTTGCTTGCTGATTGCTTTCGAATCCTCTTCTTTTGTTGGTAGGAATTATCGATTTTTTTTAAAAATAATTTCTCGGGATATCTGCAAAATTTGCACCGAACAAACAGACAAGAAAACGAGTTAATAAAAACGCGATGAAAAGGATACTTTGTGGTAGGTAGTATAAAATCTGTTCGGAGGTGCAATTTTTTTTTTAAGATGGCAGCTTTTCAACATTGCATACTAGGTAAATATTTATGTTCAAGTGACTTAAACATGTACTGTGTAGACACACAATGTTTGTCATTCAAAAATGTGAACGTAAATGGTTTTGGGATGAATGTCTCGAGGTAATCGGTGTAGCGTCTAATTATCTCATCAGCTGTGCTCGCAATTAAAATACAACGATGGACGCAAGGTCCGTACAGATGTCTTTTGCAATTTGTTTTGTGGTAGTTAGGGTAGCCTTGTCTTTTTTTTGCCCCAGTTTTTTTAAGTACTGCTTAATGATTCCTCTCGTTAGAGTAATTTAAAACGTGCTTTAGTTTGGGAGCAGGAACTCAGGACTCTGAAATAAAATCCTAATAATTTCTGCATGTACGGACGAAACAGATCATTGTGAGGACTCGCAATCATCCGCCGTCCGTCAATCACGTGACATGCAGCCAATCAGAATACCCGGAAAATTCCATCCGTCCGTCCGTCAAAACCTTTTTTCGTATATCCATTGGTTTAGCTGCTCCCAATAAATGTTAATTAACTTAGGTTTAAACGTATTTTTTTACAACTGAAAATATTTTAATGTATATCACAGCGACAAAAAAATGTTGTTTAATGATTTATCAAGTGCTTAACATTCATGGTCGTTAATACATCTATACAATATAGATTTTCACGGTAAATATTTACTTGGGCGGTATTTCCGAAAAAAAATGTTAAAAATCCGAAAATACCTTTATTTTATGCTCTTCAACTTCCTCTTTTCATTAAAAGCGGCGGAGGTAAGAAATTCCAAATACTTTAAGAGATATAGAATTTTTAAATTTCATCATATGTAGTTGAGCGGTATTTGCGAAAATAAATGTTAAAAATCCGAAAATACCTTTATCATATGCTCTTCAACGTACTCTTTTCATTAAAAGCGGCGGAGATAAGAAATTCCAAATACTTTAGGAGATATCGAATTTTTTAATTTTGCAATACAAGACCTGTGGAACCATTCGAGCGGCGCCATTTTTGTTATTTTGCCGTGTGTTCGTGAATACGTGAATCGTGAATGCGTAATTAATAAAATGGTTGATTAGGTCAGGTCAGTTACATTATTAATACTTTCAAACTAAGCCGATATTAAAAATTATTTTGTGAATTAATTTTAATGGCTGTTTAGTTTTAAAATATTTATAATGTAACTGACCTGACCAAACAAACCCGGATAGAGGGTGAACAGTAAACTAAAATGGTCGATTATGTCAGGTCAGTTACATTATAAATACTTTCAAACTAAGGTGATATTAAAAATAATGTGAATTAATTTTAATTATTCTTTGGTTTTAAATTATTTATAATGTAACTGACCTTACCTAACAAACCCGTAACAAAGGATGTACAGTAACAACTCACGTAATTTTTTTTGTTACTTATTACTTGCGCAACAATATCAAAATAACAAATAAGACTTTAAAATTAGAAACGTTAAAAACTCACCTAAGTTGGAGGCGGTAATTAAACACCGTTTTAAACAATAATTGAACTAAATAATTACGTATTAGTTCATTTGAATTCTGGCCTATCACGAACAATCACGTGACATCATTATCCAATAAAAAAAATAGATACTCGTACGTAAACAAGAAACAATGGTGCACGCACGCCACAGGAATGCGCTGGTTTTGTGCTGAAATTTAAAAATTCGATATCTCCTAAAGTATTTGGAATTTCTAATCTCCGCCGCTTTTAATGAAAAGAGGAATTTGAAGAGCATATAATAAAGGTATTTTCGGATTTTTAACATTTTTTTCGCAAATACCGCTCAACTACATATGAAGAAATTTAAAAATTCGATATCTCCTAAAGTATTTGGAATTTCTAATCTCCGCCGATTTTAATGAAAATAGGAAGTTGAAGAGCATAAAATAAAGGTATTTTCGGATTTTTAACATTTTTTTTCGGAAATACCGCCCAAGTAAATATTTACCATTTTCACCAGTATTTAATATTTATGGTGATTGTGAATCGCTGGGCTTGTTGACGGACGGATGGATGACTGACGGATGTATGACTGACGGATGTATGACTGACGGATGTATGACTGACGGATGGATGACTGACGGACGGATGGATGACGGACGGATGACTGACGGACGGATGAATGACTGACGGACGGATGAATGACTGACGGACGGATGGATGACTGACGGACGGATGGATGACGGACGGACGGATGACGGACGGACGGATGGTTGACTGACGGATGGATGACTGACGGATGGATGACTGACGGACGGATGGATGACTGACGGACGGATGGATGACTGACGGACGGATGGATGACGGACGGGTCGTCGTGAGTCCGGCTCGAGGCGCACGTGATCGCCTGGTGCAGGAGGTCTGCAGACGGGCGACGGACGGCGACGCCTTGTTGCAGGTGGAGTACCGGCCGTGCGTGGTGCCGGCCAGCTGCTGGGAGCTCATGAGGGAGTTCCTGCAGGGCTTCCTGGGCTCCTCCGTGCAGAACGCGCCGCCGCAGTACCTGCAGGTACCTACTTGTGGTACCCGTCCAGCCTCGGTTTAGGCTGTGGAACAAGTCGTTTACAGTGTTCGCAGGCTTTCGCGGTCATTGTCTTAAGTAGCTTGGCTTCTGGGTTGTAGCCGTGTCCTTGGCGAATAATTCACCGACGTTTTCGACATTGCAGTCGTCGTCATCAGGGAGCAGTTTTACCTTACCTTATTCGCCAAGGACACGGCTACAACCCAGAAGCCAAGCTACTTCAAGTAATTTACACATCTATAGTTTACGTATCCAACGTGATACTGGACACACTGAAATATACGATTGTAAGAAAATGATACTTACATAGTTTTGAAAGATAACATTTTTTCAGAAATTTTTCATTTATTTGTTTCTTAACAAAAATATATTCACACATTTTTTTTGTGTACACGCTCACAGGGGCGCAAATATGTTGGTTGCAAAGAGAAACTGGGGAAATTTCCGCGGGGGGAGTGGGCTGAGAGTCTTGCATGTTAACCACCACAAATTCATCTTTGGATACGGTGCTTGAGTGTTGTATACTGCCCACCACTGCATGTTAACCAAATAATTGCAACAGAACTTTTGCAAAGTTGATGATATTTTTTTTTGTTTCAGCACAAAATTTAAAAAAAAAAAATCCAAACTCGGGTGGATTTTGGAATCACTCTTAATATGGGCGGAGACAGTGCTGCCACATACATTTTTTTTGTAAAATTTATGCAATGGCTTTTATAGTGTACGCATGCGCAGTGCCGTATTAGAAAATGGGTAGAGAGGAGTGAAAAATGGGTACCGTGCATACGATGGGCATATGTCTCATTTACAATTATGACCACGGTAACAGGTACACTATTTCAAGATATATATATATATATATTAAGGGTTGAGTTTGAAAGTTTAACATTAGGTAATGTCGAGGAGGGGGGGGGGGGTTCGGACGATTTTATTCGCTCCCAGGTTATTAGTATTCCTCAACGGATCTGCGCATGCGTGCTTAAGGCTGCCCGACTGTGGTGAAGTTGCTTCGCTTCTGGATTCTAGCTGCGGACGTTTCGGTCGACGATTGCAATCGCCATATTCAGGGTTTAGCGGCTGCCCGCCTTTTCTGTAAGGTGAACTACCCACCTTACTAACTGTCGGTGACTGCGACCCTGAATATGTAGACCGTAACGTATGTTTAGGGACCGGAAAAATTCGCGAATTCATTTCGCGATAGGCTAAAATACAAATAGTTACACCTCAGTGCTGCCTCTGCTATTGGCTCACAACTAACCTCGATGACTCTGGGCCAATAAGAAACACCCAACCAACGTTTTATCGAATCACAGGCTGCTACGTTGGGACGTCTCACAACACAGAAGCCAATGAGTGGGTGACATTTGACCGAGTGCACGTAGAACTATATGGAGTTCATCCTGCAGGTCATTGAACCCGCGAATTTTTTCCGGTCCCTACGTATGTTAGACCTTCGCCTTCGACGCGGCCGGAATCCAAAAGCCAGGCCACTTAGGACAGTGGCGGCGGGAAAGCCCGTGTGACTCTTGTCGCCCTGTGGTGTTGTTTCAGAGCCGCATGAACGAGATCTTCCAGCCGATCGACACCATTCACCAATACCTCGACCAGTTCATCTTGTACCGCAAAGCGACGGGCGTTCTCTAGACCCAGCACGCCTTGCGTTTCTTCGTCGTGGGGAGACCAGCGACATCCAGACCGCTCCTTCAATTATCCCCACAATTTCACTATTGTCCTCTTTTCATCATTTTTTTTTACTAGCGGGTTTTCGCGTGAAAGAAAAAAATTGTTCACTTATAATCAAATCATATGAATGAATAAAAAACTGGAGTTGTTTTGTGTCACCCTCTTCAGTGTAGTTACCTACGTGATTGTCGAATTCCAACAACGCTACAGTCCCACTCCTAATTATGAGCATGGCCCCCATGTGAAATCTTGCACATGTTACCACAAACGTAGACTTTGTTTATGACTGTACCTGTTGTTTTTTTCAGCGTTGTGGATTGCAGCTATGGCGGTGTTGGGTACTTTGTTCAAACCTTAAATTGAGTAGCCCAAGGGAAGATGGGACTAGTCTTGTGCCTTTTCCCCATAGCTGGAAGGGTGTTATATTTCGATCTTTTAACACCACGAGTATCGATGTAACGTTAAATATTTAAATACTTTACTGTGGGAAAATGTACAGCACTATAAGAACGTCTTTCTCTCAACTCTGAAATTACTTTGGTAAAATATAGCCGCGTGATTTAAGTCATTTCCGTGCGCCCGAAATGTTGTACTTATAGTTATTACCTCTTAAATGTTAGCTTGATTTAGACTTTATAGAGAGTTTATTGTATGTATTTTATTGCATTTCAGCTACAACTTCATCAAAATTATTGCATATTTACATGATTTCCATCTCTCTGCGTCGTTAGTTTGCGATAATACAGCTCTTATAGCAGAGAATACTTACTCTTCGCACTATCTGGTATTTCCCAAGACTTAATGTATACACTCCTATTGTAATATTTACCATCTTAATGACATAAGTGTATTGTTCGTTCTCCCAAAATTTAATTTAAGTGACTTAAGCGAATTTGCAACTAAGAAATAAGAAGCTCATTCGTAAATAACTGTTACTTTAGCACCTTGAATTTATTTATTTTACGATTATATGAAATAAACACACCTAGCGTACATAGCGCATTATAAAGTTATAAAACGTAGCCAGGAAAAAAAATTGTTTTCCTCAGAAGATAGATTCACATATTCATGCAAATAACCCATACACAATACCGCAGAAGAAATGGCCTTTTCTCTGAAATACAACCCTTCACTAATTTCCGGGCAGTTTGATTTGTTAGTTAAATTTTAGGCCGCGTGGTTTCGTATTATTTTTAAGGCTAACTGTATGAGCAAAAACAGAAAAAAAAGTAGATATTTCTACCCATTGGGGTTATCAAGTTAGTGAGGTAATAAGTTTATGCAAGTTTTGTCTCACTTTTCCATCGGGATAGAAAAACATTTTTTTTTTTTATTATAATGAAGTTTGACGCTCATTTCTTGATGATGTGTTGTTTGACATCTTTAACGATACTCACTTCATGATGGGTATTTTTTTTCTACGATTCTTCCTAGCGAGCTCAGTTCAAGCTACCAAATATAATTCAAGCATTAGTCTATGCCTATGTGCAGCTACGGCTTGTTTGTCTATCCAGACAAACAAGGACGCCGTTCCAATGACGCTTTTACCGGACCTTCAACAAAACTTTTTTTTTTTTTTTTTGCGGAAGACTTTACGCTTGTTAAAGCGTAGCAAAACATTTTATTCTCCCGACGCACGGCCGTGGTGACAGATTGCTCTTTAACCCTTTCTACCCCCCTCCCCCTCCATCTCCTGCTTCGTTTTGCTTCGCCGAGCCGGGGTAGCTGCCGCCAGGAAAAGGCCGATAGTTTGAAGAGCGGCCTTGTTAGGCACGCCTCGATGGCTCTTCGGCTTTTGCCCAACGAGGCATGACTACAAGCAGCGCCAACAGGCAGCAGTTTGACTGAAGATGCCCGCTGGCGAATCCAGGGGGGAGGGGAGGGGGGTTCATCTCCATTCCCCCCCCCCCCCCTTTGTCGGAGTGGGAAAAGAATAAATTAATGCAAGGAGCTGTAGCTAGAGAAAATGTGTAACTCAAAATTCTCAAACTATTGTTTAAAATATCATTGTATTGTAAATTATGCACAAATATGGAGGGGGAAGTAGGGTATATTTGTGATATTACTTTTAATACTTAAATTTTTGGGTAAAAGTTTTATTTCATGAAACGTTTCGGACGAATAATTTTGTAAATATTCCATGGCCAATCACTGAATTATTCATTTAGAAGAACTAGCCATTAATTTTAATTTTGAATGGTCATGCACTTGGCCTTCTTCCCGCCATGGACATTGGAAGTATGTTGTTTGGACCAGGAATGGATGTCTTTACTACGTAAAGAGGTTAGGGCGTGAAAAAGACGATCAAAAAGGTAATGAGGTACCTTAGTAACCAGATTTTTATGTAAGATATGAGGCAGTGATGAGTTCTTTTTTTTTTATTTTACCCCAAAACATTTTTCAACCGGAAGAGTTCTTACGTTTGCGGGTTTTCACATTGAAAATTAAATGAACACAATTGTTTTGCAGACATTAAAGCTTTGCACACAGATCAGGTGATATGTAGTCATATACCGAATTAAATTTATTTAAAATAGGGTCAATAGCAACAGTAACGAGTCCTTTTATTTTATTTTACCGTGGTAAGATATTTTAAAAGGCGTTTTAAAGAGCAAAGAGCAGCATATGCAGTCGTACAGGTTTGCATTACTTGTTTGGCCCATGTCAATCTTTATAAAGTCTTACATTTTTACTTTCTTCAGTAACTCGATGTCAGGTTCATCAAGAACTGTAGCAAATATATTCTGTTACAATTCATAAAAAATAAAATTGAATTATCTATATGTGATTTTCGAATTATTACACGATAAATATTTTTACTGTTAGCAGGTAAGACCCTCTGTACAACTAAATAAAAGCATAGTGTTCTTTTCTAATAATTACATATTCATTATTGCATATTTTAATCTTTTGCTGAACTTATTTTTTATTTAGTCGTTTTGGTTTCGAATTATTTCAAAATCCAAAAATAGCTTTGATCAATCCCTTTGAAGAATAAATAAACATCTCTTGCTTCATATCCTGAGTAGTTTTTGAAAGATTCGCCTCTGACACATTGCGGATGAAGCAAAGAGTGCATTTATTTTCTTATCAGTTGCGCCACCTTGCTTGCTGCTGCCAGAAGGGACAAAGTAGTTTTAATTTATTTTATTTTTTTTCCAGATATCTTACGAATATATATTACTCTCCCCGTTATCTCCGCGTAGCTTTCTCCCCGTCTGGTTCATTGGAAATTCCTGGCGCATCCCTTTGTCTATTCCGCTTGATCCCTAGGGGCTGCACTTTCTCTCTCTCTCTCTCTCTCTCTCTCTCTCTCTCTCTCTCTCTCTCTCTCTCTGCCACTCGCGTACGCTTTCCTTGGCTAAGATTATTGAATTCAACACCCCTCACCCACTCTCTAGAGTCCCTCTCTCAACAGTCCCCTTTCGTCGCGCGTAACTCTCTTGCGAAAACGACTTCTTTAATTTCTCACGCCGAGAGGCCCCCTCCCCCTCCTTCCCCTTTTCAACCCACAAACTCCTTGCCAACCGACTTTCACACTTCCACCCTTCTCATTTCAAAACCTTCATCACATCTTACCACTCATCTCTAGCATTGCGCTTCGCACTGGGTAGGCAACTGTGTGTCGCTGTGTTGTTATAGCGCTTGAACTTCATTGGTTGCGTCTTAAGGATCTATGAATTGAATTCTACATCTGCATGGCCCAGAGAGTTCGATAGTTAAGGTGAACTTCGTTGCACTAATGTTATTTTGCCTTGGTTTTTCGGTGTTAATGCGGTGTGTTGACTTCCGTCTCGTGGTCATTTTAGTTTTATCTGTATACGCCTTTTTATCTTGCCCGTACGGATTTGTAGTTAACTAAACTGGTTTTCCAGTCGGCAGTATCTGGTCAGAATAATCTTAAGATAACTACTATAATTTCACCTAATTATATCACTTATTAAGGCATGATCATCTTACCATCAAAACTGAAAAGGGGGGAAGGAACAATATCATCCTTTTTTTTCTCGTAATTGGCCAGTACGTCTGGCGTGTGTATGTATGTGTGTGTGTATTTCGTTATTAAACTTTGTCTGCGATCTTTTTGTAAAGACAAACTAGTGAATTCAACTCATTGCAGATTAAAAAACCTAGGATTAAATGTTGTTAGGGGTTCGTGCAGTTTAAGGATTTTTTTAAAACTGTTTTAAAAGAAAATTTAAAACTAGGTTTGGTCAGATCAGTTCCCTAAATCATTTTCTCGCATTTTGTTTGCGGGATGATAGGTTTTTACTCTTCTAGCTGATCGGAACTAAAAAAGGAAAGTTTTTTTTGGGTTGGGTGAGCGACATTTAAAATACTCAGAAATCGTGTAAATAACACGATTGCTCGGTTCCCCCCCCCCCCTCGAATAATGAACTTCGGATGTGCTGGGATGGATCAGAGGTCAGTGAATATTGGCTTCCGAAAGCAGATAAAGTAGGGGGAGATCGGTCATTGAGATCGGTGAGGAAATTTCCCCTAGCATTTTCGCGGAAAAGATTTCAGGAAAAACCGTGGAAGAACTTAGGATCGGAATTTGAACCCTGGTATTCATGAAAGCGAGTCAGATGTTTATCTACTGCGCATGTAAGCAGTGCTTTCATGGTGACATGCGTCATGTACCTCCTGTCTTTCTCTCTCTCTATTTCTAGTTCTAATTTTTCCTACCCCACTCCCCCTTTTTTCTCTCAATAAATCAGTATCAACGTGGCTCCTTTCTCTAGAAATTTGAGTATTAATTTTATTATTATTATTATTATTTATCACACCCACCTGCAATATCCCATTGAAGAATACTCCCATTTATGAAATAAAATTATGTGCAAACGGACCAATTTTTTTTATTAGGAAAATACTAATTTTTTATTACCTAGTTTACGTTGGTCTTTTTACGGTTACTCGATTTATTGGCAATTAAAGCGCCACAGAAACTAAAGCGTTCTCGGGAAAAGTGATCTATGTGAAAATAAAATCGAGGAAAAAAAATGATGAGTGTATTTACGTACGCGCGTGATTAAATTGAGCATACAGTTGACATCAACATTCGTCGTATTAGAACCAACAAAGGGCTGATCATCATCGGCGCCATTTGTATTGTAACATAATTTCTCGGTTCACGAACTATAAGTAAACGTGAAGAAAACCAAATTGCATAAACAGCGTGTGCTGGATTCGACATTAAAAAATAGGTATGTATTAGTAGTTGTACCAGTAGTTTAAAATTAAAAATTAGTATGAGCATGTGTTTTCTTTTTCTATTTTTCTGTTACATTAACTTTTCTCATTTGTTTGAAGGAAAAAAAAATAAACATTTGCTTCGTTGCATTCGAAACACCACTGTACGAAATGCGCATCCGGTTACATGTCCATTTCTTGGTGTGCGTACATTACGTTGCATACAAATATTTCACCCTCGTCGCGCCTTAATACGTATAAGTTGAGAAAAAAACTCATTCATTAACTCAAGTTTCTAGAAGTGTGCCTAGCACCACCTGTGTTCCTAACATCGCACGTCGTCTTTCAGAAACCGGTTAGTGCTGCACTCTCGTGGGCACTAGTTCAACTGCTTCGACCCTCCGGATCATTACACGTTCGCGTCTGCTGCTTCCACAATGCACGGAAACGTAACAGACGGCAACCGAAGAGATTGTATTGTATGGTTTTCGAAATATTTAGTTAATTATATATATTCTTTGAAATTATAGCACGGCCGAATTCACATAAATAATAATTATATAAATTGACAAAAATCTTATTTTGCAAATTGAATAATGGAATAATCTTATCAAATTAGTGTATTGTCATCGGTCCTCGATAAATCTACAAAGTTTGAATGAAATCTGGACGTTTAAAGTGGGTCAAAATCGCACCTAAAGGAGTCTGTTACAAACATACAAACAAACACACAGGTGAAGCTAATATAAAGCGTGTAAAAATAAAGACAAAGTAATAATAGAACATTGGATATTTTAACGTATTTAGAAAAACAAACATGGCTACCACCGCAGCCAGGTACTCGGCTCTGTTGGTCAAACGGAGCGACGTAAACGGAAGATCTCAGCATTGCCGAGCTGATCCGTACGGGTCCGTCTCCGTCTACGTGTTATTGTAAAAAAACTGTTCCGTTATAATACGTCTCCGTTTACGTGTCATTGCAGAACTGGCCTAAGTGCTGTGACTGAGTACAGACGATGAAGATTGTTTTACTTGTTAGATGAAGGATGAAAGTTTTCGGTAGGTCCAAACCATTTTGAGAGACGTATTTCTCGTTCATATATCGTGACAAAAGGTGAGTGGTTAGATTATTTTTATAATGTAAACACGTTTGCGTTAAGATGTAATATAGCTAGTAGTGATTTTAGGCGAGTAATTTTTTTCCTTTCTGCAAAGGGGTTGAAAAGGGAATAAGTAAGGTTATTTTAGTGAGAGAAAAAATCATATCTCCGGATCAACCCCAAGGTAGTGAATCAGAGGTAAGTTTGTTTTTATAGTAATAATTATCTTCAAGCATATTAAGCGGGGAATAGGAACTGGCCCAGAATAACATATTATATGATTTTGTAGCATGGTTTTACATTTACCACTTTTCTATAAGGGACCGCAAAAAGAGGAAAAAGAGTTCCGATTTGTTTTATTTTAAAATATATATTTTCTGAAGCTAAATAAGAGAGATGTACGTTATTCGTTCATATTTATAAACCTACAAAATCTAACAACTCTTTTTTACTACTTGCTGAAATATTATTATAGCTATAGTTATCCCCAGAAATAAATTTTATGCTAGAAGCCAATGACTTCACAGTTTAAGTTTTAATAATTGTAGCAGCTAGTCACTTTCAATTCCAAACATTTCTTAAAATTATATACTATGTTTATACGAATACTTATTTTTAAAATAAATTACAGAAAATGTCATTGCTTAAAAACAGTTAAAACCAAGATGGTGCTTTGTAGTTCCTTATTCTTCCCTGTTAAGAGAACGCTTTAATAAAAACTGATTGCTACTACAGGTAGGCAGGGCGGTCGAGAAGGGGGGGGGGGGGGGGGGGGGCAAAAGAGGCAAATGCCCAGGGGCCCGGTAGCCTTAGGGGCCCGGGCGCCCGGCTGGGAAGTGGAAAATAAATGGCTGGAAAAACATTTTCCCCCTGCTGTTAAAACATCTTGTACGTATATATATTTACATATGTGTATGTGTATATGTTTTCTGTGTTCCTAAAACTACAGTTGATAACCAATAACCTAACCGAGCAGAAGGTACTTGTAGCATTCAGTTCACACCAAAATACTTGTGTAGTAGCAGAAATGGGAACGTTACAGGGTCGTCGGAACAGGAGGGGGGGGGGGGCAGCAGTGACGAGTCGCCCCCGTGCTGTTATGCATTGGGGGGGGGGGGGGGGGGCTAGATTAGCATTTCGCCCCCCTCCTTTTCCCAGAATGAATGTTTGGTCGTAGTAGTATTTTTCTCAACCAGTAATTACAAACGTTGCATTGGTGATCACATTGATTAGAAAATCAAATTTATGATTGTCAATATACTGTAAAATGGTTGCAAAATCCTAAATGGTATTTTATTTAAATTGTACTACACCTACTGTCAGAGTAGTATTTAATACATACTACGTCATCAAATTCTTGGAATGGTATATTTAATATTTTGGTTCGGAAACTCATTAAATAGCACAATTTTGCATCTAAAATTCCAAATTTTTCCGGGGGAGGGCCCCCGGACCCTCCGCTCTAGGACTGAGGTAAGTGTGATACATCTGTTCGTGCACCCCCCCCCCCCCCGCCCCCCACTAATGAAAACATTCCGACATCCCTGGAACATTATAAATAATTAATATGTATTACAAAAGTTTCAATGTAATGAACGTGGTTCAGTGTGTTTGATGTTTTCGAAGTAATAAAATTGATTATTACTTTACATTATTTTAATAATATTTACATTCAGAATAAATTATAATACTTATGTATTTTAAACACTCATATAATAATGCAAATTCTGATTACCATTTAAGATTTTTTTTTTAGTTTTTTTTTTTTTTTTTAGCAATATATACATCAAAATTAATTATTATTTGTATTTTGATGGGGTTAACAATATAAAAGTGCACTGAGATAATATATGCAAATGCTCTCTTTTTTTGAGTTACTAGGAAATCGTTATGTATGTTCAAATGAAGGATGCAATTTTACGATACCATATATATTTATGGTATAGGCCTACGTAGTAGTGGTATGCAAAAGAAAAGGAAGGGGGCCCACAAATTCTCTCAGCGGCCCTGCAGGTAGGTCAAAATAAACTTAAGTGCTACATGATTTCTTGCTATCGGTACAAGTTGGGATTGACGTAAAAATTGGCATTTTAGTTCATAAAAAACAATAAGAAATTGTTTAGTAGAAAAAACTTTTATAATTGAAAGTGGTTTATACTATGATTTCATTTAAAAATGTGTAAAGAATTGAAGTCGTATCCGAGGTTTCTGGGTTCGAGCGTCATGAACCGAACTCGTTTCTATGGCGCACACGACAAATACGGTACGATAATAAATTATGGTAAGTTGTACCCTAATTGTGGCACACGAGGATACGCCGAAGTGATAACGGGGGAAATTATCTTACGAAGTATGTATGTTCGAAATATTTAATGATTTAGTCGGGGGAAAATTATAAAAAAGCCTAGAGAAGTCAGGAATCTTTTTTGTGTTTTAATATGTGTACCCTATTTAACATTTAAAGGGACTTTTTGAAGTTCAAGCAGAGTTGGTTAAAAAAAGATGTAAGATTAAACCTCAATGGACAAGAAACCAAATATCAAATCTTATGACTCCAGTATTCTATTTTATTTATTTATTTATCTTCTTTATTGGTGGCGAAGTTAAGGCGGTACGTCTTTTCTTACACTTAACCACTTTTCTGCAATTGCATTAAATAGTGGAATATAAAAAATTAAGCATGATATAAGCAGATGTTGACTAAATATTAAGAGAACAAGTTAAAATTTTAACTTAATGTTCAAATATTAACTATTACAAAAGATTCACCCATAACTAATTTTAAATAATAAAAAATTAAGCATAGACATACATAAAAAGTAAAGTGATTAAACATATAGCAAATAGTATTTAAAAAATATGTGCTACTACATTAAAACCAGTCACTCGCACATTCACACACAGATTCAAGCAATAGGGTAGCGGCGAAGTGGTCATGGTAAGCAGGTGTTACAAAGATGTGTTTTCAGCCTGTACTTAAAGGAAGCTAGATTTTTTGTTTGCCTTGTCGCTTGGTCTAGTTTATTCCAGAGCCTGCTACTCACGGTTGCAAAAGATCCCGACAGACATTTGGATGAATGCACTGGGATAGATATCATTCTATGTGCAATAGTGTTGCAAATTAAAACAGGCAATAGTAATGTATTTTTTTTTTAGTATTCCTCAAAAATAAAAATAACTTTTAAATAGTTTTGATTTCTTTATTTGCGAAAGATGACGGAGTTCAGATTCCATGATGAGCTTGTTTGATAGGGTGTCTCATAGATTATTTAAGAGTATTTTTTATGTGTATTAGATACCGTATGAAATAAAATAATTTTACCCCATAAAAACTCACCCAGCAACTGAAAAAAAATTAATCATATTAATAAATATGATCAATAGCCTGTGAAAATACAGGTTTTGAGCCACAAATTTGAGGACCACTTGCTGGTTCAGTTCTCGTACGCATTTCTCTTTCTAGAAGCAGCATTCAGGTATGTATCTTGCTGCCATTTGGCTATTTCTGGCCGACACTTTGTTCCTTGGTGAATGAGGAGTGTCGAAGGTGCACATTTGGAACACCATCTTGAGAACATTGTCACGTGGAATAAGCAAAATAAAAAAATGTATTATCATGATAAATAATCTGATGGGTTGGCAAATTAATGTGAGTTTTCATATCATCATGATAACAGAATATGAGGTACTTGAGGATTTTATGAGTTAATAGCATTTGTGTTATTTCAAAGATTTTACATCTTTTAGGTAACCTAACCAACGTACCAGTTAACATTCACCGTATTTCCTAGAAGCCGCTACACTCTAGAAATACTGCGTATGTAAAACATTTTTATAGCCCAAAGGGCTTAACAATACTTTACAATTTTTTTTTTGCTTCATGCAATAATGGTAGATTAGTGTGACGAATTTATCTTTATTCATACAAAAATACTACATATATTTAAAGTTACGTTTTAAAATAATATATAATTTTCAGAAAGCAATGTCATACACAAGAGCTGACAAAATGTTACTGATGATTTTGTACCACAAGGCACAAAAGTAAGATTTATAAGGACCATAAATGATATTGAACTGTTCAGATAAAAAAATCTAAAAATTGCTATTCTAAAAAATCGTATTTACATAGATCAGCTTTCTTGACGTCTGCAGAAAAAAAAACCTTGATACTAGTACCTAACCTGCAAATAAGCTAACACACAACATTTTATAATACTTCAGTTGATGTTAATATTTATTCCGACAGCTTCGCGTAATACACTAGTATTAAATGTGCTACTGTTGTAAATATTGCAAAAACGGCATGCCGCACTTGAATCTTGGCCTTTACAAATTTTCATATATTTAAGTATTAAAATAAGTTGAGCCTAATTTATAATGTGACAAACTGAACAGTAACAAAGTTTGACTATATAACTTGCGAGTATCGCATCCATTTAATCCTCAATTTTTAGTTTACGCATGTAGGGATGCCAACGCATTCCTCGTGATAATTCGGAAGCAACGAAAAGATGGCCGCGCCTACTACGATGCACTTCTAGTGGACCCCTTAGGCTAGTAAACGTATGCAGCTGTTTCCCCACACAGAATTGCCACATTCTCGTATGCGAGTAAAGTTGCAGATAATATTCATTCGTGGAAAAAGGGGAAATAAGAAGCACCAGCGAGCGTCGCGCTTATCATCCCGCCTCACTGACACACATACACCCCTGACGAGGCGGCATGAAAATAGCACGTCGCACACGCCCAGTACATAATTCGCACACAGCAGCGGTTCGAAAAATTTAAATTTTTTTCCTTTCGTTTATTTCTATGGAAATTTTCATTTTAAAATGTTTGCAATTTGTCATCTTCTATTGTATGAAGCAGTTTATTACCTAATCTCAAGCATTTGATTTATCAATTTAGTTTTAAACGACTAGAATTGATTTAATAAAAAGCTTTGCCTCGCGAATAAATACGACGTTTAAATTAGTTTCTCTTGTAATCTTTATAAAAACCACACACATCCAAACAATCGCTACGCTGTTTATACAGCTGACGCAGTGTTTGTCTACGACGTTTTGGTCACTTACAAAAATTCGGCGCACCGCATGGAGAAAACTCTTTTCTGTGCGGTAATTTTTTTTTTTTCTGTCTTCCACCTCCCCACCTCTTTCAAGCACCCTAAATGTCGCAGCTGCCATCTTTTTTTGTTGACGTTCAACTTAAGCACGCAAATAGCACCGACGCACAGAAGTTCAACATACACTATTAGATATGAGCTGCGACATTGGCAAATAGCACGCGCACAGAAAAATAGCACAGGATCGGCGCACAGAAAGTTCGTTAACATTTAACTTTTAGGTTATTTTCTGTGCGCGACCCTGGTGGTAGCCAATCAGCAAACAGTTTAAGTACTACTCTAGTGGGCTTATAAAAGAACACTTGTCACGAAAGTATTGGTGCTGTTGACTTGAGTAGTTTGTTATTGTTTTCAAACACGCGATAACATAAAAATGGAAGGCACAATTGATAGCTTTTTGATAGCTGTAATAGAAAGTAGAAATATTTTGTATGACGGGGGATACGCAGGATACAAAATTGAAGAAGCTAAATTAAATGCTTGGAAGTCCGTGTATGAATGTGTTAAATAAGCCGGATTTCAAATAAACAGTGATATGTATCTTTGAATGCTCATTGTTTTTTGTATGTAAACTTTGAAGTACTTAAAATATTTCTGGGTTTAACCTTTGAATATATATTCAAAGGTTTAACGAAAACAGTACCACAATAACAACACACGAATCTAAACAAACATAACATAAACAAACGTCACTTATGCCAACTTCAGTGATCAAAATTGTTAACGGAAGTTATACATTTAAAAACTTTTTTGAATGCTTCCGGTATTCTTTTGTGTTGTGTTGTGCGTGAATGTAGCATCAAGCTCTGTGCTATCTATGTGCGTGTGTGCTATCTGTGTGCTGTTTGCGTGCTATTGCGAATGTAGCCCGCCCTTTACGTGCGTGTGTGATGTGCGCGTGCTGTTGTGAGTGTAGGACTCTTCATTCAAACACAAACACTATTTTCCACCCAGTTTTTTTTTATGCAAACCTAACTTGCTCACCGTCTTGTTTTTTTAATTTTATTTTTCAATTTTCAGATATTTATGAAGACAATATAAGTGTTATTAAAATACGGATTTGTTTGAATATGGTTTTTTTTTTCATCCAACAAATATACCAACCTCACAACTCATCCATTTTTTAAAAATTCAAATACCTAATGAATTAAAACTTAGCACGTGCGTTATACCAAATTAATTTTTAAAAAAACCACGTTAGTTGTAAGGAAGACTTGGTTCATTCCTTTCATAGATTAAAATGTATGAAAGAGGAATGCTCTGTCATCTAGCGGATGGCAAAGTAACTACAGGATGTATAAGTTCATGGCAGCACCGCTAGATGGTGCGTCAAACTCGTCGACTCCAGGTCTGTTTACTGGCGTTGCCATGGAAACCGAGTATTTCAGCAGCTGGATAGTCGTCATCAGTTCAGATTTCAATAGTTCTAATAAAGGTTCAAGTTAATGTCAATTTAAATAAGTAGAGGTGTAGATTCCCTTTTCGGTCTGCAACCAGCAATGCAAAATTGATCCGAGTCGTATGCTTAGCAGGAAGATGGTATGCATTTTATAACCATGTATGGTATTTAATGAAATACGTATTACTTATTTTACTCTTAAACTGAAACCATGCAAAAATTAGTAGAAACTCAGGATAGATACACAATTAAATATTTCAATGAATGCAGAATGATTTCGATACCTACAGTCGTGGATATTTTTATTGCCTCTCTACAAGCAAGAGGTCTCAGCTTAAAACTATTTTATGTCTTTAACATATATATTAATCAATTTTACTGATAAAAAATCAATTTATATCAAAGCATCTTATCAAATTCATAGAATACTTCATCAAATATGTTCTGCAACAAAGTTTGAGAGGGTATTGTGAATGAAGTAATGCTTCTAATTTACAAAATCAAATACAGTTGAACAGATAACCTCAAACCGTTTTTTTTTTCCTGTTTATATTTTCAAAGTTTGTTATTGGACTTACCTAGCTAAAACGTTTAAAATTCAGAGTTACATAAAAATTATGCATCGCATTGCTGGATGCGAGATTTCAACTTGTTATGCATTCATTATCTTTTGAAACAATTATAAATTTAAATTTTATAACTACTTTTATAGTCATAAAATGTATGTTCTACGTTATCTTTCTGTTTTTCACACCTAATTATAGCTTCTTTTTTTTAACTTATACGTGTTCTTGGCCATTTTAAAGAGGCCATTTACGTTTTTGCCGGGCACGATTATGATTGGCTGATTCCGTCTATCGTCCTACATCTACTTAAAGTAGTCCTATGGTGCATATATTTAATGGGAACTCAAGTCCTACAACTTGGCAGCGCTAGTGACGTTTTCGGTGTCGTCATAACACTCCAAATTTACGTTCTTGAATGATTCTTGCAATGAGGGAAATTAAGTTAATTGTTTTGTTTTTTTTGTTTTTTGACGTGATAACGTCTAATAAATCGATGAACGCCGACTGCACGCACGAAAAAGTGTCCCGTTACGCTCATTGTACGTTTGCGCCGCATCTATCTCTCTTCCACTCGATTGGAACAACCATCGATTTGACTTTTTCGAGGCACATTAAACTTGAAACACTCCCATTCGTTTCCTACTTTTCCTATCATCGTCCTATCCTTAACAGAATAACACATATTGGAAGAAGTTAAATAGCAAACATGTATAAAAGTTATAGTTAAAATAATCTCTCCGTTAAGTAATAAACATATTTGAATTAATGAGTGCAAATAAAAGTAAATTTTTTCAATCAAATTGTAGATTTCATTTCACTCCTTTGTATCCATACAAAATCGTGATAATTCAATAAAAAATTATTCAATTTTATTCTTAAAAGTATGCAATCATTTCATCAATGTTTTGTTATGACGTTGTCACGTTAAACTATCGTCCGTAAACCGACTTTACAGACAACCAATTTTTTTTTTTCCTTATACGCCACGGCTGGTTATACCGTACGTCTTAGAGTAAAACCAACAGTGGCGTATGCCCGAGAAACCTTTTTGGAACGGCAACATTGATTGGCCGAGTGTTTCGGGAGGTGTTGTTCGAAGCGAAAGCGTGACTTTGTGCGACGGGGCCTTGTTAGCTGCGGGCTCGCCGCCGCAGCTGCCGACGTCATTTTCATCTTCGTCTCGTCCCTCTCATCAGCCGGCTGGATGGGACGTAATTGGTTCGGTTTTTCGACACGTCGCGCGACATCGAAAAGTGCCACTCACGTGTGAAATAGACCGCGGCGCTGTTGTCGTGTGTGGTCTGTTCGCACTCCGCTGCACACTGCCCTGAAACTCCGGCCATTTTTTTCTCAACGTTTGTTGAACTGTGTGTGTGTGTGACCACGCTATAATCAACCTGCTGTTAAGTTGTTGCATTTTCTTTTCATTTTTTTTCTAGATAAATCATAACGGGTGTTTAAGGCCCCCGCCTACCCGAGCACACACACACGGTGTGCAGAGCTTCAGGAAAAACAACGCGATTTCAAAACTACTCAAGATATCCGAGTGGGGTCTGCTTACGAAAAGCATTTGAGAGTTCGCTGAAGGCCGAAAAGTACTTTTGATTTCAGATTAAATTTTTAAACTGTATTTTTAGAAGAGTTAAAATGGCTCAAACTCTTGTTTTCAGAGTAATTTTTAGGCGTAAAAAAACCAGTACAGATTCTTGAAAGCACTTAAGGGACTTGCTTTACACATTGATCTTCATTTCTCGGCCATATTATGTTACGGTCACCGCTCAGATTTCACAGTTGTCCTGTGACGACGAGAAGACTGCGCGCCAGTCCAGAGGAGATACCGCGCTAGAAGCACCAGCGAGCGTCGCGCTTATCATCCCGCCTCACTAACACAGATACACCCCTGACGAGGCCCCTTAAGGCTCGTTCCCACACGCTATTTTTTTTGGACGTGACGTCTAATAAATCGATGAACGCCGGCTGCACGCACGTAAAAGTGTCCCACTACGGATGTGCCCTGTTTGAAATAATATTATTCCCCTACCGTGAACAAATTTTTTATTACGAGTATATAACATCTGAAACTATCGAACTTCAAGATTGGCCTCGTGCTCTTGTGGTTAGCGTGGCTAATTTCTGATCCGAATGTTGTCGGTTCAAATTCCGGCAGCTGCCAAAACAAATTGTTTTGTTCTTGTATAAATAAATACTAAGTACGCAACATTTCAAAAGTAATAAATATATTTGAATTAATGAATGCAAATAAAAGTAAATTTATTAATTAAATTTTACATTTCATTTCACTCCTTTGTATCCATACAAAATAGTGATAATGCAATAAAAATGATTCGATTTTATTCATAAATATATGCAGAGGTAGATTTTATCATACAAAATATATAAAATTAAAAAAAAATTCTTCCTCAAACAATATAACATTTTTAATGCCTAAATGGTTTGGTTGCAAAAACCAATTGCGGCTCAGTCTCAGGCCGAATATGATATTTCCTTTTCTTCTGGATCAATCATTTCATCAATGGTTTGTTATGACGTTGTCACGTTAAACTATCGTCCGTAAACCGACTTTACAGACAACCATTTTTTTTCATTATTACTTTATTTCAAGGATGTAAAAAGTCTAGCAAATCTTCGCAACTATCATCACTTAAGTGACCTTTACACGCATGATAGTAGCATGTTACGTGGCAAAACAACAAAGGAAAGGGAGATATCGAGTTAAAATTTTGAAATAAACTTTTAAAAATCAGTAAAAATGAAGAAAATAAATCTAATTGGTGTGTGGGACAGAGTCTTTGCTGTAGCAAATGTTCGGCATTGCTAGGCATATATTTAATGGGTGACAGGGAATTATATATATAAAGAAAATAGCATTTGTGCAAACTTTTTTTTGTATTACTCCTACTTGCTATAATACGTTTAAACGGATGTGATATTCGTCATATTATGGGAGTTATAGCGATTTTTATGTTTTTCACAAAACCTCTGTTTCTACTCCTTTGGTCGGATATTGCACATTAACGAACTCGACCGTGATTTTCCACTATTAGATTTTATGCATCAGTTTGCAAGTGATTGGTGAAATATTGCGACAGTTATCGTGTCCACTAAATGGTGGTGTGTGTGACATTTTAATACATTCCTGGTATGTTGGTTAATGAACTATAAAATGTGAGGACATTAAAGTTGTTTTTTTTTTTTTTTTTTAAAGGCCAGGAATTCTAATGTTTACGTAATCTGTTGCAACAGCAGTAATATTTGTAAAACTGGATCCTTTAATTTGTTGCTGAAGCTCAAGTATGTCTCCAACGCAATTCTTTGCTATTCTTTGAGGCAGGTATTTGTCTAGTCTCTTAATGAACTTCAGTTATATTAGCATTTTGAGTGACGGGGACTGGCTTAACATCTTTGGCATAAACAGTCTTTCTTTTGTAATTATTTTTTTCGTGCCCTCGATAGTAAATGTTCCATTGCAGACGCTCGTGCGAACGTAGTCAAGCCACAAGGTTGCTCTGTCGAGGTTACCGACATCGCAAGGTTTACAGAGCAAGTTCATAAAGAATGCTTGTGACAATAATTATACCTGAAGTGGGATTAATTTTTGTTGTTTATAAAAGTATTTTTGGGCATCTGGTCACCTTGCATTGCTAAATTTTCGTAACTTACAAAAGGTAGAAATATCCTCGACGTGTAGATTCTTGTGAATAATCATCAGAATCATACACAACCACAGACTCGTCATCAAAGGTAAGAATTAAAAAATATATATTTTCGTACCATGTACACTATTAAATCCATTCTTATTTAAAGTAAAACCTTAAAATATTATCTACAACTTTCGCACTAAATAAATTTTAATACAACCAACCATTATAACAAGGAGTGGAAAATAACAGGGACTGAAGGACGAAAAAATTAATAACTTCTTTATTAAGTACAATATCAAACCAGTTAAGAATGTTTGTAAACCTTATAAATATTTCCTAAAACTTTTGTCTAAAACAATTTTTGATACAGCCAACCATTGCTGCTAAGGGTGAAATAAACAGGGGTCAGAGGAAAAATAAATCTTAGCTCCCATATTAGGTAAACTATAAAATATATAACAATACATTGTAAATTTTATAAAAATTATCTAAAACTTTGGTCTGGAGCTATATTTGATAAGAGGACCCATTACTCAAGTGGTTGAAAAAACCAGGGGTTGGAATAAAACATACAAATGGAAATTCCGTACCATGTACAGAAAGACGTTGGAGGGGGGGGGGGGTTAATTTTAGTAGCAGTAACGTCAATCCGTTATAATTTATTGCAAAAATTCTAAACATTATCTAAAATAATTGGCTGGAAAATTAAACGAATCTATTACCATAAAAACAAGGGTTGAAATTAAAAAAAATCGAAACTTCTTTCTTTAAAATCATTCAGATTGGTTTTAAACCATCTTAATGTTATCTTAAACCTTGGTCCAAAGCAAATTTTAATACCACCACGTACGAGTATAGTTAATGCGAGGGATTAAAAATAGTATTTGAAGGTTTAAAAAAAATTCATAACTACTTTAGTAGGCATAATCTGAAATTTGTTAAGGGATCTTTTTAAATATGATGGTATAAATAAGGCTGTTAGGATCAGAGGTGAGTGTACATTATTAACAGTAAATACATATACGATACACAACAATGTACACCTCTCATAATCTTATAATCTCCTAATACACACTGGCACAAACAGCAAAATTTTAACAAAAAAATAAACAGCAGAAAGCATGTCCGTCCAATATTCTCAGGCTCCACTGACCAGTTATGACTAACGCTGCCAAGTGTTCTGGAACGACTGATAATTTAGTTTTTATTGTTATTTATGTTAATGATATATCAATGTTCTCAGTGTTTATCAATATCGGAACACGTTTTTGACCGAGCCATTTCATTTGAAAGTATCAGGCGCTTATAAACAGAGCGGAGGTGTACACTGATTATGCAGAATGCCACCACCACCTTGCAACTCATAATCTCCTAATACATCTAAAAGTTCTCACTCAGTACCGACCGGACGAAAGAAAACCACCAACCAAGCCCGTCGTCGAAAAACTTTTTGAGCGAGCCGTATGATTTAAAAGTATCAGGCGCTTATGAGCAGAGCGGAGGTGTACATTTTCAACACGGATTATGCACTGCAATGCCACAACCTTGTAACCTATAATCTAATATGTTGCTGAAAGATAAGTTTGTATTCGAAATACTAGGTTTATAAGATCCACAGAGGAGGTATCGCCAGAATTGGTTAATTTTTCAGCTCAATGCAACTACAAGTTAAAATGCCACCATTCCTTCTGTTTGTTGGTCTGCTTATAAGCCTGCATTACGCGAAATCTAATGAGCGAGTTTTAATATCCTTACAAATAATAAAACTGTTCAAGGTAAACTTCTGGTTATTAAATGAAATTATGATAAATATATTGGAAATATTTATAACTCCAAAATAGCGTTTTTAAAATTTATGTATGTTAGTACGTCTGTTTGACTGTTTGTCAAGTAGTTCAAGTAACGGCCGGGTGACGCACCACTGTCGAGTATGGGACACAGATTATAAACAAACAGCCAAATATAATGGAATAAGTTATGTTGACAGTGTTGTCGTGGACAAAATCATCAATAAATTGAATTCATTCGAAGTTGGTTTAAGTTTTTGGCTTTGTCGAGGACTCGGGAAGCAAGAGGCTTTAAAAAAGCGTAAAGGTTTCATGTTTCCACGTATTATAACGATATGTGGATAGTGGAACGCGGTAAGGAGGTGTTTGTGAAAGCCTGTAGCTATCCAAGTCAAAGTATTTTTCTATGGTTAAAGTAAACGAAAAGGCAATACTTATTTTTGTTTGTGGAGAGGAGAAACCTAAAGGTTTAGAAACCCCTCAAGCATACTACGTTATAGCTTGACAAATAGTTTTGATTTACTTTTGCGTGGAAGTGTTGAAGTATTTGTGTTGATTATATGGAAACTATTGGCATAATTTAAAAAAAAAATTAACTGCAAAATAAATTGCCAGTAAATATTTCAGAAAAACCTTATTCGTTTTGAAATAAAGTTATAACCAAAACTAAAATATATTGTAATTTATTCTAAAGTACAAAAAATTAAAGCCAAAATCGTATTTATAATGGTTGTGAATTCCCGTCACACAGGAATTTTCTTCTTCACTTATATAGCGTTTTCTGATAATTCAAAGTTGTTGCCTGCTCTAATTTTGTTTACTGAGAACCGAATGTTACTACAAAATATTGATTTTTTTACCCACTGTCCATTGTGAATTCTCAGGCACTCGCATAATTAGATAAGGTTATCCAAGAGTCCTGGCTTTTTCCATGAAAAAAAAAACCCAAAAAAGTACGGATATTTGAGTTATAATGTTCTTTGTTTTCTCCAATAAAACTGCGTTTCAAAATTCAGACTGTATTCCGAAACACTCAATAGTGTGGAGGGCACTAAAGTCCAGGGAAATGACGAGGTAAAACCATTAAAAAAGAGAAATATGTTAAAAATAATATAATAGTTATAATCGTTGTAACGTTGAACTCAGAAAATATAAATTTCTCACTATCTCTAGTTATCTCCGCAAACCTCCATAATTACCATTCCTAGGCAACGCTACAGGTGTTGACGTGTACAATTTTTACGATTTAGCTGTGTTTTTATAGGGCTTATGCTCTGCATAATTATAGGATCTAGAAAAAATGAATACCTACAAACTTTGCAAACTTATTTGCCACACTGGTTTTGTTCATTGCCGAGTTTTGTTACATCTAATTACGTAGTAGGCAAAACGTGACTGTGCGAATGTGGCAGGCCCTTTATGCTGTCCGTATAAACACATAATTATAATCTTACTTCCAGTGTTTGATTTTCATTTATCTAAATATTAATAGACCGTAAAAAAAACATGAAACTTTGTTTAGTACCTAAATAGTTCTCGGACATGAAGCAATTTTCTTACCATGTTCTAGTAGGCCTACATACATTTGATCTGTTTTGAAGTTTTTTGCTTGTTAGAGCGGGGGGGGGGGGGGGGGGGGGAGAGATTTAGTTTCTTAGGTGATGTGAACTAAAATGTTATTTATTCTTCTTTGAGAATTTAACGTAGCAATCAAATTTTCTGTAATCTGCAGCGTGAAGGTTCTATAGCACATACGCACGTGCGCTGAGAATTGTACTTGTGCGATCGTCACTGCAAACTTTAATTTGCATTATTAAAACTTTGTTTTTAGGTTTGTGAATTTCTATTTAAGGGGTAAGACATGAACTCATAGAACGAGGCACGAAACAAAATTGTACCGTTAATTGTACGCTTGAACGAAAAAAAAAATTGTTAATGTTTCCTTGAGGGCCAAAGTAGCGTTAGGCAGCGCTTGCTTGCTTTGTTTCACACAGTTCATCCCCCCCCTTTTTTTTCTCGTGGGTCACGTGACACTGTGACGTCAGAGGGCGGTACCCCTGGTAATCCATTGAAAATACATACTTGGCGGATTTTGATTAAATTTTTTACATTAGTAAGGTATTTGGTTAACTTAAAAAACTATACTATATATAATAACAGAATTCCACCCCTAAGGGGGCAAAAAGGGTTTAAATTTGGCTTGGAGTTGAATAATTATATTTCCGAATCCAATGAAAAATAAGAATTATATTGGGTAGTAATAATAAACATACAAATACTACTAACCACTATTTTATCATTTTATGAAATTCAACCACTCACAAGGGGAGTAAAAAGAGTAAATTAGGTTTTTAAACGAAATATGAACACTTATAAATGTGTTAGAACTCGTTAAAAAAGAAGAAAGAACAAATGGCAAGTAAATTTAGGTCTTGATTTTTTTTTTCATTTATTGAAATTCATCTTTAAAGGGGGTGAGATGGTGGTAAGTTTTGATTTGTTTGAAAAAAATAACTAATAACGGGAACGAATTAAGTATGACGTACATTATTTGGTAAGAATAAAAAAAGCCATATAAGTGGTATGTTAATGGCGGTTCGGCGCCAGATTCCATGCTCAGGATTGCCGATGGAGTAGTCAATGACTGACCATCATGACGTCTCGACGCGACGATCAAATTGGATGATCTTGAACTTAAAAAATTGCCGAAATATGACTCACAGTTGGCTAAAATTTGACAAACTTCGCCAAAAATATCCAACATTTTCAGTTTTTAGGAAACAAATTCCGCCAAAAAGTTTTAAATAAATAATTTCAGAATGAAAAAACCCTAAACAGTCTTACATTTAAATTTCGAAATGCTTCAAAATATATTTGCCTAAGAAAAAACGGATATTCCTAAAAGTGGATTAAATTTGAAAGCATGATCAACTAAAAGGAAAGGCATTTGGAAGCACAATCAACAAAAAAACTTAATGCAAGTAGTTTTTATTCCTGCCAACAGATGGCGCCACATATTGTGTTGAGATAAATAATATTTATTTTTTATGTGGGATGCGGGATGCACACTCATGATCGCAAGAGAAGGATGGCTTCGATATACATCAAGGAGAAGGAAGTTCGTCTTTCATGATAAGTGTTTCTCAGCTGTCTCAAGGCATAGTAATATACTCAGCAATGTATCTGATTTCGTTTGAATTTGACATGATAAAAAATATTGTAAATTCTTATTTGGGAATAGGAACTCGCCAGTCAAACGAGAAACTGTGAATACAATTTCATGCACGGATTGTTTTCTCAGAAATAATCTGAAGCACATTGAAAGCACCTTTGTAATCGCTTAGATTATATATGTTACAAGGAGGTATATGCATAAAACATACATAAATATGCTAGGCATATTATAATATAAAATATGTAAGCATACTAATACATCTACATGTATTCACTGACCTGGCATTTCAAGACTTCTCTTGGTTTTCTCTGAGTGCTCCTTATTTTTACGTCTCCTATAAAATCAGGAAACTAGGAAGGAAGTAATAAATTCAAATTTCATGATGTTTATTGCAAATAGTATAGAATCGCGTATTATTTCCAGTACATAGTAGCAAAATACTTGTTCGAATGCAAATACAGTTATGAAATACAATGGCTGTCCTGAAAATCATTAAATATACTCACTTTTACACAGAATAATGATGGTTTTATATTTTATAAACAATTTTTTTAGTAAAATAATGGTTTACAAATTTAATAATATTTCACCAGGCGTTTTGGCAAGTAAAACAATTATTAATTGTACTTTTGTTGTAGGCCCTATAATGCACTTCATAACATAATTGTCACGCTAGCAATTAAATAGCCCTATTCGATCAAATAATTTTTGCCAAATAAGGCTGCTAGCCATACGTCTAAGGTCGTTGAAGAGACATAAATCAAACATAATATAAATAGACTTTAAACATTGCTAACGCAAACTTCAAATATAATAATTTCTTATGAAAGTTAACAAGTGCACATGGTTCACTAGTTCAACAACGTCGCATATTTTCTTAGATGGAAGAACATTTAATAGGCCATGTTTTTTTTATTTGTTTTTTTAAGTGTAACATACAGAAGGAAACCATTCCAGAATTCGTTTCTAGACAGTAATCCTGCAAATGGTTCGGAATTTTTCGTTCCTTCCTTCCTCGTAAATAGAAACGGCTCCAATAATAAGTGTCGTGATGGGACGTGGAACATCCTGTACAACGAAAGTTCGAGACACGTCCGGGCGGAACGTTCCGGAATGTTCTTCGGCGTTCTGGACCGCGCTGTTCCGGAATGTTCTTCTGCGTTCTGGACCGCGCTGTTCCGGAATGTTCTTCTGCGTTCCGGACCGCGCTCCGAGGGCAGAAAGCTCTTCGTCCTTCGTCAGACAACGGTTATCCTCATGGTCTCCTCGGGCGTGGACGGGCTGTCGGGGCGGGAGGGGGCGGTCCGCACTGCCGCCGCCGCCTCCACGCGCGGTGACGTCACCTCCGGGGAAGAGGACGGCGAGCCGGGCGGGGGGCGGCTCTTGTCGGCGGCGAGGCCTCGCAGCACCAGCCTGCAACCAGGCGAGCGACATGGTTCGTCCCAGTGGCGTAGCCGGGATTAGTGTATGGAGGGGTGTTAAGAAGCATGGCCCCCCTCCCCCCGTATTAAAGCGGGTGGTCCGGGGGTCCACCCCTGGGAAAATTTGGATTTTAAGGTGTAAAATAGTGCTAGTTTAGCAGTTTTCGGTACTTAAATTTAAATATTGTTTATGGTCAAAGTTTTATTAATTTTAATATGAAATTTGTTTAAGTGATGAATAAGAAATTTAAATAAATATTTGGTGCTAGGGGGGGGGGGGGTGTTGAACCCCTAACCCTCCTCCCCCCGGCTATGCCCCTGGTCCGTCCCACGTCTACGTGCGGGGCAAGCGCGGCTCCAGATGGAAGGGCGCAGGGGGCGACAGCCCCTTCCGAGCCCAAATTTTACTTCTTATTTCTCTGTAGGGGATATTAATGCTAACTTAAATACTTTCGTTAATGTGCTAAACTCTTCTTTCAATCATAATTTGTACGAAAAATACTAAACTTCGGTATTTGAGACCAATATATTTTGTGAATATACCAAGGGCAATGTCATGATTATTAACTGCATCCTCCTGTTGTGTGAGAGCCCTGCCCGAGAAGTCTTCCTGGAGCCGCCATTGGTCCGGCGCGTCCATGAATTACCTGAGGCGTGACTGGGAAAGGGGTCGAGCCAATTGTCACTTAATTTTTTCCCCCGCAAGATAAAAGTGTAAAATCGCAAGAAAACTGGGTTAAATTAAGTGACACATGTTCCCCCCACTAAAATATGGCTGAATCCTACACGATAATATTCATCGCGGTTATGCGAACGCCAAAATGTCACCCTCGGGACCACACATGAATTAGAATGAATATTCTTTTACGAATTTTGGTAGTTCCTATTTAAGTATTTTATTTTTCGATTTTGTTAATGTGATTCTAGATTACGTTGTCTTTAACACTAGTCTTAAATAAAAATAATTAAGCAAATTATGATTTTTTAAAATAAATCCAACGTAATCAAGCATAGATTAACATATATTTACACTAAAAATTCGCATTTTGAAATATCTCACGTTTGATTGGTTGGGAAGGGGATCGATCCAAATCTCACGACATCTCACCAAGGGTGGGAAAGGGGGGGGGGGGGTGTTTCGAAAAGTCGCCAAAATCGCCTCACGGAATTAATGGAAAAAAATAAATTAAAACATGATAGAATAAAAATGTTTCATTTTTACTTTGACATTACAATTCGTGTATATGTTGGCATACCTATTCTTCCAGGAAAAAATAAATATGAAGTTATATTCGTAAGGATATTTCTTGAATCAATTATAAAATGCGTACAATAGACCGTCGTAAGTCACTATAGTACTATTCGATGTTTTTTCATAGACGCAGTTCGTCTCTTACCGTGAAGGTAAGCTAGAACAATTCTTGCTGTAACATTGTCTGCGGCACCTGGATTTAAGACCACTGCTATGTTATATATCTCTTATTACTTGGTATACTCTCAGATTAAGAAACGTTAAAGATACTCGAATACCTCCAAACTGAGCCTGGAACTTCTTTACCCAGTCTGATTTTCCCTTGAACTTGTCATATAGTATGGCAATTGTCGGAAAAGTATTTTTACTGTATAACACACTAAGGGATGATTTTGCTTCCTTATCATTATGTAGTCAAGTAAAATGGTTTTCGAAGAGTTTTCGCAAAGTACGTGTGAACTCACCCCCGCAGAGGTGACTCCGCCATTTGGGGCTTATCCTCGGAAGAAAGGTCGCCAACTCTGCAAAATAAATCTGTATTTTATTTGTTTATCAAAAATGACAAAAATACAAAATAACTAAAAATAACAATTCAAAATATTATATAAATTAATAAACCTGAATAAAAATTCTTTTAAAAAATGAAAACACATTTGTAAATTAATTTCTGCCAAACTAAAAATGAGTCATGTTTGCAACTCTCAAAACGAAAAAAATATATTATTTTGTTTCAGAATTTAAAAAAAATATTAAAAATACATACTATTACTTAATATAAAATGATTTATGTAAGAGAAAGTTTTTAAAATATACTAAAAACATAATAATCTTAGCTTTAATAACAAAATTATAGTTAAAGGAAATATGCCAGTGAAAAATTAACTACCTTACATAATAGATTTAAGACTGGCCTTGGTTTAAATATCAGTATCAACTTTAGTTGAACGATCACTATAAATTATGAAATTATTAAATTTCTAATACTAGCTAAACTAAACTTTTTTTTTTCAGTGTGCACCAAGGTATTGTACATTTTTTACAACACATGACTACGGTCACGTTTGCAAAAAAATAAAATGCATTTTTTTCTCGAGATGATACTATGTATTTATTAAGAAAATGGGAGCACATTAATGTTTTAATGTATTGTTTAAAACCAGCGGTTCCCAAACGGTGGGTCGCGGAAAGGTTACAGGTGGGTCGCGACTCGATCCTAAAACTATCAGAAACCATCGAATGAACCATCAAAAAATATAAGAAAAATCGAAACAAATAGAATTTTGTGCAAACACTTATCTGTTGTTAAATAAATAACTGTTTTGCTACAACCATTTTCAAATCAGAACACAAATTGTTTATCAATAATCAATCGGTAGCTTAAAAGAGCATATATACAGGATAATTATAAAGTCTGTGAAACATTTCATAAAATCGGTACAGCGAAATGGAAAAGAATAACGTAACAAATTATATACCACGTGAAAGAACAACACTCACATTTTTTTTTGAATGTAGCGCCAAAAAGCTATTTTAAAAAAACAACCGATAGGGGCGCTAGTGCATGTAGTTGCTGAAAATGGCTGCGAAACAGGTAGAGAAAACCTTTTGTGTGCTTGAATACGCCCGTAGCGAATCGGTTGTGAGTGTCCAAAGAGCTTTCCGTGGCAAGTTTAACAAAACACCACCAGTTTACAATAGCATAATGAAGTGGTACAAGAAATTCGAGGAAGACGGCTGTTTGTGCGACTCAAAACGGTCGAGTCTGCTAGGCGTGTTACAACAGACAGTGGATTGTGTGCAGGACGTGATGGTGCGGAGTCCCAAGAAGTCAACTTATCGGGCTAGTGCAGAATTGAACATCCCTCAGCCAACAGTGTGGAAAATTCTTCGTAAGCGATTAAGAGTGAAGCCGTACAAATTGCAGCTTCTGCAAGCCATCAGCCACGATGACAAATTGCTCCGACTGCAGTTCGGCATTGTCATGCAGAACCGTCTTGAAAACGATGAATTTGCAAGCAAATTAATATTCAGTGATGAGGCCACTTTTCATCTCTCAGGAAGAGTCAACCAACACAACACACGCATATGGGGGACAGAGATACCACATGCAACTCTCGAACACGTCCGAGATTCGACTAAAGTTAACGTGTTCTGTGCCATGTCAAACAAGACAGTTTATGGCCCCTTCTTCTTCGCTGAGAGAACTGTCACTGGTATCACCTACATCGACATGCTGCAATTGTGGCTTATGCCACAACTTGAAGCTGATAGCAGGGACTTCATCTTCCAACAAGATGGTGCTCCACCTCATTAGCACAATGTGGTACGAGATTATCTGAATGAGACGTTGCCACATCGCTGGATGGGCCGTGGGGCGGCCGCTGACCAAGTGCTACTCCCGTGGCCACCACGATCACCAGACTTGACACCTTGCGATTTTTTCTTGTGGGGATACATCAATGATAGTGTTTATGTTCCACCTCTACCACAGAACCTTGACGAATTGAGACATCGCATCGTAGCAGCTGCTCTTACCATCACTCCTGATATTCTTGATCGGGTATGGGCAGAATTGGACTATCGATTAGATGTGTGTCGTGTGACGCAAGGTGGACACATAGAACATTTATAACTAGTGGGGGAAAAAAAAAACTTTGAGAGTTTTTCTTTCACGTGGTATATAATTTGTTACATAATTCTTAGCCATTTCACTGTACCTATTTTTTGAAATGTTTCACGGACTTTATAATTAGCCTGTATATCTATGCTCTTAATATATATATATTTGATGGTAAATTATATATACACAAGGAAGGGATACGATACAATGAGGTTTTATACTCCACCATGGACCGATAGACCGTGGAGGTATCCCTATGAGGAAAGGTGGGTCGCCAGCTGATGAAGTTTGGGAACCACTGGTCCAAACCATGTAAAAGATAAAATGAAATTGTGTTATTGTGCTTGTTGTTGTGCGCAGTGTGAGCTGGGAAGAAGTCACGCAGGAGGACGGGAGCGTCCGACGCGGGGAACCACACACAACTTAGAACAGTCATAACTTAGAAACCTCGAAAAAAAATCCACGTAACTTAGAAGTGTCATCAGTTAGAACGATCATAACTTAGAACAGGCATAACTTAGAAACCTCGCAAAAATCCACGTAACTTAGAACTGTCATAAGTTAGAACGATCATAACTTAGAAACACATAACTTGGAAACACAACGTAGGAACACACAACAACGTCATAACTTAGAACCATCACAACTTAGAAACACACAATTTAGAACTGTCATAACTTAGAAACACGCAACGCAGAACCACACAACTTAGAACCATCACAACTTAGAAACACAACTTAGAACTTTCATAACTTAGAAACACGCAACGCAGAACCCCACAACTTAGAAACTTCATAACTTAGAACCATCACAACTTAGAACCACTCAACTTAGAACAGGTATGACTTAGAAGATTCTATCTCGTGTGTTTGTAAGCTGGGACGACAGGGGACGGGAGCGGACGGGAGCGGACTGACCTCGGCGGGCAGCAGCTGACGCAGTCCCGCCAGCCCCAGCGCCGGCCGAACTCCTCGCCGTCCTGCAGGCTCTGCGGCAGGTGCTGGTGCAGCGTCTCGGGCAGCAGCAGGCTGCAGGCTCCGCCGGCCACCAGCAGCGCTCCCATCACCGTCAGCGGCAGCGCCAGCATGTCCTCGCCCTCGCCGGCACAACGCGACAACTTAGCTCCTCATCTTCCCATAGACACACACACACACTGAGCACCGCCTCGATTGCAAAACAGATCCCACGAGTGCCCGAGTACAGTATCCAAGTGGTTCCAAAGCCCACTCTCATCTCGGAGGTCCCATCACGTCAAGGGCCGCTTGCAGAGTCAGGTGAGTCAAGTCCGAGAAAAAACTTGCAACCATCGAGCCACCGACTTCAGAACTACAGCCCGACAACTCAGTAATTGACCTTTGTACGTTTCTGTTCCGCGCAGCTCCTCCCTCCCTGACTTACAACCCCTCGTTTTTTTTCTCCTTACCTAAGTTAAAACTAAGTGTGTAAGGGAGGGGTCTAGGTAGGGAAGACTAAGTGCGTCTCAGGACAAACCCTATACCGCTATAAACATGCGGGTTTTTAACCACGCAGAAAAGGTCGCGTGCATCATGTGCTATGAGGGGATTGGCCAGCCATGGCAGACGTTTTCGCCCACTAACTCCCCTCACTCTTAATTCTAGACTAAAACTATATAAGTTGGGCCCAGGTAAAACCTCCATAGACAGAGGGAAAACCCTGGGCACATACATGCGGGATGCAAAGGTCATGCATTATTACAAGCAGGTGGATTACAGGAATAGAAGGATGGTCCTGGAAGAAGAGTGGGGCGTGGTAGAAGTTCTCCCTAACTTCCACCCCTCCTACCCCTCCGAATCGTCTGCAGGTAGGGGAGGGCCAGTCCTCCCTCAAGGACAACTTACACGAACGCACTTCCTCATCTCATCTCGCAAACAAACACGCACTGAGCACTGCCTGAATTTCAAAACAGATCCCACGAGTGCCCGAGTCAAAATCCAAGTGATTCCAAAGCCCACTCTCATCTCGGAGGTCCCATCACATTACGTGGGTGCCTCCCATTTCAGGTCAAGATTTTATATTCACAGTAATTACAGATAAACTTGCGGACTTTTTTCAACTGTGTAACTTTCACGAAATGAAAAAAATATATATACAGCGCATACTTTTTTGTGTGATTAGCTGCCAAAGGTACATTTTCAACGTTTTTGTGTTGTACGAATAAGGAGAATTTCATTTATTGCAGAACTGAAACTTTTTAGGTTTAACTGCAATGCTACCGGCTACTTCAAGAAATGGGTTGGAATTTCTTTCAGGAAATATTAATTAATTTTTACCTGGCATTTGAAAATTCTCAAATTTGTGACGATTTTGACAGCCAAGAAACATGAAATACGTTTTTGTGATATAAATGCAAACCATATCATGAAGTAGCCAGTGACATTGCAGTTAAAACTAAAAAGTTTCAGTTCTGCAATAAATATAAAATCGTGACCTGAAATGGGAGGCATCCTCTTAAGCCTCTTTGAACACCCGTGTGACATAAATGAAAACCCTACAAACATAATACTTGCTGATGGCTTACTTTACGTAGTTACAATTTGGAATACACCCGCCTCTCAAAAGTAATGCTCTAATTCGTTCCAGGAAAAAAAAGGCGCTGATAAAAACAGCAGTAAAAAAAAGTTTTCTTTTTGTTTTCCCCATAAGAGTGTATGTTAAACAAAATAGTTTGTTTTACAATCAGGCAAGTGTCCCTGATGACTTCCAATTTTAATCAAGACACTCAATACATTCAGGCCCCGATTTCAAGGGGCAGGTAATATTTAGCCACCTACCCTTTCCTTCACATGTCCATCCCAAAACATCATTAAATTACACAAATTCAAGGAACACGATGCAACGAAGGTTTTTAAAAGACATAGGTTGTTTGTAGTTTTTTTTCTCATTTAAATTTAATAAATTTTGTTGCTGTTTAATACGGCTGTTATAACTACCGAAATAAAACATAGGTACTGTGTATTGTTAAACATTTTTTTTTTAAATATGTTTCCACAATATTTCTTTTAAGGCCTAATATTTTAAAGCGCGCTGCAATAGTTGGTACAAACTAGCATTTCCCCTTGACATTAATTTTGAAAATAAAATCATTACCGTACGTTAAATACTTTTTTTCCCGTCCCTTAATTTTTTGTCCTATTTTTTTCGCACATGGTATTCTCCCGCCTCTCATAAACTGGCACTCTGGTAAATGCCCGTTTGGCGCATGTGTAAATCGGGGCCTGGATACACTGAAACACTATTTTCTTCTGAAACACTGCAGCAATGTCTCTAAAACGTTGCAGGAACGTATCATAAATTTTGCGATGTCTCCAAAACATTGCAGGAACCTCATCATAAACTTTGCGAAGTTTCCGAAACATTGCAGGAACGTATCAGAAAATTTGTGATGTCTCCGAAACATTGCAAGGAACGTTATCAGAAACTTTGTTATGTCGCTGAAACATTGTAAGGAACGTATCAGAAAACAAATTGTGATGTCTTCGAAACATTGCAAGGAACGTATCAGAAACCAATTTGTGATGTTTCCGAAACATTGCAAGGAACGTTATCAGAAATTTGTGATGTCTCCGAAACATTGCAGGAACGTTATCAGAAACTTTGCGATGTCTCCGAAACATTGCCGGAACGTATCAGAAACTTTGCAAAATCTACGAAACATTGCAAGGAACGTATCAGAAATCAATTTGTGATGTTTCTGAAACATTGCAGGAACATATCAGAAACTTTGCGATGTCTCCAAAACATTGCAGGAACCTCATAATAAACTTTGCGAAGTTTCCGAAACATTGCAGGAACGTATCAGAAACCAATTTGTGATGTTTCTGAAACATTACAGGAACGTATCAGAAACTTTGTGATGTTTCAGAAACATTGCAAGGAACGTATCAGAAATGTTGCAAAGTCACCGAAACATTGCAGGAACGTATCAGAAAACGAATTGTGATGTTTCCGAAACATTTCAAGGAACGTATCAGAAACTCTGCAAAGTCTCCGAAACATTGCAAGGAACATATCAGAAACTCTGTGACGTCTCTGAAACTTTCCAAGGAACGTATGGGAGAGACGCGGGAATGAACGCGGGGAGAGAGAGAGAGAGAGAGAGAGAGAGAGAGAGAGAGAGAGAGAGAGAGAGTCACCAGGTAGTTGACGAGCGGGATGAAGACGGGCCCCAGCATGCCCACCACGGAGCTGACGCTCATGCCCAGGCCGCGCACCACGGTGGGGTACAGTTCGGAGGCCAGCAGGGGCAGCACCACGAAGGACGACGATATGCCCATCTTGCCCACGCAGTACAGCGCCAGCGTCACGCTAGAGTCTGCGCACAGCAGCGGCCCGGGAAGCCTTCATTTCACAGACGAGAGAGACACGCCCGAAGTTCATGCTCGCTTTTTATTCCCGTTCCATATCATTGTATAAACCGGTGTGGCATTACATTTCGCGGTCGATTAGGATAGGTTAGCTACATCATAAATACTTTAAAACATTGTGGATGGTTGGTTAGATTAGGTAAGTAAGTATAGCTACATTAAAAAATACTGTAAAATCATTTTGTGGTTGCTTAGCAAATAACTTTTTAATATGTAGCCATCTCGGGGCTGGGAAAACCGTTTACATGATTTCACAGTAGGTCTTTAATGTAGCTGTCCTAACCAAATCAAACGTCCACGATGTTTTAAAGTATTTATGATGTAGCTAACCTAACCTAATTGACCATTTAGTTATCATGAGTTACAATGAACAAAAAAAAAACCGAAGATGCACGATCGGGAGTTTGACTCTCTCGTCTGTGAAAAGAAGGCTTCCCTCAGCGGCACAGCAAACACGCTCTTTCTCTCGTCTGGATCTGTGCCTGAGCACTTCTAACCGAGAGTTACACAGATTATGATCACCGAGGTCAGAGGGTAATAACGCTGACCTAACCACCCAACCGGCCTTTCATATTATTTACGATAACCTTAATGTGCGAAAACCTACTTTCTCAGAAAAAAAAATTAACTAGATTTTTTTTACGTGATAACGTCTTATGCCTATATCGATGTACGCCGGTTGCACGCACGAAAAATTGTCACGTTCCGCCTGAGCCGAGCGTACAACAACCGGCCAACCACCGTGCGGGAAAATCTTCTATAATATCAAACAGGTTAAGGTGGGCTTTTTAACTAATTGTTTGTGATTATATTTAAAAAAATATTTAAATTAAATTTGCAATAACTGTAAATAATATTTGAAAATTAAAAAGTATGCAAATTTTCATCATTGTTTTCTTATGACGTTATCACGTAAAATTATCGTCCGTAAACTTACTTTACAGACAACCCCCTTTTTTTTTGGGGGGGGGGGGGGGAGAGATTTTAATTATTCAACAACGAATATTCTTATTATCTATCCAACTGACCTACCTAAACCAACCTTCATTTTAATTTTAAAAAACCTTGGACTTGCAAAGGCCTCACTCCCTAGCAAAATTTATGAAAACTAATTTTCATTAGAATTATTCTAATATCGTGTTTTAGGACGTACCTTATTATTGGGTAGATTTCAAAGAAATACTACCTATTGTAGACGTTACCATGGTGTAACTTTAGGGAAATTTTTATCTAGCTATTCGTTTCATTGTCTATAGACCCCAAAACCATCGTCAATACAAAAGTTTATATATTATATCACAAATTTGTGAGGGTAACCCCCCCCCCCCCCATAATCCTACAAATATGAGTTTTTCAGAGCATTGGGAAATTAAATTTTTTATTTATAAACGATATGAAAAAAAAATGGCTGCGTGTAATTACGTACGCGTGTTAGAAGTTATACTGAGGCGGATGGCACGCTTCAACACTTGTGTTTTCATTTCAATATCTACTAGTTTTAGTAATTTACTTTCTTTGCTTGTGCTGATTTGATTCTCAAAAATATTGTCATTTTTAACGGAAATATTTTTGAAGTTACACTTCTAATGCGACTTCCAACAAGGTTGCGCTAGACGTTTAACGCTACCATGGAGAATAACGCTACCATGGAGAATTATTTGCATGCAATTAAAAACTTTTTTTAATGACGCCATTTTGTATTTTTTTTATAATTTTTATTAAACAGAGTAGGGGTGCTACCAACGAAGGAACGGCGTACCGGAAGTGTACGAGAAGTGTGCGCGTGGGTGTGCCACACTGTGCTGGGACTCGTACCAGAATTACGGTGCGTTTTTTTTTTGGATGCGCGAGTGGCGCGCATTGAGCATGCGCGGCGCCCGGGTGTGGAACTGATCGTCGGAGCCACGAAACAGTCTACTTTGTGACGCCTGAGGATGTGCATATGTCGGAGAGTGGGGCGCTCGACGCCCTCGTGGGCCGGCACATCTAGTAGCGCAGAGAGACTGCAAGACCGCCTGGACTCTGGCCGCAACACTTCAACTGCCACAAGTAAGTTCCGCCCAGTAGTTTAGCCTCAGTGGTGACGGGATAGCTTCCTGAATTTTAAGTTTTGTTTGGAAGAAGTGCCCTTTCCAGTTCGCTAGTGACGAGGCATATGACTAACTTTGTTCGATGCGGCACTTTTATTTTTCCTTCGGGAAACTATATTATAACTATTCGGCCAGTTTTTCACACTCCCGCAACTACTTAATTTCAGTTTTGGAACTAGTGTTAAAGCGTGACGTCTGTTACGTTTCCGCGCGCCTCCAACACGAGGCAGTTCCACGGCAAGCGGTGCGCGGGAGTGCGCGCCCAGGGTAACCTAGCCGCGCGCACTGAACTGCGAGCGTGCAGTGTAATCCCTCCGGTAGCCGCCTGCGTGTCTGCAGTGGCGTGGGGGAGTGACAGGCTCGCTACACTAGGCCTGCACCACCACAATTGCTGCGAACATTAGTTTGGACTTTTTGATATATTTGTTCACTAGAACTGTTGCTTCAGATTTCATCCCGGACCTGTCTGCTCAAATCATTTAAGTTTTGGAGCAATCTTCAATGAACTTGCCATCACAATATTTTCGTTCACGAGTCGTGCATAGACGCGATCGCACAGTTCAGACCAGTGTTAGATTGGAGGCACACTCAAATCATAGACTTAACAGAGACTGTACATTTAGTCGCTAGCTTATTATTAATTTTTGAAATTTTAATATTTATACACATGTGTAAATTTGCTCTACGACTAATTACGTCAATAAATTCAGTAAGAAGTCAAAACAGATTATTGCACTCTGAATGGTCTTAACTTTGCCCTCTGTTATTATTTGTCCCCCTATTCACTCTGCAGTTTACTACAGTTTTTTTTATAATTTAAACGGATTTAACTATTTGAACGTTAGTTAAATTTTATGTGTTGAAACCCTGAAGGAAGGAAACGGGGAGGGGGTTACAATTCTTGGTGTTATAAGAAACTAACTTTCATTTTGCATGCAAATAATTAATAGAAATAAAATAATAAAATGACTGGAGTATTATTAAACGTACGGTTGGTAAAGTGTAAATTCAATCATATTATAAAATTAAAATAAATAGCTTATAAACACAATTTCTATCATTAATATTCACAATAATAAACGTTTTTAATGATATGGTATAAGATTTAAAAGCACATATAGGCCTATAATTTTTAATTGTTTGTAGATTTTTTGAATGTAGCCTTTTTTCATCCTTAAGCTCATCTTTTTTTTAATAACGCGTCTAAGTAAGTATAACTTAAAAATTAATAAATATCTACGAATAATTTAAAACTCCACGCAACACGATTACATGCTATTAGTTCATGATAGGGGGTTGACACAAAAATTGGCCCTTACGGTTTTAATGAGTACATATTAAATTTTACAAAACAGTTTGTAAACAAATATATTTCATTAATTTACGTATCCTACTATGACTTCACCCACCCTCCCATACTGCGATGTCACTAACACATTCGTACCAAGAATGATCTTATCCATCTACCTACCACCATTATGGAAGGAAAAGTTACACTGGAACCCTGCCACATTAAAAGTGGCAGCGCACTGGAAGTGTGATCCTGCCCACTCAATATTACCAAAGGCAATTCATAACATGCGATATGATGTATAAAAATAAGCTCTTAAGTAGGTTTAAAAAAAAAAAGATTTATTAAATAGAATAGGGGCACCACCAACGCAGGAATGACGTACCGTAAGTGTACGAGAAGTGTGTGCGTGGGTGTGCCACCCTGTGCTGGGACTCGTACCAGAATTCCGGTAGGTTTTTTTTTTTGGGATGCGCGAGTGGCGTGCCTTGCGCATGGGCGGCGCCCGAGTGTGGAGCTGATCGTCAGTTATTAAGTTTCTTTAATTGTTTTTTTATAGCGTGGTTTAGAATATTTAGTGTTAACCTGATAAATTTTACTTTTTGTAATGTTAAAAAAAAACATGAAAGTATTGTAATCTGGCCTAATGCTGAATTTTGTTCGTGTATACATAAATATATCAATAAAAATGAAAAAAATAAAAACCTAAAAATAAATAAGCATTAGATAGATTTAAACAAATGGCCTTTTTATAGTATGCCTATAATACGTTATACTTCAGGTAGCTCTATGTGTATCGTATGCGCTAATTTTTTTATTCTTTTCATTTTTGTATTTATATGTTAATTCAATTTTTTATTTAAATGTATTTTGTAACAATTTTTTTTCTATGTGTACCCAGTTAGTAAATATGTATATGGTTAAGTGTAAGACAAGGCGGTACGCCGTAACTACGCCACCTAAAATAAGGCAATAGGTAAATAAATAAATTTAAAAAAATTGGTTGTCTGTTAAGTCGGTTTACGGACGACAGTTTAACGTGACAATGTCATAACAAAACATTGATGAAATGATTGCATACTTTTATGAATAAAATTGAATCATTTTTATTGAATTATCACAATTTTGTATGGATACAAAGAAGGAGTGAAATTAAATCTACAATTTAATTGATGAATTTACTTTCATTTGCACTCATTAATTCCAAATACGTTCATTAATTTAACGAAGAGATTATTTCAACTATAACTTTTTTATACGTGTTCGCTATTTAAAATTCTTCCAATCTGTGTTATTCTGTTAAGGATATAGGACGATGATAGGAAAAGTAGGAAACGAACGGGAGTGTTTCAAAGTTTAACGTGCCTCGGAAAAAAAAGTCAAATCGATGGGTTCGTTCCGATCGAGCGGAAGAGAGAGAGAGACAGATGCGGCGCAAGCATACGATGAGCGTAACGGGTCAATGAGCGTAACGGGACACAACGTAACGGGACACAACGTAACGGGACACAGCGTAACGGGACACTTTTTCGTGCGTGCAGACGGCTTTCATAGATTTGTTAGACGTTGTCACGTCAAAAAATTAATGACTGAATAAAGATAGGGGTCGAAGGCGAGGACTGTACCGCTCTGCGAGAGCAGCGTGGCCAGGCAGGCGACTCCGCCCACGGCCATGGACACGCACAGCGTCCAGCGCCGCCCCCAGCAGTCCATGGCGGGCCACAGGAACACGTAGGTGGGCAGCTCCACGGCGCCCGCCAGGAAGAAGTTGAGGAACTCGTCGCCGCCCAGCGCCGGCGCGTAGTACGACAGCCCCACGTACACGCTCGTGTTCGTGAACCTGCGACCGGCCCGGGGGGCCTCTTTAGCTCTCGGGCACGACCTTTGAATACATATACACTGTACGGAAGTCGCGAGTTGATAGGATTTACTCTAGGTTTTTTTTTCAGGAGCGTATGATGAGCAGCTTGGGGAACTTCACCGCTGCCGTAACGCCCTGTATCGTCTTAGGTTGTCATTTACACGTTAGAGCGCTGCACTGTCACCCGCTGTCGTTCCCCCGCACCCCCCCACCCATCATTCACTGCAGCTCAAGGTCGTTCAACCGAGGGAGGGGGAAGGGGTGTTTGAAGAGTTCGACACTTGTCCACTAGGGACCACCGCAAGTCGATGCCCCTAGAGATGGTGGCGATTGCGGCGGTTGAATTAACCAACTACCTCAAAACCGTATTAGAATGTTTAACCTGGGCTGGCGACTTCTATACAGTATATATATATTCAAAGGCACGACAGAGTTCGCAAAGACAAAGTGAAACTTTTAATGAATATATACATAGGCCTGTATACATTTAAAAATTTCGGTCTGCTAATTAAATTATTCAACAGTCGAGGTAGCTGCTCCGGCGGCGAATTCTAGCGGCGGGTACCGGAACTACGTGTGTTTCGCGTCCAGAAATGTAGTTTTAAAAAAACATAATTTGCGTACAATTTTCTCGCTCGGCATTTTTTTTTTTTTTTTTTTAATAATTCCACTTTTAATTTCGTGTCTGAGTTTGCTCGTTTACGCTGAAGTGGGACACGTGACAGACGCTACCTTGGATTGGAAAAAAAAAAGGGGGGGGGGTCGTTTCCCCCCTCCCCTGTCCTTCGCTCCGATAGCTTTGTCTCGCTGCTTCCAGCTCGGCGTGTCGCCACTTCACACGCGTCTGGTGACTGGTTTTTTTTTGTCGATGAAACAATGAGCCGCTAGTCACACATAATACAAAACAAATAAAATCGGAGTATAGAATTATTAGGTATTGAATTTTTTTCTGCTAGAATTTTATATGCCACATTGAAATCGAACTAAACTAATTTTTTTTTTTTTTCCTTTTTGTACGAAAACTTAAGATTCTTTCAACGATTATCTAGAAATTTAAAAAAAATTAAAAATGGAACTTAAGTTTTAATTATCTATTTATTTCATTGTGATATCTCAAACTATTCCGTAGATAATGAAGATAATTATTTACCAATATAAAAGAGAAATTGTATAATTAATTCCACTACTGTAAACATATGATTAATGTGTGTACTTTTTTTAAAAAAAAATCAGAACAGAAATATTCACGCAAAATTACATTTGTATAACTACTAAATAGTGTTCACAATAGCACTGAGTTCAGATTCTTAACCGGGAATTTATAATTTGTGTCTTCCTAGTACCTCCAATATTTAGTTATTTGTCAAACTTTCCCTGAATAGCTTTCCAGTATTAACTGTGCACATTGATAAGCATAAAAAGAAAATACAGTTAAATTAATTAATATTCATTATATTTTTCATGGTTAAAAAAATACTTGAATGAAACATTTATTAAAATATAAAATAAATGTATGCGCCAATTTTCATAAGAAATACTTAGTATTATATAAAAAAATGTTTCAAATATTACTGTACAAAGTTACAATATGTTACTTGTAGTATACAAACTATTTCTTTTAAAATGATTTCCAAACGAAACTTTTGTAAAAGTAGAGAAAAATTTTATTTGTAAGTTGGTATAATTAGGTCCCATGCAATTATTCGAAGTCACTGTGAATTGTTTCTGTGTTACGGGGAAGCTTCAATGCAAAACTTTAACTTTAGTGCACATATTGACTGACAATAATAATTGTTCGTGTGAATAAGCCTGTTTGAATTATTCTGTCCGCGCGAGCCAAGTCACGGGAACGGATGGCAAATAATAATAATAATTATTATTATGCCGTGCAAGGTTTTTTTTTTTCTTTTCTGACCCAGCGATCTTAGCCTAATGGCCCTATCGCCCTGGGGCCCCCATGGACATATGGATGCGGATCACGCCGCATTCGCAACCGGGAAGGGCGTTAGAGCTTCGGCTATACACAGGGGCTGAGGCCTGTGGCGTAGCCAGGATTTGTGTAGGGGGGGTGTTAAGAAGCATCCCCCCCCCGTATTAAAACGGAGGGTCAGGGGGTCCTCCCCCGGGAAAAATTTGACTTTTAAGGTGTAAAATAGTGCTAGTTTAGCAGTTTTCGGTACTTAAATTTAAATATTGTAATGGTAAAATTTTTATTAATTTTTATATATGAAATTTGTTTGAGTGATGAATAAGAAATTAATTAAAGATTTGGTGCTAAGGGGGGGGGGGGGTTTGAACCCCTAAACCCCCCCCCCCTGGCTGCGCCCCTGGCTGCGGCTACCCATTCCAGCATGTGTACCACCAACGAGCCCCCCTACCCCACTCGGCTTACCAGATGGCAAATAATGAAGAAACTCGTCGAAACCTCACCATATGAACGTGATGATGAGCGTCTTGCGTCTGAGGTTCGGCGTGCGGAGGAGATCCATCACTCCGTACCGCCTGTTCTTCTCTTTCTTCTGCACGTACTGTTCCACCTGGAACTTCCTCTGCGTGGAGAGAGAAGAAAAGAACACTCAATAAAACTGCATGGAGAGAGAGAGATGGAGATGGAGATGGAGGGATAGAGGGATGAGGGATAGAGGGATGAGGGATAGAGGGATAGAGGGATAGAGGGATAGAGGGATAGAGGGATAGAGGGATAGAGGGATAGAGGGATAGAGGGATAGAGGGATAGAGGGATAGAGGGATAGAGGGATAGAGGGGGAGAGGGGGAGATAGAGAGACGGAGATAGAGAGAGAAAATAACACTTCAATTAAAAATCTAGCGCAGGTTTTCTTCTTTCATTACAAAAAAAAATTCAGAAACACTGTACGGTTTTATTTATCAGCTTCAACACTGGTCGGAGACTCTGGAAAGCTTCGAGAAATTTGGAAACTTCGTGACTTTGGTAATTTTTTTTTAAATTAACGAATAGGTACAATTTTAGTACACAGAAAAACAAAATTCTGTACTTTTACAAAATATTCCTTTGGAAACCATTTGCCAAGAGGTAGTTTGTAATATTGCAATAAAAATACTCTTAGCTATGTACAGGAAATGTATATTGTTATTTTGAGCATATATGAAATATAATTTTCGAGTTAATACTGAATAATTCTTTACGAAAATTAAATAATAATTTTATGTCTAATTATGTGTCATTCAAGCATAACATTTTTAAACCAATGACCTTATTTGGTTTTACCGTGCTTATTATGTGCGCAGTTAATCGGAACTGATCCTCATAACCAGGCAGCAGGAGAACCAGTATTCGGGTGATAGGGCATGGTCGCGTAATAAATCAACTGTTCTAAAAACATTTACCATCAAGCTGTTTGCATGTAGCTATTTTAAGTCTCGGTCTCACTAGCTATGTTGATTGTTTCGTTTTTTGGCCATACTTTATCTCAAGGGCTATAGTTATAAAATTTTAACTCTGTACCTCCCTTGCATTTTTTTGGTCAGCCACAAATATTTTTAACCTATGTTTAACAGATGTTTGTAAAAAGGTGCGTACGTTTTCATAATTATCATCAAGTTTTACAAAAAGTCCTTTAAAAAAGTAATGAGGAGAATACTAAAAAAAAATCAACATGGCATTTGTGGCGTAAGCTTTATGAAAAAATCTGTTATAACGGAATTATCTTTTTTTTGTCAGTGAGTTTTAATGAGTTCCTCTCACAGAAATTTACGCATCGTTTCATCACATCAGTGTTCCCTCGTCACGTCACGCATTTATAATTTATTGATTTCGACGCTATTTAATAAAAGTCTTCCTCGTGGTTCCTCATCCTTCGTCTATGTGAACTTTTGGCCTCTAACGCCGAGTTGCGTACTTCATTAGTGTCCGAATTAGTTTCAAGTTTCCTTTTTCGTAAACCAGCAGACACACTATTATCGTCTATCTCAAACTCATTATTACATTTAACTCAGAATGACAACTGCTTTTTATGTAAAAAAAATACGTAATTAACGTATTGGGTAATGAGTATTTTTGATATTTAATCTTAGTTCCTAGGTTTGTCGATTTAATTAGCCGCATACAGTAGTGCCAGACCAGTGAGTTAATAATCTCCCGAAAAGATTTCTTGAAGCATTATGTGTTTCTATTAATTTTTATATTTCGTTTCTTTACATTATTTCTCTAGCGTCATAGGTGATTACAGCTGTTTGTGCCAGATGACGGGAACAGTGGTCGTTTTCGAAACATCGCATCTGTTTTGTAGTAGAAAGCCTAGTGTGTGTAACTTTATGCTGTCGTTTGCTGTATTTGTCTAGATTGTCTATTTAAATCCATCGTTCATCGCTGTATTGTCAAACCAGGGGCGCAACAACTAAATTTCCAAAGGGGGGGGGGCAATATACCTTTTTATAAAGAATCATCGATCCCCCCTATTGAAGCGGGGGGTCCGGGGGTCGTCCCCCGGGAAACTATGTATATCAAGGTGGAAAATGGTGTTATTTAAGCAGTTTTATTATCTAAAAATTGATTACACAGCACTTTCTTTGCCCCCGTTTGCCCCAACTTCAAGGTTTCAGAGGGGGGGGGGCACAATATCCTTGCCCCCTCCTGTTGTTGCGCCCCTGTGTCAAACGCTCTTTAAATGATTCATGCAATGGGGAAATTTGATTTAATCCAATTTCTTGTGCACACGCCATTACAGTTTTGCGCTGTTTGTCACGGAAAAAAATTTATAAATGCAAAATCCTTTTAATATTATAAAAGCGAAATTTTATGTGCATTTTTGTTACTCCTTGTCTCCAGAACCGCTGAACGAATTTGGATGAAATTTGGCATACAGCTAGCACATATCATCTCTAACATACAAATTACTGCAATTTTGATGATAACAATGAGGACACCGCTGTTACAAATACAAAGATAAGAGATTGAAAGACATGACACTAAAATAAAATGCATTTCCAAACAGGTAGGTATTACTCGTATAAGTCTGTGGTGCAAACATGTTTTCCTATTCTCTGTGAAGTTGAAATGAAACATTCAAAGTAAAGTTCCAGCAAGCATCTGTACCTATGTAATAGTGCAATATTTTCTACTATTTTTGTCGGAATGAACTGGCACCCGAGAGTTGTCTGTAAAGTTCAGACTCATCCTGTATATACAGGAGATGCGGTCTTTTGCTTACATTAGTCTAAGTTATAGCGCTGGCTGGGACGGGCATAACGAGAATGTAATGTTTCTTCAACGCCACCTCGCTACATCTCGGTAAAAACACGTAACACGAATGTATGGATTCAAGCAGACGGTGTGAGTTTACAGGGTTTTCGGCGCGGCTGTAGAATATAGTTGTCTCGAGCTTGTTTCTCATTTAGGTCATACGGTGCTAAGAACACGTAATTCCTTGTCCTCGTGTGCTGTTAACTGTAATGGTCACACGCCTGGCTGTGTTTGAATGGAATTTTCATGGATGATCTTCAGAAGTTTTTTTCTAAGTGATCGATTAAGCTAAAAAGTCTATACGTAGGGACAGGTTTCGCGAATTGATCTGACAACTTTTAAAAATCTGAATATATTTTTTGTAATGATCTATACTAATCGGACCAGAAGCTAAAAACTCAAGTTTATATATTTTTTGGTAAATTAAATTTTTTTTTTGTTAATTACATACGAAAAATTAAGAGTTCTGTGACAGGGGCTACATAAGAAACGGTTAATTCAAAACTATACAATATACTATTTTAATACATTCTAGAGTTTAAATAAATAGCCTTTAAGAGTATTAAAACCAAATTAAAACCATATCGAGGTGATACAAAACCTTTCTAAAAGAATAAAATATTTTATTATGAATTTGTTTATACTTATTAAGAAATAAATTATATACACAAAATAATTGAAGATGCTACCCAAATAAATAAAAGAGATACTCCCTGATATACATTATATTTATTTTTGTAGATGAAACAGAAATATTCATGTAAAATTATATATACTTGTAAATTTGTACTTTTACATGAAAACAACTGTACCGCTACGAAATAGTGTTCGCAGTAATTCTGAGTTCGGATTTTTTCCCGGGCATTTATTCTCTGTGTTGTTCCAGAACCGTTTCCTGAATAGCTTTCCAGTATTAATTGCACACATTAATAAGCATAATAAAACCAGAATAAAGTTCAATTTTTGAATATTCAATTATATTTTCCTTGTTTTTTTTTTAATGTTTTGTTATTGAATGAAACATAATTAAAATATAAAATTATGCAGCGATTTTCGTAAAAAAAAAAAATATATATACTCAGCGTTATAACCATAGCCATGTGTTGCACAAAGTTATATATTTCTTGTGGTATTGCAGACTGCTTCCTGGCAAAGGGTTCCCAAAAGGAATCTTTTGTAAGAGTACTACAGATAAGTTGTTTCTAGTGTGTAGAGGTGTGTATGTGTGTGGAATGTAGCCCGGAGGGAGACACATTGCACGTGGGAATGTGATCAAGGCGTGACCAAGGCCAGGGCCCCCACATGGCCGGTGCTACCGTTGCTATGGCAACGGGGCCTATGGGTCTAGGGGGCCTGCGAAGGAAAGAAAAAAAAACTTAAAACAAAAAAGTAGACAATTTTAAATAATTCATAGAAAACAATTAAACAGTAAGGCATAAATTTAGTTACCGATGAAATATTACACCAGAGTAATATTATTCGGAATATGCTGTTTCTGAATCTACAACTGTAACAAAACCACCACCAATTGACGTGACACCATGTTGACAGTGCAGAACACTTAACACTCATTTATTTGCCATTATTGAAAATAAATTTACGTTGACAATCGAAACACTGACTTAAAACTAGTTTTAATGTGTTTTAAAAATAATTGTGAAAAGGTTAAAAAAAATATAACTAAAACAACGTACATAAAAGGAAAAAAACAACTTTTTTTTTATCTCTGTTAGAAAAAAAAAGGGGGGGGGGGCATCATGACTTCTAGCAACGGGGCCCACAGAATGATGTGGGGGGCCTGACCGAGGTGCGAAAAAAGCAGTCCCAGCCCGCCGCCGACGAAGGCGTTGGAGGCGGACCGCGCGCGACAAGGCCAGAGAAGGCTGGAGGCTGACGGATAATTTTCAAGGTCGAGCGTCGGCTGTGTCGTGTCTCTCATCCCCGAGATTCAGGGCCGGGGATTACAAACCACACGATGCACGTAGTTGGCGCAACCGACGCCAGAAACTCAACAGTCGGTTATGAAGCATGCAAGCGAGTCGCAATACGTCACCAACCCTATAACTAGAGACCCGGGGGAAAAAAAAAATTGAGGATTCGTCGAAGTGTTGAAGAACGTGGGCTCGAGATTTGCGATTAAGAAAATTATACTGCAGATCCTGTACAGGTGTCAAAGTTCCGATGGATCAATGCGTTCGTTTATTTATGAAACCATGTCCATAGTGTTACCTAGGTTTGACCTTTTGGGGAAAGTTATTTAGTTGGATTAATTGCTGACAACTGGGGCAAAGGTCGCATGTTTGTTTTTGCAATATAACAACTTTGGTAAATACGTATATTGTCATCTGGAAAATGTATGGATAGTAAGGCTGCTACCCAAATAATTCCCCAACGAAATCAATTTACGACAGAGACAAGATTTTTGCGATGGTTGTAGAACTTGGTCGAATGAAACATTATCCAGAGTCTTAAGTGTTCCATCTTGATAATAAACAGTTGTTAAGCTACAGCTTTAAAAACGTATACCAGCCTTGGGAATCAGTTTAGTCCATAAGTCGTAATATGGTTTCAACTTATTTTTTTCATGATGAACCTGGAGATGGAGTTTATTTTTTTCGAATTCTGACTCATTTTAATTAGCCTTGCTGAATAGAGATTCTTTGATTCTGACATTGCGTGGTTTTCAGGTGAATTCTACTTAGAAAGCAAATGAAACAATAACAGTCCATTGCAGTTTTCTTACTGCAACATCTTTGCGAGAGTCACCGATGGGCCAGCGTTTAGCCACTCGCCGGAGAACTATGTACAAGCATCCAGCCATCCTAGAATTCGAAGATACTTCAAGTTAAATTTATTCTAATCACTCGGTCGCCCACTGACCGAGGTATGGGATTCGCAAGGAGCTCGTAAGTAGTACGTCTAGTGTAATCGCCCCATCCAACGGGAGATGAACCTCTTTGTCCATGGCAAAAAAAAGGGGGGGGGGGAGTATGTTTTTTAAAGGGGGTCTGGTGGGATTGAGGATTCGTTGACGTCAGCGTTTTGAAGACCAGAAAGGAAAGCCCCTGACTTCTGCAACACAACAAGCTGAGAGGCTGCGAGTCCCCGAAATAATCAGAACTGATGGCATGTAGCGAGAGAGAGAGAGAGAGAGAGGCAGAAAGAGACAGAAAGAGACACAGCGAGAGACGAAGAGGGGTACGTGTGTGGGATCTCTTCTCATGAATAACAAATGACTCTTTGTTTATTCGGGGAGGGAATAAGGGCAGGGGCTGGGGTTTTTTGAACTCATGACGCGTTTGGAGGGGGGGGGGGGGGTTAGTCAGAAGCGTCGGCCCAAGATTGCCGCGAGAAAACCCAAGCCTCGCGTCGAGGATAGAAGACTTTAGGGCGACGCGGCGTCTGAAATGGAAATGAGAGACGCCCCTCGCTGGAGACGTAAAAGGGAGATCCCCGTGGCAAATGGGAACAGACTCAAGTAGCGTGGCCAAGATATTAAGGTTTTGGGGTAAGGACCTCAACTTGAACGGGCAAAATAGTATGTTCTGAATAATCGGTCAATGAATCCATTGACAGGAGAAACATCCAAGAAAAATTTTCATTACTTCCGTAATGCATCAGTTATTGCTATCTTAGATTTATTTTTATAAGCTTAATGTGCAAAATCGTGTGAATAAAAACACCTCATAGCTAGTAAAAATTGGGAATACCTCTTCGAACTACGTTGGTTGCTAAATAAATGATTCAACTATTTTTTTTCTGGAAATTATTACCGTGGGTTTAAAGCCATAACTTCTCTAAGGTTTAGTTCCGTTGGAGCTAATTAGTGCTGTCTAAATAGTGAAACGCAATATCTACTCCATATTTGCGTTGCAGAGGTACCTAGACACTCTCAAAGCAAGATTGCAACTGGTACAAGAGCATCGTGAAACGCAAATAAGTGAAATGTGACGGAAGCGAGTTCGTTATACAGTTGGCTTTTGGCTTGCGTTGCGAGAGTGCCATCTTCGGCACAGCGAAGTTACGGACGGGTTCACGTGACAACGCAGCACAAAACTGCAAATGAAGGGGTAACTGGGTACTGGGATCGCATGAGTAATGCCAGTTTCAGACCTCCGAGTGAAAGGTGCTGTGGAAGGAAGAAGTTGTTCGCGGTGGACGTTCGGTCTACTGCCGCGACCCCGTGCGGTCTCGGAGTCGACTTCTTTATTTTCTGACAATTTTTTGACGTGACGACGTCTAATAAATCGATGAAAGCCGGCTGCACGCACGAAAAAGTGTCCCGTTACGCTGTGTCCCGTTACGCTCAAGTACGCTTGCGCCGCATCTAACTCTCTTCCACTCGATTGGAACAACCATCGATTTGACTTTTCCGAGGCACATTAAACTTGAAACACTCCCATTCGTTTCCTACTTTTCCTATCATCGTCCTATCCTTAACAGAATAACACAGATTGGATGAAGTTAAATAGCAAACATGTACAAAAGTTATAGTTAAAAATAATCTCTTCGTTAAATTAATGAACATATTTGAATTAATGAGTGCAAATAAAAGTAAATTTATCAATTAAATTGTATATTTCATTTCACTCCTTCTTTGTATCCATACGAAATAGTGATAATTCAATAAAAATGATTCAATTTTATTCATGAAAATATGCAATCATTTGATCAGTGTTTTTGTCATGGCGTTGTCACGTTAAACTATCGTCCGTAAACCGACTTTACAGACGACCAATTTTTTTTTTCTTCTTTGGGGCGGCTTTCTGCGAGAGCTGCTCCGAACCCGCTTCCAGACGACGTCCTGCGGATCCCGCGCCGGGAAATTGAGCTGTCACGTCGCGGTCGGGGAGACGCGATCGCACGACGTGAATAGAAGATCCTTGTGCTAGACGGGGGCGATCTCCCCGGGAGGTCGTGGCGCGCGCGGCGAGGGATCCGAGGTCGTTAGGGCGGGGTCCGTCCTGTCTTTGAATATATATACTGTATAGAAGTCGCCAGCCCAGGTTAAAATTTCTAATACGGTTTTGAGGTAGTTGGTTAATTCACCGCCGCAATCGCCACCATCTCTAGGGCATCGACTTGTGGTGGTCCCTAGCGGACAAGTGTCGAACTATTCAAACACCCCTTTCCCCCCCCCCCTCCCGTTGAACAACCTTGAGCTGTAGTGAATGATGGGTGGCGGGTGCGGGGAATGACAGCGGGCGACAGTGCTGCGCTCTAACGTGTAAATAACAACCAAAGACGATACAGGGCGTTACGGCAGCGCACTGCAGCGGTGAAGATACCCAAGCTGCTCATCATACGCTTCTTAAAAACGTAGAGTAAATCCTGTTCACTCGCGACTTCTATACAGTATATATATATATTCAAAGGTCCTGTCGGCAAGCGCGGCTCCTGAAGGGGGGGGGGTGGGGGGTGGGGGACGATAGCCCCTTCCGAGACCAATTTTATTGATTAGTGTATATTTATGTTTACTTAAATATTTAATGTTCATAAGTTAAACTTTCATCTCATCAAAAGTTGCATGGAGCTACTATAAGGTTCTGCATTTGAAAACCTGTAATTTGTAAAATGATATTCCAAGGCCATTATCTGACCACTTTCATATTTTTTTTTGCAACCACGACCTTTCTTTGCGCGCGATAGCCCCTCCCCGAAAAGTCGTCCTGAAGCCGCCATTGCCTGTCGGCGGCGTGCTTCTTGAAAACACTCCCATGTCCACACGCGAGTGTTTTTAGCACTGCCGCGGGGCTCTTGAAAAAGCCATAACCCGCGCGCGAAGCGACAGAGCTGGTACAATTGTGAAAATATAAATGTTCCGTAATTTTTGACGTGATTAACGTCTTGTAAATCGATGAACGCCAGGCTGCACTCACGAAAAATTGTCACGTTCCGCCTGAGCGAGAGCGTGCAAGAACCGGCCAAACCACCGTGCGAGAAAATCTTCTGTAATATCAAACAGGTTAAAGGCGGGCTTTTAAAACTAATTGTTCGTGATTATATTTAAACAAATTATTTAAATTAAATTTGCGAAAACTGTAAATAATATTTGAAAATTAAAAAAAAAAGTATGCAATATTTCATCAATGTTTTCTTATGACGTTATCACGTAAAATTATCGTCCGTAAACCGACTTAACAGACAACCCCCCCTTTTTCCATAGCTGTTTGGCGTGTTGCTGCCCTGACGTCTAGGATCTCGGCGCAGAACCTTCGGCAGGAGTAATTTCGTGAATTAAACGGAAATGTGTAACAACGGTGCTGCAATCTGTGGTCTCTACCAATCACGGTAGTTCAGTGCGGAAGCAAACGCGTCCTGAGTGGCTCAATATATATATATAAAAAAAAGGCTACGACTTATCTCGCAGACGGCCGCCAATCACAAGGAAGAAACCACTGGTGCGGAGATACTTTTTGTTTTTTTGCAGTCCAAAAGGCGTTTAGATTCCCCCCCCCCCCCCCCGCACGAAAAATGACTGCCCCTAGCTATAAATGGAATTCAAAATTCACGAAGGGGAGAGAGAGAAAAATAAACCGTACTTGCTCGAACGCGACCTCGGAATGGACTGGTGTGAATGTTGTGAAGCCTTCTTTTCACAGACGAGAGAGCCAAACACGACCGATCGTGAATCTTCGGGAATTTTTTTTTGTTCATTGTAAATAAATATGGCGGTGTTGATAAAATGATAGATACTAATGGTCAATTAGGTTAGGTTAGCTACATTATATAAATACTTTAAAACATTGTGGATTGTTGATTTGGTTAGGATAGCTACATTAAAGATACGGAAAAAAAAAGCTTGAACTTCGGGAAACTTCGGGTTTTGGCTCTCTCGTCTGTGAAAAGAAGGCTTCTCGTGAATGTTAGGTTTGCCGATTTCCCCGCGGCTTCCGTTTTTTTCATTTGTCCAGTGTTCGCGTGGCGGCGCGCGCGACTACAAGGCGCGACCTTTGAATATATATATACTGTATATACAGTATATATATATAATATACAAAGGCGCGACGCACCGCAGCTGCGAGGGACGTGGCGGCAACGGTCGAATGGCGCCAGACAAGACGCCGTCGCGTCGCGCGCTCGTGGGACGACTACGACCCTTGGGGGGGGGGGGGGGGAGAGAAATGGTTGCGTCGACACGTGCTTTTGTTCTCGGCCGGCGTCATGGTCCACAGCGTGGTCCCTGCGGGTTTTTGGAGCGGCTGGCTGAAGGGGTGGGGGGAAGGGTGGAAGTGGAGTTAAAATTTCCAACGTGTTAACATCTTAGCCTCTCGGCGTACGACATTCTTGCAAGAGTAATTTCCCGGGGATGGAACGCAAGTCGCGCGTAAACGGGGAAAAGTGTGACCACGGTGCTGCCATCTGTGGCGGATGGCGCGAACCGAAGTTCACAAAGACAAAGGGAATCTTTATGGTAGGTATAAAATGTTTAGTAAATTTTAAACCAGATGGGCTGTATTTCAATAAAATTCACTGTCGAAAATCAGGTCAAAATCCAGGTTGAGTTTTTTTTTCTTTCAAAGTTTATTTTTTCTTTCGCTTTTATCGGAGCCGTTTCATTATGTAATGTAAAATTTTCTGTCTGCTGATCGAATGATTCGATAGTCGACGTAGCTGCTCCGGCAGCGAATTCTAGCGGCGGGTGCGGAAACTACGTGTGATTCGCGTCCAGAAATGTAGTTGAAAACAAAGTTTGCGTATATTTATCACGATCGGCATTATTTTAAAGAACTCTAAGTTAAATTTTTACCTTATTGGATCCACCACTGGATGTCTTTCATAATACGCGTAGTAAGGTAGTGATGCAATTATTTTTAATTTCAAATACTATTTTTCATCCCTTGCTAATACGTGGTCGTAAAACTTTTTTTTTTGGACAAAGGTTTAAGATAATATTAAGATAGTTATCAATAAATTCCGACGAATTTGATACTAAAAAAGTTAAAAAATTTTAAGTTTAACCCCTGTTTTTACGGTAATAGTTCTATTCATCAAAAATTGTTCCACAAAAAGTTTTAGATAAAGTTTAGGCGTTTTACAATAAATTATAATGGAAAGGAAATTAAATGTATTAAAAAAAAGTAAAGACATTTTACTACCCTTGTTATTTTCACTTCTTGCAGTAATGGTTTGTATTATCAAAAACTGTTTCAGACAAAAGTTTTAGGTAAATATTTCTCAAATGAATAAGTATGTGACCAAAAATTAATTACCGAAACTATATCTTGAAAAGTGATAAAATTTAAAGTTACAGATTAATAAACACAATTTCAATTAACTATTGGAACTGAAACCTTATCACGGTCATCTTACCATCCACAGAAACAACTTGATAGTTCTAGAACATATAAGAACGGTTAGCAAGAAATTCGTTTTACGCACTCAGCAATCCAACTGTGGAATGACTTCCCAAAAAACTTAAATCCAAATAAAGAAAATTCTTTGAGAATGAAAATTCAGCATTGCAATGTCGCTTAGTTCTAGAATAACCGTCATTATTTTAATTATGGTTAGCGTAAACGTTTTTTACTTTTTTATTATAATTTGAAATATTTATTATTATGATTGAATTGATTAAGTATAGGTGTATGAAGCACGCGTGTCATACTGAAAACCGGCCCTTGGCACGATTGTACACAAATTTAAAAAAATTTAAATATTTATAAATTTTTTTCAGATATAGTGAATGTCATTTGGATGGGAAAAATATCCAGTTGTAACTGGCGGTATAATTAAAATTCATGTGAATGCTTGCGACGCGTGTATTTTCTCATAACTGTTTTTAATGAACACGTGTCACATGAATAAATGGTAATAAAAATCGAATGATAATAAATAAATACAATTTTCTGTTTCGAAATATGTTACGAACGTGAGCAAGGCCGCGACACGTGCAGGTGCAGAGCTGGCTGGCGGCCGCCGAAACATGAGATGCGCCGCGCGCGCTTGTAAGATTACAAGGATTGTCGCTTTCCCCCCTCCTTCCCTCCCACTCCCCGCGCGGCGCCCTGCCTTTGACACGTAACTGACACCTGACAGCTGCGGAGTTACGCGAGCCGCCGACACGTGTTTCGAGAGATTTCTGCCATCGGGTCGGCGCGGAATGACGCGACTGGCCCCAGCCGCACTCGCGAATTCGAGAAGGCGCCTGGGCTATATTTTATGCCTGGGACGTCGGCTTAGTGGAGAGTGGAGTTCAGTAAGAGTTCAGGCGGGAGCTTTCCCGCGGCGGAGCTTCCGGGGCGATAGTGTCGCGGGTGCGGCAGAGTGGCGAAGTCCTTGGACGAAGGTTCCAGGACAGGAGTTCAGTGAAGTCGGGAGCTTTCCCGCGGTGGAGTTTCCGGACGATAGAGCGGCGAAGTCCCTGGACGAAGATTCCAGGGCGAAGAGTTCAGTTCCGGGCGATAGTGTCGCGGGCGCGGCGGAGTCCCGAGCAAGTTCCGAGTGAGGCGTCGAGTGGGATCCCGACGAAGGGGAAGTGCGACGGCGGCGGTGGAGTGCGGCGACGGAGATCCACGAGGGGTGCTGCGGCGAGAGTTGCGTCAGAGGTGCGGCCCTGCGAGGTGTGCGGTGTGTAAAAACGAGTGACTGAGGAAGCAACATTTTTAAGTTCAATTGATTGGCATTTTCAGATTATTTGCTAGTAATGTAAATAGTGGCAATAAATAAAAATGTGTGTGATAAAAATCTTTAATTGGGCTATCCCTTTACGAACTCTGTAAATCGCAACAATACATACGTTTTTCAGCGTCGAAGTCAGTATAAGAATGAACGCGCGTGGCCTACGCGCGTTAGAAGTGAAACTTCACACTTCATTAACCCGTTTTTGAATGATAAAAAAATTATTATTTAATGATCCATTTGAACCACGAAGCTAAACAGTGACGTATGTACTAAAGCCATCACGTGTACGAAATACGCAGCTGGGAAACGCGCTGGAGTGTGTTTGTCGCAGTGTTTCCAGCGACGCTGTGTCCACGTGTAGGCAACGACAGCGAGGAGTGGGGCGCTCAATTCCTTCTTCCCTCCCCTCTCTCCACCTAAGCGTTGCACTTCCAGTGACTCTGACACAAATCCTCGCCTGGACTCACCCTACTTTCACTTTAAAAATAAATTAATACTCTGGATACAAAGAAAAGCTCAACCCACTTATCAGTTGTCGACTGTAGAAGACGGATAGTATTTTGCCATAAAAACCCTTCCATTTAATATATTTAAAAAAAAAATGCAATAATTCGTTTCCGCGTTTCAACAGTGTGCACTGTAAATCAGAAATATTCATGTAAACGTATACATATTTGTGAATTTAGGTACGTGAAAACAACTGTATCATTGCAAAAATGTTCGCAGTAATATTCGGTTCGGATTCTTTCCCGGGCATTTATGCTTTGTGTTGTCCCGGTACCTCAAATAGTAAAGTTTTTTGCCAACCGTTCCCTGAATAGCTTTCAAGTAATAGCTGCGCAATAAAGCAAAATAGTCAGGGAATATCCCACAGCCATACACTAGTACAGCCTGTGCCATGTTAACTTGTCTCGAAAGTAGTTAATCCTGCCAGTGTTCCGTAAGGTTGCGAGTGTTCGTAAACACGAAAAAAAAAAAAAAAATCATTATGATGCTTTGTCAAGCGACACTTTGGAAACGGATACCACTGGTACTGGGCTGATGTGTCGGGACACTCGCGAACGAAACATGCCCCTCGCGATTGGCGCATCAGCATCTCGGACCCGGAGTCGACGCCGACGGCCATTGGCGGTGGCGCTACGGCGACCGCGGTGGGATTTTTTTTTTTATATCGGAAGCGCGTCTACTTTCGGGCTTCGGGCGCCGTCGCGGGGAGTTGAATAGGCGCGTGCGTATGCGTGTGTGTATGTGTGTTGAGCTTGTTCGCCGCTGGAACACCTAACCACACCTCTCTCGCCTCGTGTGCCTCCTGGCGCAGGCATGCACGCCCTCTGGGGAGGGGGGGGGGGGTAAGGTGGGCGAGATCTGGCCGTCTGCCCGTGCCCGCCGCCAGAGTGAATTACTGCCAGGGGAACGAGAGTGGGGGGAACTCACCGTGGTCCTTCTGTCCTCCTCTTCCACCAATCCACGAGAACGCGCAGACCCATTGTGCTTGCTTTCCCCACTCTCAAGCGAAGAGTGGGACAGTGATAACGCTGATTTTCAGTCTCCCTCCCCCCTTCTACACATAACCCCTGCCACCCCCTCCCCCTTCTTCACCCCACGAGGTATATTCCAGAACTATGCGCGATCGGAATGGTAATTAAAAATCCAACACAATTGCTTTCGCCGCCGGAATCCATAACCCCCCCACCTCTTCGGAAAATAATGATGAAATATTATTATTTCTCTTTTTTTTTTCTCTCCACATCGCGCGCAGAAAGAAAATGAACTGGTACCACGAGCGCGATACACTACGGAGTAATTGGGCAACCTCGTGATCTTAAAAAAAATAATTGAAAGCTAATTAAAGGTTCGATATTTCTTGCTTGCACATAAGCTAATTTCAGTTTGTTAAGCATTAAACTATGCATTTTCAAAATTAAAATTCCTTCTATTATTTTATTTAACGCTGATGTATTTCAAAAGCTTAAGCTATGAATTGAGAAAAAAAAAGACAGAATTTACCGAATGTTTATTAGCTTGTTCAAGGCTCGAAAATAAATTATATATATGTATGTTTGTTTGCTTGTTTGTTTGTTTGTTTGTTTGTTTAGAATGCGTTCCTAAACCATTCATCCGCTTGCGTGGAAATTTTGCACACTTGACCTTCGAAACACGAGGAAGGTCACTCACTCTCTGCCTGGGTGAGATTTCGAAAATACCTCAACTCTTGAAACCGAATTCAATTTGAGTCCTCGATGAAATTTCGCCGTGGTAGTGTTGACTCTTTCTTCGTCTCCGTGACAAACGGGCTTTTGCATTGTTGATACCTTCTGCGTATCCACGGCAGTATCTTGCACGCGAGGGGGGGGGGGCATGCATAATGAGCTGTGAGAGACTGCCGTAGCGAATCACGGGAACTCCAGCAAGTGGAAAATGAAGTTTAGACGTAACTACACAGCTTTGTTGTTCATCCCTGAATGAAGAACCCCCCCATCCCCCCCCCCCCACACACACACACTAGCACACTGACACAGGGAAACAAGAGAACAATATCTGTTTCGGAAATACATACGGAATGTACGTACAGTGGCGACTACCTTTAGACACAGGCTTGATACGGGGTAGTCACACAATATACACTTTCCTTGTGTTGTGAACGCGAAACACAAATGCTGACTTACATGGCGGTGGAGTTGAAGTAACGATAGGTTGATTCACAATACTGACGGTAGTATAAACAGCTGTGTGATGGTTACATTTTACTCTCGTAAAAAAATGTCGCGATATTAGCCAAGCTAGATAGTTAATACTATTTTCGTGAGCGAACTTTCCGCATTCTGTTTTACTTGTTTCGTGTAAGCTATTAATTTATTTTGTGAGCGCAAAAATATTAATTATGCTGATCTATGAATGTATAACATTCGTGATTTATTTTACCATAAAAATAATTTGTAAATCAATCAATACCTGAAATAGCTAACATTCTTTGCAGTGCAGTTAAAACACTAAGATTTTTTCCCTTCTTGAAAATCTATTTTTATCTCACTGACGAAAAGACCTGGAATTTTAATTTAAAAAAAAGAGTCAATTTATTTTTGGAAAATTTGCATTATTACTTAGAGAGAGGCTGGACTGGATATTATTATGCACTTGAAGTACGTATTTTTAAATGACTTTAACTTGTAACTTATCCAAATATACAACCTATTTCCAAGTTTTTGTTCTAAAAAATAATAATTTTCTTGGCAGCAGAGCCACAGTATTCTGCGTATAATCGTACTTGCCCAGGCGTTGCTGGCTCGCGCGAGGCAGCTTTTAGACAATAGTACGAGCTGCCAAGTAACGGAACAATGGAGTGGACCACAGTGCGTTTAATGCACCGGGATCCCCAGTATTGATTCACATCTATAGTTTATCGCTTCGCGAGACAAGCAGGAATAGAAAATGAGAACGCCAGATAGTGCATATTTGAAAACGGAGGAAGGTACCTATTCTTACTGACATGTTAAACAAAAGGCTACGTAAATATTATATGCTCTGGAGATGTAGACATTATGATTTTCAATTGGCCTCTTCCCTTGCCATTGGCTAACGAACACACTTTAGAAGGTAGTTTTCTTAATTATTTCCTATCTGTTTTTGGCATTTTTGCTAGGAATATATTAAAATAATAATTTACTTTAAATTGACAGTTTGTAAACGACTTTACCACTAAATAAAGAGTTGTTTAATGAAATGTTAGTAATGTAAAAGTTCAAAGTTTACTTTAAAGAGAGAAGAAAATAGCGTATTTTCCCAATATCCTGACTAACACCGATTTCTAGGCTATCTGATAAACAAAAATTTAATGATTATTAAAATTATATACTTAAAATATCGAGTTTTAGGAAAAACGTCCCCATACAAATGTTTGATTCATAACTGTATACCATAGGATTACATGCTTTCCGTTCATGTTAAAACAGATATATATTTATTGGCCTAAAAAGATTCTCAAAACCATTCAACAGACACATTGTGAAACTGAGCTGGAAATAGAGAAGGAAAGGCATGAACAAGACGTAGACAATGGCATTTAGCTAGATATTTAAACGGGAAGGCATCGCCAAGTTTTGGCCACTGACACAGAGCTGGGGATGAAAGGAGGATGGCTACGCCAAGGTTTTAGCCACTGGCCTAAGGGTTCGTCAAGTGGTTTACACTGACTTTGAGCTGGCGATTGAGAGGGGATGGTCTTTCCAAGTTGTAGCGACAGACCTTGTGCTGGGAAGGTCTGGCCAGGTTGTAGCCAGTGATCTTGAGCTGGGCATAGAGGTAGGAAGGCCTTACCAGGTTTTTGGTTTTCAAAAACACTTTATTCAATGAGTATAGAAAAACAGAGGCCGAGGCCATGAATAGAATATATATAATAAAATAACAATGATAAGAAACACCACAAACCTTGTGTAGCACCCACATACAGCACTACCAAACATAATAGAATCTTCTTTGTCAAGTGATAACGGGAGTCATTAACAGGATAAAGCGAAACAAGCAAAAAACACACTATATGTAGACATACACTGAAATAATTTTTTGTATATTTTACAAGGAAAATCCTTGGAAACCCTGTTGCCAAGGATATTACTTGTAAAACTACAAGGCAGAGCTTTGTACCATGTGCGATTTTGCAAGGCTCTGCCTTGTAGTTTTGCAAGAAATATCCTTGGCAACAGGGTTTCCCTTGTAAAAGTACAAATTTTTTTTAGAGTGTAAACACCAGAGGTGCCCCCCCCCCCCCAAACACTATGACTCACTCCCCCCCCCCTAAACTAATGATGCGCCCCCCCCCCCCCGAATTGTTTTATGCCATCTTCTAAATGATTTACTCAATTATTTTATAATATTATACTTTTTTAGTATTACATTTTATCACATTTTGCATTAATTAAAACTGATTTTCTAATAATAATTTTGGTCATATCAGGTAATATTTCCATCCTGAACCGACAGATGCCAAACTGCTTTTGTTGAGGAAAGTGCGGGGTTGCCAATTTGATTTACAAGATCCCTTTCAATTATCAAAGCACCAGAATCGTATTTTCACATTAGAAGCTATAATTATGTAAATAATATATACATTTTTCTCGTCTTTTAACCACCCCCTCCCCCCCCTGAAAATTTAATGACGCAGTCTGCACCGTTACCCCCCCTTGTGGGCACCACTGTAAACACTAGGGGAAAAATAGAATAAAAAACCCCGAAAATGTAAGATAGTTAACATACAAGGAAGTATAAATACAATGAATAAAGAAAGAACACATAACAAAGAAGCACATGCCCTGGGAAAGAGGACAGGGATTCACAAGTGCCCGCAGGAGAAGCGCTGTCGACTCACAGGGGAAGCAGGCGGCCAGCACAAGGCGCGGGTGCATACCTTGATGGGAGGGAAGGCGCGACATGCCCGCACCCGGCAAAGGAGGGGGTACACTGGAAGAGCAGCCCACCCGCTCGCCCCAGGCAGGGGCGTAGCCAGGGGGGGGGGGTGGTTAAGGGGTTCAACCCCCCCCCCCTTAGCACCAAATCTTTAATTAATTTCTTAATTCATCACTCAAACAAATTTCATATTAAAATTAATAAAAATTTTTTTTACAATTACAATATTTAAATTTAAGTACCGAAAACTGCTATAAAATAGCACTATTTTACACCTTAAAGTCCAAATTTTCCCGGGGGAGGACCCCCCCCCCCCACCCCCGGCTTTAATACGGGGGGGGGGGCATGCTTCTTAACAACCCCTCCATTCACAAATCCTGGCTACGCCACTGGGCCCCCAGGAAGGAGGGAAGTGCTGCGACATACGGACGGCATCAAAGGGAAAGGACACAGGAAACAGGCGGTAGCCACTGACATTGAGCTAGGTATAGAGGTGGGAAGGTCTGGCCAGGTTGAGCTGGGTGTAGATATGGGAAGGTCTGACCAGGTTGAGCTGGGTGTAGAGGAGGGAAAGTCTGGCCAGGTTGAGCTGGGTGTAGAGGTGGGAAGGTGTGGCCAGGTTGAGCTGGGTGTAGAGGTGGGAAGGTCTGGCCAGGTTGAGCTGGGTGTAGAGGTGGGAAGGTCTGGCCAGGTTGAGCTGGGTGTAGAGGTGGGAAGGTCTGGCCAGGTTGAGCTGGGTGTAGAGGTGGGAAGGTCTGGCCAGGTTGAGCTGGGTGTAGATATGGGAAGGTCTGGCCAGGTTGAGCTGGGTGTAGATATGGGAAGGTCTGGCCAGGTTGAGCTGGGTGTAGATATGGGAAGGTCTGGCCAGGTTGAGCTGGGTGTAGAGGTGGGAAGGTCTGGCCAGGTTGAGCTGGGTGTAGAGGTGGGAAGGTCTGGCCAGGTTGAGCTGGGTGTAGAGGAGGGAAGGTCTGACCAGGTTGAGCTGGGTGTAGAGGAGGGAAGGTCTGGCCAGGTTGAGCTGGGTGTAGAGGAGGGAAGGTCTGGCCAGGTTGAGCTGGGTGTAGAGGTGGGAAGGTCTGGCCAGGTTGTGCTGGGTGTAGAGGTGGGATGGTCTGGCCAGGTTGAGCTGGGTATAGAGGTGGGAAGGTCTGGCCTGGTTGAGCTGGGTGTAGAGGTGGGAAGGTCTGGCCAGGTTGAGCTGGGTGTAGAGGTGGGAAAGTCTGGCCAGGTTGAGCTGGGTATAGAGGAGGGAAGGTCTGGCCTGGTTGAGCTGGGTATACAGGTGGGAAGGCCTGGCCAGGTTGAGCTGAGTGTAGAGGTGGAAAGGTCTGGCCAGGTTGAGCTGGGTGTAGAGGTGGGAAGGTCTGGCCAGGTTGAGCTGGGTGTAGAGGTGGGAAGGTCTGGCCAGGTTGAGCTGGGTGTAGAGGTGGGAAGGTCTGGCCAGGTTGAGCTGGGTATAGAGGTGGGAATGTCTGGCCAGGTTGAGCTGGGTGTAGAGGTGGGAAAGTCTGGCCAGGTTGAGCTGGGTATAGAGGAGGGAAGGCCTGGCCTGGTTGAGCTGGGTATAGAGGTGGGAAGGCCTGGCCAGGTTGAGCTGGGTGTAGAGGTGGGAAGGTCTGGCCAGGTTGAGCTGGGTGTAGAGGAGGGAAGGTCTGGCCAGGTTGAGCTGGGTGTAGATATGGGAAAGTCTGGCCAGGTTCAGCTGGGTATAGAGGAGGGAAGGCCTGGCCTGGTTGAGCTGGGTATAGAGGTGGGAAGGTCTGGCCAGGTTGAGCTGGGTGTAGAGGTGGGAAGGTCTGGCCTGGTTGAGCTGGGTATAGAGGTGGGAAGGCCTGGCCAGGTTGATTTGGGTATAGAGGTGGGAATGTCTGGCCAGGTTGAGCTGGGTGTAGAGGTGGGAAAGTCTGGCCAGGTTGAGCTGGGTATAGAGGAGGGAAGGCCTGGCCTGGTTGAGCTGGGTATAGAGGTGGGAAGGCCTGGCCAGGTTGAGCTGGGTGTAGAGGTGGGAAGGCCTGGCCAGGTTGAGCTGGGTGTAGAGGTGGGAAGGTCTGGCCAGGTTGAGCTGGGTGTAGAGGTGGGAAGGTCTGACCAGGTTGAGCTGGGTGTAGAGGTGGGAAGGCCTGGACAGGTTGAGCTGGGTGTAGAGGTGGGAAGGCCTGGCCAGGTTGAGCTGGGTGTAGAGGTGGGAAGGTCTGGCCAGGTTGAGCTGGGTGTAGAGGTGGGAAGGTCTGACCAGGTTGAGCTGGGTGTAGAGGTGGGAAAGTCTGGCCAGGTTGAGCTGGGTGTAGAGGTGGGAAGGCCTGGACAGGTTGAGCTGGGTGTAGAGGTGGGAAGGCCTGGCCAGGTTGAGCTGGGTGTAGAGGTGGGAAGGTCTGGCCAGGTTGAGCTGGGTGTAGAGAAGGGAAGGTCTGGCCAGGTTGAGCTGGGTGTAGAGGTGGGAAAGTCTGGCCAGGTTGAGCTGGGTATAGAGGAGGGAAGGCCTGGCCTGGTTGAGCTGGGTATAGAGGTGGGAAGGTCTGGCCAGGTTGAGCTGGGTGTAGAGGTGGGAAGGTCTGGCCTGGTTGAGCTGGGTATAGAGGTGGGAAGGCCTGGCCAGGTTGAGCTGGGTATAGAGGTGGGAATGTCTGGCCAGGTTGAGCTGGGTGTAGAGGTGGGAAAGTCTGGCCAGGTTGAGCTGGGTATAGAGGAGGGAAGGCCTGGCCTGGTTGAGCTGGGTATAGAGGTGGGAAGGCCTGGCCAGGTTGAGCTGGGTGTAGAGGTGGGAAGGTCTGGCCAGGTTGAGCTGGGTGTAGAGGTGGGAAGGTCTGACCAGGTTGAGCTGGGTGTAGAGGTGGGAAGGTCTCACCAGGCGGCAGCCACTGACCTTGAGCTGGAGCATGTAGTTTGCGGGCAGTGACTTGCCGTTGACCCGCGCCATCGTCTGCAGGATCTTCTCTGCCTCGTCGAACCTGCCTCGCGCCAGCAGCCACCTGGAGGACTCCGGCAGCACCCTGGCGGCACACGTCCCTCCACTGCAGTCCGCGGCACGTTCCTGGTCTTTTTTTATCACCGTTCTTAAGGGGCCCGCCTCGTCAGGGGTGTATGTGTGTTAGTGAGGCGGGATGATAAGAGCTACGCTCGCTGGTGCTTCTAGCGCGGTGTCTCCTCTGGACTGGCGCGCAGTCTTCTCGTCGTGCACAGGACAACTGTGAAGTTTGAGCGGTGACCGTAACATTATATGGCGGAGAAATGAAGATAAAGGTGTTATGCAAGCCCCTTACGTGCTTTCAAGAATCTGTACTGATTGTTTTATGCCTAAAAATTACTCTGAAAACACGCGTTTTAGGCATTTTAACGCTTCTAAAAATACATTTTAAGAACTTAATCCGAAATTAAAAGTACTTTTCGGCCCTCAGCGAACTCTTAAATGCTATTCGTAAATAGGCCCCACTCGGATATCTTGAGTAGTTTTGAAATCGCGTTGTTTTTTCCTGAAGCTCTGCACACCGTATGTGTGCCCAGGTAGGCGGGACCCTTAACCCCCATTCCTAGGGACCGGAAAAATTCGCGGGTATACTGAACCTCTGGGATGAACTCCATAGTTCTACGTACACTCGGTCAAATGCCACCCACTCATTGGCTGCTGTCTTGTGAGACGTTCCAGGGTGGCAGCCTGTGATTCGATAAAGCTTTGGTTGGGTTGTTTCTCATTGGCCCAGAGTCGCCCAGGTGAATTGTGAACCAATAGCAGAGGCAGCACTGAGGTATAACGATATTTTAGCCTATCGCGAAATGAATTCGCGCGAATTTTCCCGGTCTCTACCCATTCCTCAAACGTCACTTTCAAAGCAATCACAATGACGTATCTCTGTGCACACTGACAATCACTAGAAGCGGTTTACGAGCTGTGAAGACAACATCCGTGGCAGACGAATACGTGGAGCATCGGTACAACTTTCGCAAACTGTGCGAATTGAAACAAGTTACATGAGGCAAATCATATCTGCAATTGCCTTTTACTCGGTAAGCTTTTTTTAAGGAGTATTTTTTTTATAAAGACTATCTACTGCAATTTCTTTACTGCTGCATGTTTCCAAGACCCCAAAACCATCGTGAATTCGAAAGTTTATATATTTTATATTTGTTTATTAATTGGGTTTATGTGCCATCCAACAGCTGAAGGCCATTAAAAGAATGACATAATTATTCAAACATATACAGCATACAAAAAACAAACAATTCCGCCAAAAAACACTTTTAAAACCGTCATACAATTTAAATTAAAGATAAAGGCAATGCATGTTACAAAACAACATACGGGGGACACATATGTATGATTTATGTCCGTCACTTTTTAAATATGTTTTACAGCTTAGTTAAAATTATTACAACAAACGTATATTAAAATCTTTGTAGTTTTAATATATTTTAATGTTTAATTTTATTACTTGTAAAATGCTTTATTTTGTGCCAGTAATTATTATAATTTTTAACATACTTTTTTAGCTTTTGTGTTTACTAATAATATTGAAAGCGTCGTTTTATTCTCTTATTATATTATTGAATTCTTAGGATATCTGAGCATCAGAAATGATAAGAAACAATTAATGAAAAATAGTTCATCACTGGTAGAACGCTTAATGAATAAAGAATTTATTTAGTATGAGATAAAAATGTAACATGGTCAAAAGGGTTGTTGTGAGACTGAAATTGTTCATATAATGTTAATATAATTTACCTGGATGTTTTGTAATCTAATGGAGTCCGTAGTTGTTATTGAATTCCATATTACAGAGCAGTATTCTAATTTGTATCCGATTCGGTGAAGAATAAACACAGTCTGTTGTTGTTACGGAAAAAAGTAATGAATTTTATTAGGCCTAAAGTTCTTGATGTTCGTCTAAGAAGATTATCCACATACTGAGGACAATAAAGTTTAGTATCCAATATAACTCCTAGATCTTTTATTTGGTCTATACGTTAAATGTCGTCACTTGCGATTTTAATTGTCATGGGTTATTAATATGTTTTCCCTGTGAACGTAATACAAATATTTGTTCATAGATAAATTAACATTCTATTACATATATAAATTTTTTATGTACTCAGGCAGAGAGAGACTGGTAAATGATTTAATTTGCTTGCAATTTGATAAAAAAAAAATATGCAGTACTGATTTATTGAGGGAAATTCACAAACAAAAAGAAACTCTCAAGTATATCTAGTCAAGCATAGAATACTTATAAGTATTAAGTATCATTGACTGAAGAATACATATGAGTACATAGAGACAAAAAAAATCAGTCTTTCAAAGCATGCTACGTGAATGAACATTTAGAAAATTTTAATATACAGTTTGCATACGCATAAAACCTGTATAAATATGCTTAGCACAGATAATTATGTAATAACTAAACATGGGAATACCTAGGTGTATACAAATTACTTCCAGACTGATACTTAAGAGTTCTTTCGTGGAAAATATCGGTCAAATGGGGTAGGCAAACTGTTGTAATAACTTAAAATAATTTTAAAAAAACTGATAAGTCCGTTTTATTAACCGTGTGTTATTTGGTCCGCTTTATATTAAAATAAAATTGTCATCGTAAACTTTATTCACTGTCTCGAACACGTCTGTGGTATTGCGGGGTAAATTTTCCCGCAAATCGGTATAATTTTCCTCGGTAAACGATGTTATTAAAGGCTACGGAACATTCACTCCTCTCACATTTCTCTTCCGTTAATTAAAATAAGAGACGATTAGTCTGCACTACGTCGCACCCGTTTTGCGGTTTTTTTTAAAAGTCACTTTGGTAAATGCCTCTAGGAAAGTCATAGATCACGTTGGCCTGAGAATTTTCAAGTGGCATTTTTTTTACGCGGTCTTTTTTTTTTTCCCCTGGTGGTATCGATTTTCCGACAGGCGACGTGTGAAAATGAAGGTTTTTTTGTGCATAATCGTAACAGCGATACCTCATTAGTTGGTTGCTGACACGATGTACCTTTTTTTTTAAAAAAAGAATGTCACTAGCGGATAGTCTTTCAGGAGGTTCTGTGGATACCAGAGTTCGTTTCATGCATCATCGAGTTGTCATTGGTCGATGCGTGTGACGTTAAGAGTAGTATAGCATAGTATTTCCGAGGACAGGCTTCAGGCTGTGGTGCCGGTGCCGGTGTCCGCCATCTTGGATTCTGACGTCACGGCGGCCATCTTGGATTGTGACGTCACGGCGGCCATCTTGGATGAGCGTAACGGGACATAACGTAACGGGACAAGTAGATAACGGCGGCCATTTTGGATCCGCCATCTTGGATCCGCCATTTTGGATGATGTCATTGTGTGTGTTCTCGAACATTCCGACGTTGTGTTTTCCGACATATTGGATCCTATTAATGCTGCAATTTTTGTTACGGTCGCCATCTTGAAATTTGGACGCCATCTTGAAAATCTTTAATTATTATCCGATTTTAATGAAAAAAATTCCAAAATTCATCAAAAAATTAACTTATTAGAATTATGATTGATTATATCGATCATCGTCCTCGGTTCGAACCCGGTGAGTGCAAAAAAAACTAAAAATGGCAACAGGCTCCTTCCTCAATGGTGGATGCAGGCAGACTGACTCCTACCACTTTTTTTTTCAAAGCATATATATCGTCAGCTAGTATGACATGTCCGCCATCTTGTCTTCGTCCGCTGGAGATCACCATCTTATTTTCGTCCGCTAGAGTGTGCTGATACCATGTTAGAATAATTATCTGGTCACCACACCTTTGACCTTGACCTTGAACTTTGACCTTGACCTTGAAATTTGACCTTGACCTTGAACTTTGACATTGACCTTGAAATTTGACCTTGACCTTGAACTTTGACCTTGACCTTGAACTTTGACCTTGACCTTGAAATTTGACCCTGGCCTTGAAATTTGACCTTGACCTTGAAATTTGACCTTGACCTTGAAATTAGTCTTTGTCCTTGAAAATTGACTTTGTCCTTGTCGACCATCATGGATCCGACATTTTATGTTCAGTACAGGCTACCAGGAGCTACCACCTGCTGGAGTACGCCATCTTGTGTGTGTACTTGTATTATAGAGTACATTTCCATCTGGATAATTTTATTCTAACCTGCTACAGTGCAGTAATCATTTATTACGGAGGTGCCCCCCCGCCATCTTGAAATTCGGCCGCCATCTTGAAATTTGGCCACCATCTTGAAATCATGTAATAATGTAGCTAGAAAAGCGGGAAAAATTCCAAAATTCATTAAATAAATCACTCATTAACTTACATATCGATTCGATCCGCTCCAGTCCTTGGTTCGATCCTCGATCGAAGCAATAATGTTTAATTTTATGAAGAAAAATATAATTCCAATAAACCATGTTCAACATTCTTAAAGATACTTTAAATCATCTACTACCATCATCTTATCAGACATCAAAACCACCATATTGGAAATTCGTAATTGTAATGCTAGAGATTCGGGAAAAAGTTACAAATTCATTAAATAAATTTGTAATCCATATAATAATTGATTGGATCGACTAAGGTCCTTGGTTCGATCCCTGGCCGATACAAAACAACTTTAATATTTTAAAAAAGTACCACTAAAGTGGCAGGTTTGAGAAAATAAAAAACACCACAAGTTCCTTTAAAAAAACTTTTATTACATACATACTACACTACTACAAGTACAAAAAAATACACAGACAAATTACTAAAACCGTTTGGATTCCTCGATTCAAACAGTCTTCTTATTGTACGGACTAAGCCTTTTACATGACTTTAAATGTCTATCCGATCCGGTCATCACCGCAGCCAGAGACGGACTGAAGTTCATATCACTTATATAGTCTCATTAGCCGGTACAACACATGAGTCAAATCAATAACCATGTTCATTATACGTCTCGGAGCATTTTTTATAATGACGATGTAAGCTATCGAGACGTGAAATTAGTTTGTTGCACTTATTGCACTGAAATTGTATTCTTTGAACATTATTAGAACAACCGCTTCTTTCATGTCTGCGAGCATTTGAGGTGATAGTAAATGATGCACCACAGTATTTGCACTGATGCGAAGTACGCTCTTCATTAATTGAAGTATTCAATGCTGATGAAACTTCAGCTGATGGTGGAACAGCACATATCGAAGTCTCCTCCAGTGTTGTCAGAGGCGTTGCCAACGGGATCTGCTCCAACATCGTCGGCGCTGGCGTCATGGTTCCCGTAGTCGATGGTACATCCTCCATCGAGTTCGACGTTAAAGTCGGTAAAGATGCCATCGAAGTCTCAAGAACAGGCAATTACACGACTTATGCACCAGAAGAAACAAACTAGGTGATCCGTACACCGTCGACGGCAGTAAAAAACTGAGCGTCCTGCTGTCTAGGACACGTTTATATACATTAACCGGTTTGAATAATACGCTAGTCAAATCAAGAACAATTTAGTAAAATACTAGAGTCAAAACAACATTAAAAAAATAGAAGCACCATCAACAAAAAAGGAAGCACATTTGGAAGCACCATCAAAAAAGGAAGCACATTTGGAAGCATCATCAAAAAAGGAAAAACAAAAGGAAGCACCGACTACGAAAAGGCAGCACATTAGGAAGCACCGACTACGAAAAGCAGCACATTTGGAAGCACCGAAAACGAAAAGGCAGCACATTTGACAGCACCGACAACGAAAAGGCAGCACATTTGGAAGCACCGACTACGAAAAGGCAGCACATTTGGAAGCACCGTCATCGAAAAGGCAGCACATTTGGAAGCACCGACTACGAAAAGCAGCACATTTGGAAGCACCGACAACGAAAAGGCAGCACATTTGGAAGCACCGACAACGAAATGGCAGCACATTTGGAAGCACCGACTACGAAAAGGCAGCACATTTGGAAGCACCGACTACGAAAAGGCAGCGCATTTGGAAGCACCGACTACGAAAAGGCAGTACATTTGGCAGCACCGACAACGAAAAGGCAGCACATTTGGAAGCACCGACTACGAAAAGGCAGCACATTTGGAAGCACCGACAACGAAAAGGCAGCACATTTGGAAGCACCGACTACGAAAAGGCAGCACATTTGGAAGCACCGACTACGAAAAGGCAGCACATTTGGTAGCACCGACTACGAAAAGGCAGCACATTTGGAAGCACCGACTACGAAAAGGCAGCACATTTGGAAGCACCGACTACGATAAGGCAGCACATTTGGAAGCACCGACTACGAAAAGGCAGCGCATTTGGAAGCACCGACTACGAAAAGGCAGCACATTTGGCAGCACCGACAACGAAAAGGCAGCACATTTGGAAGCACCGACTACGAAAAGGCAGCACATTTGGCAGCACCGACAACGAAAAGGCAACACATTTGGAAGCACCGACTACGAAAAGGCAGCACATTTTGAAGCACCAACAACGAAAAGGCAGCACATTTGGAAGCACCGGTAACGAAAAAGGCAGCACATTTGGAAGCACCGACAACGAAAAGGCAGCACATTTGGAAGCACCGACAACGAAAAGGCAGCACATTGGAAGCACCGACAACGAAAAGGCAGCACATTTGGAAGCACCGCCAACGAAAAGGCAGCACAGTTTGGATGCATCATCGAATAAGGAAGCACATTTGGAAGCTCCATCAACTAAAAAAGGCAAAAAGGAAGCACAAGTTACGAGATCTAAGTCTTAGTAAGAAATCATAATACAAGAAATAAAAACATTACATTCTTATAATTTAAATTATTTATTTTATTGCTTTACATTATACAAATGCAAGTAAAACAAGTCATTATTGTATGTAGCCAGCATTCCTCAGTTCCTTGAGTATGAAGGATATTTCTTTGATGCACGAATAGTTTCCTGCACAAAGCGAACCATGTAGAAGTCTTAGCCGGTCAACCAATATGTTTGGATCTTTCCATGATGTGTAATCATTCTCTTCTACCACCATCTTCCTTGCACCTTTATAATAAATATTATGATCTCTGGTGTCTTCCGTTTTACCACCAACCTCAGGGTAACTTTCATGTTTGAGACGGTGATCATCACAAGCTTGATCAGATTTATTTAATATATCACGTCGTTTCCATCGTTGCGGTGTTCTGAGACCGAAACGATGGAAACGACGTGATATATTAAATAAATCTGATCAAGCTTGTGATGATCACCGTCTCAAACATGAAAGTTACCCTGAGGTTGGTGGTAAAACGGAAGACACCAGAGATCATAATATTTATTATAAAGGTGCAAGGAAGATGGTGGTAGAAGAGAATGATTACACATCATGGAAAGATCCAAACATATTGGTTGACCGGCTAAGACTTCTACATGGTTCGCTTTGTGCAGGAAACTATTCGTGCATCAAAGAAATATCCTTCATACTCAAGGAACTGAGGAATGCTGGCTACATACAATAATGACTTGTTTTACTTGCATTTGTATAATGTAAAGCAATAAAATAAATAATTTAAATTATAAGAATGTAATGTTTTTATTTCTTGTATTATGATTTATTACTAAGACTTAGATCTCGTAACTTGTGCTTCCTTTTTGCCTTTTTTAGTTGATGGAGCTTCCAAATGTGCTTCCTTATTCGATGATGCATCCAAACTGTGCTGCCTTTTCGTTGGCGGTGCTTCCAAATGTGCTGCCATTTCGTTGTCGGTGCTTCAAAATGTGCTGCCTTTTCGTAGTCGGTGCTTCCAAATGTGTTGCCTTTTCGTTGTCGGTGCTGCCAAATGTGCTGCCTTTTCGTAGTCGGTGCTTCCAAATGTGCTGCCTTTTCGTTGTCGGTGCTGCCAAATGTGCTGCCTTTTCGTAGTCGGTGCTTCCAAATGCGCTGCCTTTTCGTAGTCGGTGCTTCCAAATGCGCTGCCTTATCGTAGTCGGTGCTTCCAAATGTGTTGCCTTTTCGTTGTCGGTGCTGCCAAATGTGCTGCCTTTTCGTAGTCGGTGCTTCCAAATGTGCTGCCTTTTCGTTGTCGGTGCTGCCAAATGTGCTGCCTTTTCGTAGTCGGTGCTTCCAAATGCGCTGCCTTTTCGTAGTCGGTGCTTCCAAATGCGCTGCCTTATCGTAGTCGGTGCTTCCAAATGTGCTGCCTTTTCGTAGTCGGTGCTTCCAAATGTGCTGCCTTTTCGTAGTCGGTGCTACCAAATGTGCTGCCTTTTCGTAGTCGGTGCTTCCAAATGTGCTGCCTTTTCGTAGTCGGTGCTTCCAAATGTGCTGCCTTTTCGTAGTCGGTGCTTCCAAATGTGCTGCCTTTTCGTTGTCGGTGCTTCCAAATGTGCTGCCTTTTCGTAGTCGGTGCTTCCAAATGTGCTGCCTTTTCGTTGTCGGTGCTTCCAAATGTGCTGCCTTTTCGTTGTCGGTGCTGCCAAATGTACTGCCTTTTCGTAGTCGGTGCTTCCAAATGCGCTGCCTTTTCGTAGTCGGTGCTTCCAAATGTGCTGCCTTTTCGTAGTCGGTGCTTCCAAATGTGCTGCCATTTCGTTGTCGGTGCTTCCAAATGTGCTGCCTTTTCGTTGTCGGTGCTTCCAAATGTGCTGCCTTTTCGTTGTCGGTGCTTCCAAATGTGCTGCTTTTCGTAGTCGGTGCTTCCAAATGTGCTGCCTTTTCGTTGTCGGTGCTGTCAAATGTGCTGCCTTTTCGTTTTCGGTGCTTCCAAATGTGCTGCCTTTTCGTTGTCGGTGCTGTCAAATGTGCTGCCTTTTCGTTTTCGGTGCTTCCAAATGTGCTGCTTTTCGTAGTCGGTGCTTCCAAATGTGCTTCCTTTTCGTAGTCGGTGCTTCCTTTTGTTTTTCCTTTTTTGATGATGCTTCCAAATGTGCTTCCTTTTTTGATGGTGCTTCCAAATGTGCTTCCTTTTTTGTTGATGGTGCTTCTATTTTTTTAATGTTGTTTTGACTCTAGTATTTTACTAAATTGTTCTTGATTTGACTAGCGTATTATTCAAACCGGTTAATGTATATAAACGTGTCCTAGACAGCAGGACGCTCAGTTTGTTACTGCCGTCGACGGTGTACGGATCACCTAGTTTGTTTCTTCTGGTGCATAAGTCGTGTAATTGCCTGTTCTTGAGACTTCGATGGCATCTTTACCGACTTTAACGTCGAACTCGATGGAGGATGTACCATCGACTACGGGAACCATGACGCCAGCGCCGACGATGTTGGAGCAGATCCCGTTGGCAACGCCTCTGACAACACTGGAGGAGACTTCGATATGTGCTGTTCCACCATCAGCTGAAGTTTCATCAGCATTGAATACTTCAATTAATGAAGAGCGTACTTCGCATCAGTGCAAATACTGTGGTGCATCATTTACTATCACCTCAAATGCTCGCAGACATGAAAGAAGCGGTTGTTCTAATAATGTTCAAAGAATACAATTTCAGTGCAATAAGTGCAACAAACTAATTTCACGTCTCGATAGCTTACATCGTCATTATAAAAAATGCTCCGAGACGTATAATGAACATGGTTATTGATTTGACTCATGTGTTGTACCGGCTAATGAGACTATATAAGTGATATGAACTTCAGTCCGTCTCTGGCTGCGGTGATGACCGGATCGGATAGACATTTAAAGTCATGTAAAAGGCTTAGTCCGTACAATAAGAAGACTGTTTGAATCGAGGAATCCAAACGGTTTTAGTAATTTGTCTGTGTATTTTTTTGTACTTGTAGTAGTGTAGTATGTATGTAATAAAAGTTTTTTTAAAGGAACTTGTGGTGTTTTTTATTTTCTCAAACCTGCCACTTTAGTGGTACTTTTTTTAAAATATTAAAGTTGTTTTGTATCGGCCAGGGATCGAACCAAGGACCTTAGTCGATCCAATCAATTATTATATGGATTACAAATTTATTTAATGAATTTTGAACTTTTTCCCGAATCTCTAGCATTACAATTACGAATTTCCAATATGGTGGTCTTGATGTCTGATAAGATGATGGTAGTAGATGATTTAAAGTCTCTTTAAGAATGTTGAACATGGTTTATTGGAATTATATTTTTCTTCATAAAATTAAACATTATTGCATCGATCGAGGATCGAACCAAGGACTGGAGCGGATCGAATCGATATGTAAGTTAATGAGTGATTTATTTAATGAATTTTGGAATTTTTCCCGATTTTCTAGCTACATTATTACATGATTTCAAGATGGTGGCCAAATTTCAAGATGGCGGCCGAATTTCAAGATCGCGGGGGGGCACCTCCGTAATAAATGATTACTGCACTGTAGCAGGTTAGAATAAAATTATCCAGATGGAAATGTACTCTATAATACAAGTACACACACAAGATGGCGTTCTCCAGCAGGTGGTAGCTCCTGGTAGCCTGTACTGAACATAAAATGTCGGATCCATGATGGTCGACAAGGACAAAGTCAATTTTCAAGGACAAAGACTAATTTCAAGGTCAAGGTCAAATTTCAAGGTCAAGGTCAAATTTCAAGGTCAAGGTCAAATTTCAAGGTCAAGGTCAAAGGTCAAGGTCAAATTTCAAGGTCAGGGTCAAATTTCAAGGTCAAGGTCAAAGTTCAAGGTCAAGGTCAAAGTTCAAGGTCAAAGTCAAAGTTCAAGGTCAAGGTCAAATTTCAAGGTCAAGGTCAAAGTTCAAGGTCAAGGTCAAATTTCAAGGTCAAGGTCAAAGTTCAAGGTCAAGGTCAAAGGTGTGGTGACCAGATAATTATTCTAACATGGTATCAGAACACTCTAGCGGACGAAAATAAGATGGTGATCTCCAGCGGACGAAGACAAGATGGCGGACATGTCATACTAGCTGACGATATATATGCTTTGAAAAAAAAGTGGTAGGAGTCAGTCTGCCTGCATCCACCATTGAGGAAGGAGCCTGTCGCCATTTTTAGTTTTTTTTTGCACTCACCGGGTTCGAACCGAGGACGATGATCGATATAATCAATCAGAATTCTAATAAGTTAATTTTTTGATGAATTTTGGAATTTTTTTCATTAAAATCGGATAATAATTAAAGATTTTCAAGATGGCGTCCAAATTTCAAGATGGCGACCGTAACAAAAATTGCAGCATTAATAGGATCCAATATGTCGGAAAACACAACGTCGGAATGTTCGAGAACACACACAATGACATCATCCAAAATGGCGGATCCAAGATGGCGGATCCAAAATGGCCGCCGTTATCTACTTGTCCCGTTACGTTATGTCCCGTTACGCTCATCCAAGATGGCCGCCGTGACGTCACAATCCAAGATGGCCGCCGTGACGTCAGAATCCAAGATGGCGGACACCGGCACCGGCACCACAGCCTGAAGCCTGTCCTCGGAAATACAATGCTATACTACTGTTAAGTGCCAATTACAGACGTGGCTAAATCATATTTTCTAGAATTTTTGTACTTGTTAAATTTTCGTGTTATTTTTAATGCTTCCAAACAATATTATGATGAATGATTGTATGTACTCAGTATTCTCAATATGAATTTACAAGAGCTGTTCTAACCCAGTGGCGATTCTAGGTGATGATGTTGGTTGGGGAGGGATGTTTACAATGGGGGTGTGTCTCATACTTACATAGAAATAAACTGTAAAGATATAAAAAAAAATTATCTACTCCACACTTGTCAAAAATGTGTTGAAACAGCCTTACACTGGGAATTTTTTTTTTTTTTCGGTAAAAGTTCCGTATCACTAATCCAAGTATATCCCTTGATCCTGATGACATGTTCCTGTACACATTGATCCTGTGGTGCACGATGCTTGCGGTTTTAATTTAGTACCTCGAAAGATCGTGGACATAATAAAATATTGTGATATAATAAAGAATTAAGATCTTATCATCGGATCAAATCAATTCCTGAAAATGCATTTATTTTTTACTTCCAAATATTTTTTTTGTATGGCAAACATTTTTGTTATGTCCCGGATCTTTTGATGCACTTTTGTCACTGCAGAGGCTAACGGTGAACTCAAGCAGCTTAATGATAACCACTCTCCTCCTTTTCCCCTTATCATTGCCACCCGGGCTCACCACCCCTCCGCGAAAACACAAACAAGACAATCTCTCCTACCTCCTTGTCCGTTACCCTTCGGTGAAATAACCAAATATCAAGCGAAATGCGAATTTTTCGGGCGTGGGGTGATGTGGGTTTGCGGGCTAGTTAAGTGCAAGCTCGACGCTAAGTCTGTTACCGGGGAAATTCCTCCTGCGACATTTAACGTCCCACCGACCGTTGCTGGAAGACAGGACGGAAGGAAGTGAGGGAGGATGGAAGGAAGAAAGGCTATATGGAAGGAAGGCTGCATGGAAGAAAGGCTTTATGGAAGAAAGGCAGGATGGAAGGAAGGCAGGCAGGAAGGGTTTTTTTTATGTGAACGCGCGGGTGCAGACGATGATCGAATGTGCGGCCGACTGGGGTTTCCTGGAGATCAGACGGTTCACTGACGTTCCGTTGGGTCAGTGAGGGAGAGAGGGAGAGAGATAGAGAGATAGAGAGATAGAGAGAGGAAGTGGGGACTAACATGTAGCAGCCCGATCAAAGTTAATTTCAAACGGCCACATCTGCAGGAGAAACGGCATTTGTTTTGATCTCCTGACCAGTAGCGTAGCCAGGATTTGTGTATGGGGGTGTTAAGAAGCATGCCCCCCCCCCCGTGTTAAAGCGGGGGGTCCGGGGGTCCTCCCCCGGGAAAATTGGGATTTTAAGGTGTAAAACAGTGCTATTTTAGCAGGTTTCGGTACTTATATTTAAATATTGTAATGGTAAATTTTTTATTAATTTTAATATGAAATTTGTTTGAGTGATGAATAAGAAATTAATTAAAGATTTGGTGCTAAGGGGGGGGGGGGGGTTGAACCCCTAACCCCCCCCCCCCTAGCTACGCCCCTGCTCCTGACACAACAGCCTGATTCAAGTACCTACATTTCGAAGGAACAATTCATCATCTGTGCTGTGCACGAACGAAACGTACACTTGAAATTATTACGCAACACGCATTATCATGCAACTTGCATTGCAATTCTTTGGAGTTTTGAGTCCAACATTTAAAGAGAAAGGAAAATTCTGCTTTTTCAATGACCTCGAGGACAGAGATTCCACAATCCTATACGCACTTGGGAATAATCACGCGTTCGTTGGCTGCTGATTTGTGAGACGTCTCAACTTGGTAGTCTGTGATCTGACGCTTCTCTGATTGAGGGTTTCTCACTGGCCTAGACTCCTTCCCACAAACTGCGAACCAACAGAAAAATCTCAAAAGAGGTAAAATGTTTTCATTTTTAGTCTAACGCGAAATTAATCTTGCAAATTCTTCCGGTCTCTACCAATAGTGCCTACCACAATCAATTTCTTGGCAAGCTTTTTCCCAAGCGCCCGAACAGGCTACGGATTAGTCACACTCACTGAGATTTATATTCCTCTGGCTAGCCAGCTCAACATTCCTCATGATACGTAGGCAAATTTAAATTTTAAACAAATGCAGTAATTTATATGGTGCGTAAATATAATATCGTTTTGTAGGTATTTATCAAGGCTTAATGGCACAAAAAATGACAATACGTTGTGAAATCAACACTTGATGGTGAAATAATACTTCTGACTGATCCAGTGTTGTGTGGTACAAAGTTATGTATGAAACATTAATTTATTTAAAGCTTAATGGTTTATCCTTTTACCTTCACCGCTGTGGTCGCAATGAATGGTAAATTTTTTTTTTGCGAGACCGTGTAACGCGGTGTTTGCTTCCTGTGTCACCGGTAATCCAGAAGTCAAGCCAGATTATCTCGTGCAGATAACATTGGACGAATAATATCAGCAACGTGATATTATATTTGCTAACACAATAAATCATGACCGGTTTTTTAAGTTCTATTTGGATTTCTGTGATGGTGTATTGGAAATGTTTAAGCCACTGATTGCATAAAAAAGTACTCTTATACATACATATATATATATATATATATATATGTGTGTGTGTATTCACACGCACACGCACACATACACTCGAGTCTTTCAGTACTCGCTAGAGATGTATATAACATGTAACCTCAATATCGGGCAAATTCATCTGCTCTCATGTTGAAAATACACTTATAATACGAAACTCTGGCTTCGGTCACACGAAATTCGACGTATAATTCTTTAAAATGAAGCCCGAGAGTATTAAATATGTACGCAAATTGTTTGCGATTTCAACTACATTTCCTGAAGCGAACCACACAATTTCCGCACCCGCTGCTAGAATTAGTTGCCGGAGAAGCTACGTCGACTACTGAATCAATGATAAGCAGACATAAATTTTCATTTATGTAATGAAACGGCTCCGATAAAAGCGAAAAAGACTTGAAAAAATACTATAACTTGGCTTGACCTGATTTTCGACAAGAAATGTTCATGAAAATTCTGCCCACCATTAATCAGTTAATACTATAAAGTTTTCCTTTGGCTTTGTGAACTTTGGTTCGCTCCTTCCTCCACAGATGGCAGCACCGTGGTTACTCATCTCTGTTCTGTGCGACTTCCGTTCCATTCACGATATTACTCCCACCAAATGCCGAATAACGAGAGCTAAAAGGTCACATAAAAAAAAAGCGCGGTCTGCAATTCTCGTAAATGGCAGAAAGTGGCACAAGAATATATTTTACCTGATAGCTTGATTAATTTCGGTCTTGTGAATGCGTACACGCGTGATGTAATTACGGAATGGAAACATATGTGAATTCAATTACCGTTAGTGTGGAGTCTAAAAGTTCCCTGGCATTTTTGACGTATAGTCACCTCTTCATTGGCAGCTGACTTGTGAGACGTATTAACTGGGTAGCCCTTGACTGTATATACTTCTTTAACAGATGGTTACTTTTTTTTTTGTCCAAGAGTCCTCCAAATAAACCGTGAGCCAAAAGCAGAAGTCAAATAAATGAATACGGTTTTGTTGTTACGGGAATCAGAATTAACGCGTTGGGAACGAGGTGTCGGACGCGAAAATTTTTCCAACCAATCAGTCACCATATCTGTGAAATCAGCGCGATATAAATGGCGGACGCGACAGACTTTTCTGATTACAAAATATTTTTATATTTCGTGTGTGGGCAGGGCATTACTGAAAAAAAAGCGTCAGAATTTTCTTTTTCGGAAGATGGTTGGAATGGTGGATTGGCAATAATATAATTATTTGTCTATTTTCAAAGAAAATATTTTCACAGAAAATATTTTCACAGAAAACACTTTTACAAAAGTACTCTCACAAAAATGTATGATATCTCTGAAATATTTTCCAACTGAAGTTTAAATTTAAAATAAATATATTTCTTTCAAATAAGTCGATTTAAAAAAAAACCTGCCAGCATTTATGGCTGTTGTATGTCTGGTGGTACGTAATGACTGCGACAACTCCAGTTGTTTTTACACAGGTTTTCCATAAAAGAATGTTTCAGTTTCAATGGTATATAAAACCGTTTAATTTAGACTATTTGCAACAAATAATACATCAAATTAAAAGGTAAACCTACCTAGCTTTTTTCTTAAAAATGTTCAACATGCGCACCGTTAGTTTTACGGCACACATCCAACCTTCAAAGTCCAATTCTTCTCACACTTTGGTCAACATGTCCGGAGTAACGGAAGCAAAATAGCCTCTTAAATTCCGCACCTCAACTCTGGCAAATCATTAGGTAGCGGCGGAACGTATACAAAATCTTTCATAAAGCCCCGCACCGTTATGTCAAGCGAACGTGGAGACCAGAAGAAAAAAAAACAACTCTGTCGTCTAGTATTATCTCTTAACGTGGAGGAGGAGGGAAGGAGGAAATCACAATCGATGAACTTGAAACGAAACGCACGTGTTGAGCTGAAATAACAGTGGTTCACTCTCGGCAAATATATAGCAGAAAACCAAAACGCTTTACGCTGCTCAGGAGTCGCCATTTTGCTCAGGTGCTCGCGCATGCGAATTTGGTTCTTAAGCTAACTTATATCTTGAAAGTGTGCCCTCAATAATTCCACGGCTTTCATCTTTTTCCATCTCATTAGCCAGTGCCACCAAATGGTTCATACGTCCTTTAACTGTCCTTTAACTAGCTGCAGTTTAACTTCTGCTTGCTTTCCAGACATTTTGGCGCAGTTAACTATGTTTACGACTGTTAAACAACAAAAGTAAACGTCAACAAAACGTGAGCGTCGATACAGCAGAATATAATCAATTTTCACTGCATTGATTATACACTGAGTTCAGAATACACACGTAATTAATGTTAAAGAATAAAGTTAACATCCAAACGATCAAACACAACTATTAACGATGAACAGAACAGACTTAACGATTATATTCGAAGCGCAGACTGTATTTCATAGATCCTCCTTGGAGGACCATGTTTACAATCACATGGCACATTTCCTTTGGTAAAAAACACACACGCACGCACACACACACACACACACACACACACACACATATATATATATATATATATATATATATATATATATGTATGTATGTATATATAAAGTTGTTCGTGTTACATTTTTTGTTTGTGACTCCTTGAACAAACACTATGCAGCGCTTACAGTAGGTGCTGTTGAATTTTTTTGTCAACTGGGACACTCCTGTGCGGACGTGTCGTGTTGTTGTCATCCTCTCGGGCCCGGGAGAGCCTCCACGAAGAAGCTGGCTCAGATCAGCACAGTCAGCGACCAGTGCGTCGCGGCACTGACACTTGTCGTCACTGCCGGTAGCGAGCCGCCCGGTCCGCCTGCCTGTCTGAGCCTGTCAGAGCCTGTCTGAGCCTGTCAGAGCCTGTCTGAGCCTGTCTGAGCCTGTCTGAGCCTGTCTGAGCCTGTCTGAGCCTGTCTGTGCCTGTCTGTGCCTGTCTGTGGCATCAGGCATCAATCCAGTGGCTCGCTAAGGGTCCAAGACAGCATTATGCCGCCCAATTACCTCTTGTTTTGTGTTTGTGTGTACGTGTTTGACGTGTGTTGGGTGTTGATGATTCTGGAGCCTGTGGTAGGGGGCGGCTGTGGTCAGGGCCGGTGGAAGGTCAAATGACGCCCTGGGCGAAAAACCTTAATGTACACCCCTCCCCCCCCCCGGGCCGGACACCCCAAAAAAATTTTTCTCCTTGCCTCAAAATACATCACGTAAGCCTAATATTTTGTCAACAATCAAATGTAAGCAGGCTTGTGTTTTTTTTTTTTACTTTTTTTACTTATTACAAGTCATAAACAGGTCACCGCGGACTTTAAATAATTGCTTTTATCAATATAAACATTCCAAACTGTTGGAAAAATCCATTTTCATCTAGTTTCAATAATCGTTAAACATATGATATGAGCTGTTATGTGTCGTGCTGCGCCGCCCCCAGCTACTTGGCGCCCTAGGCGGTTGCCTGGTTCGCCTGTGTGGACGCGCCGGCCCTGGCTGTGTGTGGAAGAAGCGCGTGGGACGGGACTCACCACCAGTAGAGGAAGAACACGGCGAAGGGCACGGAGGTGGCGAGCGCCAGCTGGCGCCAGTCCCTCACCAGGTACACCACCGCGGCCAGCAGCACCAGCCCCACCGAGTAGGCGATGTTGGTGAGGATGGTGCAGGTGGTGCGGTGCGCCGGCCCCACCAGCTCGATGGCTGCGGGAACAACGGGCGGGATGAGCTCTCTCTCTCTCACCCTATCTCTCCCCCACCCTCTCTCCCCCTCCCTCTCTCCCACCCTCCCTCTCTCCCTCCCTCCCTCTCTCCCTCCCTCCCTCTCTCCCACCCTCCCTCTCCCCCACCCTCTCTCTCCCCCACCCTCTCTCTCCCCCACCCTCTCTCACCCTCCCTCTCTCCCTCCCTCCCTCTCTCCCTCCCTCCCTCTCTCCCACCCTCCCTCTCTCCCACCCTCCCTCTCCCCCACCCTCTCTCTCCCCCACCCTCTCTCTCCCCCACCCTCTCTCCCCCTCCCTCTCTCCCACCCTCCCTCTCTCCCTCCCTCCCTCTCTCCCTCCCTCCCTCTCTCCCTCCCTCCCTCTCTCCCACCCTCCCTCTCCCCCACCCTCTCTCTCCCCCACCCTCTCTCTCCCCCACCCTCTCTCTCCCCCACCCTCTCTCCCCCACCCTCTCTCTCTCCCCCACCCTCTCTCTCCCACCCTCTCCACCACCTCACACACACACACACCTACACTTACAGTACTAAACTCCAGCACCAGACATGACCTAGAGTTCTTTAAAACAATTCCGAGCGCCGTTAACATAACATCCCTGGACGCCAATCACACGTAGTTTCCGGACCCACTTCTGGTTTTTGTTAAAGTACAGAAATGTTTTTTTGACGTGACAACGTCTAATAGATCGATGGACGCCGGCTGCACGCACGGAAAAGTGTCCCGTTACGCACATTGTCCCGTTACGCTCATTGTGTGCTCGCGCTGCATCTGTCTCTCTTCCACTCGATTGGAACAACCATCGAATTGGCCTTTTTCGAGGCACATTAAACTTGAAACACTCCCATTCGTTTCCTACTTTTCCTATCATCGTCCTATCCTTAACAGAATAACACAGATTGGAAGAAGTTAAATAGCAAACATGTATAAAAGTTATAGTTAAAATAATCTCTTCGTTAAAGTAATAAACATATTTGAATTAATGAGTGCAAATAAAAGTAAATTTATCAATTAAATTGTAGATTTCATTTCACTCCTTCTTTGTATCCATACAAATAGTGATAATTCAATAAAAATGATTCAATTTTATTCATAAAAGTATGCAATCATTTCATCAATGTTTTGTTATGACGTTGTAACGTTAAACTATCGTCCGTAAACCAACTTTACAGACAACCAATTTTTTTTCTGTGTGTGATATTATACATATATGGTGCCACTTGCGGGTGATACTTATCATAAACACACACGTGAAACATCTATTATTTTCGCCCCACGTGCATTGTCTGAATGCGATAAGTGTTGCATGAACAATTTTTTTAACAGTTTTTTTTTTTTTTACATTTTGAAACGTTACTCGTGATTCTATCAGTTTTGCAGCATACCAAGCGTATTTCGAAATGTTGGTGAAATTTGGAGCGCTCGATTGGTGAAGAACTGGCGAATTTACTAACTTGATGGCGTCTTCGCGCGATGTATTTCCCGTTGTTCTTGTAGTAGGTTTTTTTTTAACCCAATATATACGTGGAAAGATAAAATGCACATTGCACGGCTAACAAAGAGGTGCACATTATGGTGGAATGAATTTGGTGGTGCAAGTCGCTTCTCCACTATCATTGTGAGAAATCCCATCATGCAAAGTGCAATCGGTTTGCCCGCCCCACGAATCAACGATGAACATACATTCATACATGTTTCTAAACATTTTTTTTTTCATAGAATTCAAATAAACATCAATGTTTACGTAATCGATGAAAAAATAGATAGAACTATGAAAACAAATACAAAGAGGGATCGAACCCTAGTCGCCAGTGTGGTCTTCAGACACTTAACGCTGGGTCGCGTTGCCTTAACGTTGTCGACTGCAGAGTTACCGGTATGCCTCGTTTCACGACCGGCTATTTCTCAGAACAACTGAGAGTTGGGTTTTGTCCTTTACAGGATAGTTTACTATTATATATACATATAGGGTAGGTGACCCAAATATGAGACCCGGCCTTAATATGAGACCCTTGGTTATCTTGACAAGTAAGAGCTGCTACCTATCAGCCGCTCTTGGAACTACTAGCAGCCTCCATTTCCCGACCACGGATAGAGTGAGACATTTATCTGATGCGCGCGAGATCCAGAATAACAGTTTATACGATTTTCTTCATTTTGAGTTTTCGTGAGTGGCATCTTGCAGCTTTATTATCAACATAGAGGTACGTTTATATTAATTATCCATTCATACTTTCTTATGAGCAGTGAAGTAAGCTTCCATGTGTATAAATAAGGAACTATGGCAGTTTAAAATTTCAGCCTTGTTGATGTGTTTTGTAGCGGCCATGACAAGGTGCCTAATATGAGACCATTTACGTGTCATAATTTGAGATAGGGTCTCATATTAGGAGTAAGGGTCTCATATTAGGTGATTTAGATTTAAAATAATACTGTCGCTGTAAGAACAGTAACTAATAAGTTTAATTATATAAAAAATATCTTAAAATTTTGTTATAGAACATAGTTAGACATGTAGGCCCTGCTGAGAAGGCCAGGGAAAGCCACGTTTCGATCGTCTGCTTACCTCCACACTCATCTCATAAGATGCAGCCGTTGGACGTAGGTTTTATGTTCCCTCTCAAGACATCTTATGCTCAAGAAATAGAAGACTGGCTGTGCCGAAACCCAAATCATGTTGTTACAAACTTTACAGTGGCTAAACTTTTCAGTGGCTAAACTTTTCAGTGCTGCATACCAAAGAGCAGCAACAATGGAAATATCTGTTAATTCTTTTAATAAAACAGGCCTGTTTCTGATTAACCGAAACATATTTCGTGATTATGAATTTGGTGCTTTCTCTAAATCATTAAATGGCCAAGAAACTAGATAAGAAAATGGAGCTCAAGAGAATTCAGATACAGCCATTTGTAGAGAAGACCAGAGCCACCCAAGAAAAACTTCGATGCAGACAGATCAGCCATGTTGCAGCAGTGCAGTTAGTCCCTTTATCAGACCTGTGGATATTTCACCACTACCAAATTTTCCTTCAAAAGAAACATCCAGTAGATGTGGCAGTGCTAATGTTATCACATCATCGCCATACAAAACAAGCTTGGATGAAAATGTCGCAAGAAAAAAAAAGGCTGAAGCTCGTAAGAAATTGGTTCTTGGGAAACAGAAAGGAAACAAAGCTAGACCTACACAAACCAGATCTCGCAACACGGACAAATTAAGGATTACTACCAAATCATTCATCGCTGTAGATTCTGAGGACTCCAGTGACGAAAATATTTCGCTGCATGACAGTTCAAATGAAAGTGATGGATCTGAAAGTGATGGATGCAGAGTGTTTGTTATGCGGCTGCCTTTTCTCAGAGGACAAACATGGCGAGAAATGGCAGCAGTGCCTCAAGTGCTATGGGTGCGCTCATGAAGATTGCGGAGCCGATCCATGTTTTGTGTGTCTTATGTGTAACAAACAAAAGTGCAAAAAGTGACTAAATGATATCAAATATGGAATTTGTAACATAATGTGGGGGGTGTCTCATATTAGGAACACATTTTTGTTTTCACAAAATTTCGCATTTTTTTTATATCTTAGTTTAATTATTTTCTGTATTAATACAAGTGCTCAATCCTGTTTTGAAGTAAAAGTGCATTACATAATATATCATATAAGATAAATAAATCTACCAATAGTGGTTTTAATAACAAAATATAAATATTTTAAAAAGGGGTCTCATATTCGGTACACTTGCCCTATATAATACTTTTATAAAAGATTCCTTTTTTTTTTTTTTTTGGAAACCAGTTCCCCAAGAAATAGTTTATAATAGCGTCTACAAGAATGATATTGTATCTTTGTACAACACATGGCTATAGTCATGGTTATTTTTGCGTATATGAAATAAGTTTTTCGAGATAATACCGAGTATTTCTTACGAAAATTGACTCAAAAATTTTATATTTTAATTGATTTTTCATTCAAGCATATATTTTTTTAAAATCATGAAAAATATAATTGAATATTAAAAAATTTGAATTTATTTTATTGTGCTTATTAACGTGCGCAGTTAATTTACTGAGAAACTATTGAAGGAACGAATTATAAATAAGCATAAATGTACGGGAAAGAATCCGAACCCAGTATTACTGAGAACACTATTTTGAAGCGACACAGTTGATTTTAATTTAAATGTACTAATTTACAAATAGGCCTAATGAATGTTTACATGAATATTTTTGTTCCATTTACAAAAAAAAAAAATAGCGTATAATTTACTCGGGCTAAGAGACGTAAAAATTGGTTAACCAAGGTTTGCTATCTCTCTCTCTCTCTCTCTCTCTCTCTTTCTCTCTCTCTCTCTCTCTCTCTCTCTCTCTGTGGCAGCTCCCATACCGCGGGATACATTTCACCTCAAACGTGAATCATGACCAATAATATACTATGCATCATATTATCCGACTGAGTTTCATTGCCCACAAACCGTAAATTTTTTAATTCCGCGAAGAAGCAGACTAATTGACGTATCGCCAGATTATGTAGTGTTTATCTGCATATGAACATCGGGGTTAATTACAGCGGCAGTTTTGATTGAAGGCAGCATCAGACGAGATTTTGCTTTTAATGCGTCATAACTCAGGTTATTTGGCGAGTGGAAAACTGGCTACAACCCACTGTTGGTTGTGATTACTGACGGGTGCTTAAGCTGATTTGCAACCGTAGAGTTCGGTGCTTGGCGAGATGTGCGAATGTGTTTTTATTTTTGTATGCGAGAAGTGAACTAGAAAACAACTGGACCTTTTTTAAAAAAAATTATTGCACACGTGCGTTCGAATTTTGCCATCTTATGTAAGATAAAAATCACAAGCAAACATTATTATAAAGTATTAATCCAGAACGTCTGGACAAACTAGTTTTGTGGTACGTGGCATTGAATTACTCTGCCATCAGAGTATTGGTCTGATAAAATTGAATTTGAAGGCCACATACGAAAAAAATAATAATCATAACTTGCCATTAATTTATATATCATAAATTAAAATTGATTTATGAAAATAAATAATTGTGCCCTTGCAATGCCACGTACCACAAAACTAATTTGTCGCAGCTTCGGTTACTAATGCGCCCCACGGTAATTGAATAGCTCATTTGCAGTAAGATGTCTGTTTTTATTGTTTTTGTTGACTCTTGTTAAGTTCGTGTTCGAATTAAGTAAAACTGAGTATCCTTAGAGCGGAAAAGGTTCCTAAAAACTCAGAAATTTTCTCTGAAGATAATTTATAGCAAAAACATATACTAAACATTCAACCACTTTTTTTTTACTTTGTGATATATAGTTAGGAAAGAAATTAAGCATTTTTCTCACGTAACACATTTTTAAAATACGCAAGAATACAAAATCGCAAGACGCAAAAAGTTCAGCAACCACTTTTCACAATACCAGTTCATAAACTATGCAGTGCGCAATAACACAACGCGTTTCCTATCGCCTTAATTTAAAAAAAACTGTTCAAAAAACGCAGACGTTTTATGCATAAATGCCTACGATGTTCTGTTTAATATATACGTAACGTTTTCACTTGTTGAACTTGCACACAGTGTAATAAAATAAAACTTTAAAATCAAATTTATTGACCATATATTTTGTTTTCATGATTATTGTGAACAATCAAAATAAGACAGGGGTAGAAATTTGTTTACTACTGTTTACAATTTTAAGTTAAGTGTTGGTACGTCTTTCAACTTGCGTGCTTTATAAACGTCTGTGATTTTATTGACTTGGTTACGTGTTGCGTTGTTATGACGTGCAATCGTTACGTAGATTATAAACCCGGCCTTTGACTTTACAACGAATAGAGCAGCGTGTGTAAACCTGCGCCTTAATACTCGGGAAGCCGTATTTTCACAGACGAGAGAGCCAAGCGCCCGATCGTGCATCTTCGGGTTTTTTTTTTTGTTTATTGTAAATAAATATGGCGGTGTTGATAAAAGGATACTAATGGTCAATTAGGTTAGGTTAGCTACATTATAAATACTTTAAAACATTGTGGACGGTTGATTTGGTTAGGATAGCTACATTAAAGATACTGTGAAATCATGTAAACGGTTTCCTAGCGCTGAATAGCTACATATTAAAAAGTTATTTGCTAAGCAACCATAAAATGATTTTACAGTATTTTTAATGTAGCTATACTTACCTAATATTACCAACCATCCACAATGTTTTAAAGTATTTATAATGTAGCTAACCTATCATATGCTTAGTTTGACTCAAAAAAACCATATACCGTTTTATCTTCATTTACTGAATAATTCTTTAAATTACTTCTTGCTGATTTTAAGAATGACATCTTATAAGTTAAACCCGCGCATTTGGAGAATAAATGCCCGCCAATTTTTTAGTCCCAAATAAATACACCTGTTGTGGTACGAAAAAAAAAGCGAGCATGAACTTCGGGGAACTTCGGGTGTGGCTCTCTCGTCTGTGAAAAGAAGGCTTCCCTTAATACTCACACCAAGAGAACTGAAGCAGAGAGATACTGTTTCATCGATCAGAATGATCTGCTGTTTCTTTTTAGTTAGTTACTACCGGTATCTTCCGCCGTCTTTACTATCTGGAAGTTTTTTTTTATAGCCGAGGGGGCGTTGGCGTGGGAAATCGAGGGTAACTAGGGGCCCGTTTCCTTGAATCTTCTCCCTGAGAGTGAAGAAAATGGCAGTATAAACACAACATTCCATCTGGCACGAAGAATGTTAAGTCTCTGTAAAAAAAAAACACCGAAGAGCTGTATCCGAGTTAAAATGTTAAGCGTATTTTGTGTTGATGTTCGTTAGAATCTTTGCATAAAACAATTTCACTAAATCTTTTGTTAGATTTAAAACTTTGCCGATGTAAGTTACACAGCACGTTAATGCACAGAAAGGCACAAAACTAAAAGACTTGCAGGACTACAGGACTCCCGAATCGTTAACATAAAATACTGTTGTTGATGTCCCTTCAAGAAAATCTTGAAGTAGCATTGTATTTCTGTCGTTTAACACACACAAAAAAAATTAATTTGAGCGTACTCAATTTATTTGGATAAAAAGTAATAATTAGTGCATATAGATACTAAAAGTAAAACCTTAGCTTTGAAATGATGTAAATCAGATGATTTGCAACCTGATGACGACTTGCATGGCTAAGGTGGGATTTTATTCAGCTATCTCTGAAAAAAAATCAACAAGGTGACAAGGCAGTCGAATAACTTAGCTATCTTCTTGCACAGGCTGATAAAGTATCTTTAGAACACCTACTTAGCCATGATAATTTTGAAACTTACCTACTAAATGAATATGTGTGTGAATGTGTGAGTGACTGGTGTAAATTTTATGCCATTTTATTTTCCTTTTTTTTCTTTTTTTATATTGTCAACCACTCATTGATTTAATTGCAGATGGTGTTTGTCTGTACTTTATTTATAGTAATGTGTAAGTTCGTTTTTGGATTTTGGTTGGTAATGTTTAACTCTTGTTTTTGAACACTTAACTAGAGCTTAATTTTTTCCCCCAGCAAAATACATATTTAATCGTAACTCAATATATATTTGTTGGATTGTTTATTTCGAATAACTATTGCTTTAGTAGTTAATTTTAAAATGTCGCAACCTACTAAGTTGTTGAATAAATAAACAAGTAAACTAATTTATTTTGCGAGGTCTAAAGGCATTCCAGATTGGCACCTGTTAATTTTACGACTGTCGAACGCTGTTATTCTATTTATAAAGAAATTGTAGCAGTAATTTCTAAGCGTTTTCCATCCTTGTACGTAGGTACGTGTATTCAGGTTAATCGTGTATCTGTACAGAGAACTAGCCGTGACCTCGAATTCGTTCGCGTTAAAGTTGGGAATTCCGTCGAATAGTTTTAGAGCAAAGCGTGTAGAAACTAAGGTGTTACGTCCCGATACAACGTGACCGGGTGGGGAAAGTCTTAAATGTTGCCTCACGGCATGCAACTCATCAAAAACCATTGGCAGAGTTTGATTTTGTGTGTTTCTATAGAAAATCTGCAGACACACGTATGCCTATAAACATAAATTTTGAAAAATGTTGTTAGGCACTCTGTAACACTAATTTCCGAATCTAGAGTTATTATAAAAAAATATTCACTTCCGTTACGGTTATATTATCTGCACAGAAAGACGCAAAGTCATTTAGTTCACGGAGAGGTAGAAGTTAAGTTGAAATTTCTATGCCACAGAAATTAACTTATTCTCTTCGGAAAGAACAGAGTGAGAGATGAAAATGTGAGGGATAATGAGAGAAAAGGAGGGAAGACTTACAGAAACCTGAACGTCTTTACATCCAAAACTAAAACGTGAGCAAGAATGTCCAAAAATGTCTTGTTCACTTCGCCCAGATGAGTCACACGCGCTAAGTTCTGCGGAATATTCGCTTCTATTACCCCACGTTTTCTTTTTATTGGCTCTTCCTTCAGCAACTGTTTCCCGGGAGACCTCGGAAATGTCCTGCCTGCCTGCGTCTTTGCCGCGTTGCCATAAAAGTTTACATCTCGTGTTATTACTCCTGTTACCGTTCTTACTCGCTGCAGATAAACTTCCATACACAACGCAGTCACGCGCTTTTCTAGACCAACCCGCTTTCAACCTACTTTCGCCAAATAAAGTTTTTGCCTCGCTTTACCTCTGATGAACTTTTTCACGGACCACCTTGTTTCGTTCGTATCTATCGTATGGTCATTGGAAAAAAGGTTTTGGTAGGTACAGTTCCTAATATCTGGTTGTTTTGTTGTAGTAACCTAGACGAAGATAAAGGTATCAGTGTATACAGAGAAAAAAAAATTCTGTACTTTTACAAAAGATTCTTTTGGGAACCAGTTGCAAATAAATAGTTTTTAATAGTATATAACTTTGTACAGCACATAGCTATGGCTAATTTTGCATATATGAAATACGTTGTTCGACATAATAATCAGTATTTATTATGAAAATTGGTGCATAATTTTATATTTTAATTCATGTTTCATTCATGCTTATGTTAATCATGGGAAATCCAAACGAATATTCCATAATTATAATTTATTTTGAATTATTGTGCTTAGTAATATGCGCAGTTATTACTAGGAAACTATTCAGGAAACTGTTTACAAATAACTTTAAGAATTGGAGGTACTGGGACAACACAAAGCATAAATTCTCAGTTAAGAATCCGGACCCAGTGTAAAAGCGAACACGATTTTGTAGTGTTACAGTTGTTTTCATGTAAAAGTAAAAATCTACCAACATCTGCGATTTTACATAGATATTTCTGTTCCATTTACAAATAATAAAAAAAAAAACATTGTAGGTATAAGAAGCTAGGAAGCGCGAAGTTTATTTTTTATGTATTTTTCGGAAGTGAAAATTTTTTGGGCTGGTAAAATTTATCTCATTGTTGACCGAATTTATATTCTTGTAGCTGTTTCTGTCGGTTACCAATATTTTACAGTAACTAACACAATACGTTCCCACACAAAAAAAAAATTGGTTTAATTTTTCAATAGACAACGAGGTCGTTTACAGACATCACAATTCAGGGAATTCGCGGAAGGAATTCATTGGTGGTCCTATGATAGGGCCAATCGAAATTCTTGTTCTGTCTGATATTTAAGTTTGAATTTGTTCGTCTGTGCTGTCGTCGTAGTGTTTTTCCATAATACCGCTTTAAGGGGCCCGCCTACCTGGGCACACATACGGTGTGCAGAGCTTCAGGAAAAACAACGCGATTTCAAAACTACTCAAGATATCCGAGTGGGGCCTATTTACGAATAGCATTTAAGAGTTCGCTGAGGACCGAAAAGTACTTTTAATTTCAGATTAAGTTTTTAAACTGTATTTTTAGAAGCGTTAAAATGCCTAAAACGCGTGTTTTCAGAGTAATTTTTAGGCATAAAACAATCAGTACAGATTCTTGAAAGCACTTAAGGGGCTTGCATAACACCTTTATCTTCATTTCTCCGCCATATAATGTTACGGTCACCGCTCAAATTTCACAGTTATCCTGTGACGACGAGACGAATGCGCGCCAGTTCAGAGACTTGCGCTTAGAGGCTATACCGCGCTGGAAGCACCGGCGAGCGTCGCGCTTATCATCCCGCCTCACTAACACACATTCACCCCTGACGAGGCGGGCCCCTTAAGTGCCTACATCGTTGTGTTTATCTGTTTGACATCAGATGATCTATGCTTGTTCTCTGTGGGTTTATGTTTTTAATAGTTACAATTTAAAAAAGGAAACGTTTTTTTTTGATTGGTCGGTCGGTTGCGCGAATAGCTTCCCGATGACGGATGACCGTGAGCGTCGGTATTTTTTTAATTGCTGAGCTGCAGACTCTGAAGTCGATGGGCAATGTGGTTTCCTTGCCGCGCTTGTCATATTTATTTCTTGCGGCGAGAAATCAAAAAAATATCGTCTGTTCTAGCGGATTTATGTAGGATGAGAAGGTGTTATTGGAAAAAGGGCGGTGGGGGGGAAAAGAGGGATATGCGGGCACCACCAAATATCGAGGGATTTGGTGGGGCAAGGAGGAGGCAGGGAGGAATGCGGGGCTTGATGGCCTCATCGGGAGATTTACGTCCGGTCAGAACTCCGACGTTATTGCGCCCGACTGCTCGTTGCATTCACATATCCGGATCCGCGCAGCATCCGAACCAAGACACGCGCGCAAAAAAAAAAAAAAAGTTTCCAGTCTTTCCAGTACTCGCCAGATATGTGTAACGTCTAACCTCGGTAAAGAGCAAACTCATGTGTTCTCATGTTGCAAATACACTTGTAAAACGAAACTCGGGCACGAAATTTAACGTAGAATTCTTTAAAATAAAGCCGAGAGTGGTAAAGAAACGAAAAATCGTGTTTTAAACTACATTTCTTGACGTGAATTACATGTAGTTTCCGCACCCGGCGCTAGAATTCGCTGCCGGAGCAGCTACTCGACTTGCAGAACGACATTTTAAACTACATAATAAAACGGCTCCGATAAAATCGAAAAAAAAAAAAAAAACGAAATACCTGGAAACAGTTTTGGACATGATATCCGACAAGGAATTTTATTCAAATACTGCCCATCTCGTTAGAATTCACTAAACATCTAATTCTATGACATTTACCTTTGGCTTTGTGAACTTCGGTTTCGCGCTATCCGCCGCAGATGGCGGCACCGCGGTTACGCATTTCCGTTCCGTTCACGTAACTGCTCCTACCGAATGCCGCACACAGAGAGCCAAGATGTCAGGACAGCATTCTTTTCACAGACGAAAGAGCCAAAACCCGAAGTTCCCCGAAGTTCATGTATTTTTTCCCGTATCTTTAATGTAGCTATCCTAACCAAATCAACCGCCACAATGTTTTAAAGTATTTATAAAGTAGCTAACCTAAACTAATTTACCATTAGTATCCTTTTATCAACACCGCCATATTTATTTACAATGAACAAAAAAAAAAAAAACTCCCGAAGATGCACGATCGGGCGTTTTTTCTCTCGTCTGTGAAAAAGAAGGCTGCCCAAGATGTCACGGCGTCAAAAATCGATCGAGGACGCCGTACAGCCACCTGGCTCAACGCTTGCTCAACTTTATAATTCTGGCGCGAGGCAGCGGCTGCCCCACTTTGACGTCATTTATTTCTAACCAGCCACGCCTCCCTGCGGACGCGCACGCCTGAATTTTAACAGCCATCTTTAAAGCCTGACGTCCAATCCAGCGCCGAGCCGACTCCGTGGCGCTCTTCACTCGAGGGCCAAGGGCAGAACAAATCTGTGCCGTCACGACCGGTCATTAAATGGTTTCGAAGTCAATGAAATAGCGAAGACGCCGAAAAAAAAAGATGTGTCTAAATTTCAAACAGAAAGTAAATAATAAATAAATAAATAACCATCAACGAGTGGGGAAATTTTTGACGTGACAACGTCTAATAAATCGATGAACGCCGGCTGCACGCAGAAAAAGTGTCCCGTTAAAAGCTCATTGTACGCTTGCGCCGCATCTATCTCTCTTACACTCGATTGGAACAACCATCGAATTGGCCTTTTTCGAGGCACATTAAACTTGAAACACTCCCATTCGTTTCCTACTTTTCCTATCGTCGTCCTATCCTTAACAGAATAACACAGATTGTAAGAAGTTAAATAGCAAACATGTATATAAGTTATAGTTAAAATAATCTCTTCGTTAAAGTAATAAACATGTTTGAATTAATGAGTGCAAATAAAAGTAAATTTTTCAATTAAATTGTAGATTTCATTTCACTCCTTCTTTGTATCCATACAAAATAGTGATAATTCAATAAAAATGATTCAATTTTATTCATAAAAGTATGCAATAATTTCATCAATGATTTGTTATGACGTTGTCACGTTAAAAGTTCGTCCGTAAACCGACTTTACAGACAACCAATTTTTTTTTTTTTCGTGTTCAACATTTTACCTCTCGGTACACGATGTTTGCCAGGGGTGATTTCGAGAACGGAACGGATGTCACATGGATCATATGACATGAAATTTCGATATTATTTACGTATTTATTACCTGCAGTTTAACCGTCCGATATGCCGACAAGGCACAGCGGTGAAAAATATTTCCTGGTATTCAGGAGGATTGTTCCATGACGCAGCGCAGTGGTAAAACACTTGGACTTGGGATTCCAGAGGATTCTGTGGTTTCGATTGGAAGTCCAGCTATGGAGATTTTGTTTCATCGAGACTTCTGAAATAAATCCAGGCAAACGTTGGGATAGTTTCCTGCAACAGTCAAGATCCGATACGTTTCTTAACATCCGTGTCACGTGTGGTGGAAATGCCATCGCCTTTAATTATTTTACTTACTACAAAAAGGAAAAAGGAAACCTAATATTAAAAAAAAAATTACAAAAACTTCCAATATTCGTTTAAACATTTAAATATTATTTTGAACGACTTTGAACCTTGCTGAACCTAGTTGAATCATGTTGAACCACTTGAAACCACATTGAAGCACATTGAAGCACATTGAACCACGTTGAACCACGTTGAAGCACATTGATCCATGTTTAACCGTGTTGAGCCACGTCGGAACAGTGTCAAACCAACGCCGAAACAAGTTGAACAATGTCGAAACATGTTGAACCCCAAAGAACCATGTTTAACCACGCTGAACTATATCGAATCACGCTGAATCATGTCGAACCACGTTGAACAATGTCGAACCATTTTGAATCGTGTTGAACGGCGCGGTGCGCATGGACGCCGGAAAACAAGTCTTCTGGCCGAGGCCGGAAACTCGAAGTTTATTTTTCCTTCCTGGAGGATTCTCTGAACGGTCCAGTGGAATTTTGGAGAAGGGGGAAGGGGCCCCTAAATCCTTTCACTCTTTGCACAGCTGTGAGATGCTATTCCCTGGGCACGAAGCAGGAATCCAGCTTGTAAATAGAATCTGCGTGCAAACGTGCGGAAACAAAATGACCCCGCTGGTAAGGGGTTACGTGGAAGCGGGGCGGGGGGGGGGGGGGGTGGAGGAAGGAGTCACAGATTTATACGGGGATTGTGGCGAAGAGCGACCTAAGGAGGAAGACGGGAAGAACTTTTGTGTGTCCAAGTGCTTGCTATCGCGTTTCCCCGTGTACCTTTCTCCCGTTCGAGAGAAGGATACGAACCGTTCGCAAACGGTGAAAGTTGCCGCGCATTTCTGACGGTGTTTACACGAAGCTACGACAGGTAAACGTCCTAGTCCAATCCGATATTTATGAAATTGAGTCGCACATCGTGATGAAGTTGGGGGTTCTGGATGTTTCCATGAATTGTAGGCACTAATTCACGGAGCTGAGCTGGAAATTTCATAACTCCCCCCGACCTCCCGCTCCAAATAGCCACGAAAATTTTTACTAGCCTACATCTATTGGTGTGAAGTTATTGTAATTAAGTTTTAAAGTAATATGGAGCATGTATATACATATACATGGCAACGAGTTTGTAGGTGGCAGAAACTACATGCAATCATTTAATTTTCATCTGTTAATCGCATAAAAAAGAAATATCGTAATAGGTGCCTAGTTTCATAACTTGCAGCTTTGGCAAGTTACGAAATAATACACAAATCAAGACATGTAAATAAAATCGAAGTGTCTGTCATTGATTTTTCCAACTATTACGTATCAAATATTATTATTATAGGCAAATTCAGATCCGTAAACCAAATCTAATTTTCAAAACATTTTTGTCAAGTCTGTCAGTTTCTCTGTAACACTTAGGTACATTGTTGGAGATATGGACTTGAAATTAATATTTTTATATGGTAACAAAAATATTAATTTAGTTTTAATTTTATTGTAATATAATAAAAGGTTCAAAATATATATTTTTATACAAAAATTGGTTTTACGTAATGCTTTGCAAAGCGGAGTTATTACTTCAGTGCATATTTTTAAAATTTATTTTGTGTGTTCACTAATAAAAGCATTATTTTAAAATAATTAAAATTTAACGTGTTGTAAAACACATAAGAAGACAATTTTTACAAAAGTATATAATTTAAAACAAAAATTCTGTCCGTGCGAAAGAAGACATGGACCATGATAAGTCTTAAATAATTAATAATTTAATCTAAATTTTTTTTTATTTCGAACAGCGCTATGGTGCGAATAATCTACATCTCTCTTTAGTTGGGCGGCTAATGTGGAAATGGGCACATACCCAAAAAAGTATAATAGTGTGCTTTTGCGCATGTATCTCTGTATATTTCTAACATTTTGAAGTCACTCTGAAGCTATTTGGCTTGAGTTGAAAAATAATAAGTGGGTTTTAAAAGATTCATTTTAATACTTTCGGATTTATTGTCTACTATGCGATTCCTAAAGTAAACAAACAAAAACAGTCCCACAAATACAAAATTTATTCTAAATCTTCCTCATCCTAAAACAGTGTCATTTTGCGAAGCACGTACTGCTGCAATGGTCCATGAAAGAAGCATCTGGCTTCCCGGATGTCTGCCTATCTCTCTCTATTCTCTATATTTTCTCCTCTCTCTTTATCCTCTCTCTTCTCTCTCCATACTATAGCCCTCGCTTCTCCAGAACTCCATTTGAAACCAACAATATTGCCAGGCTCCCGTACAAAAATACACTGCTTGAAAAATTCACCTCCTTGGTTTATACAAGCACACTGCACCGAAATGAAAAAGGAAAAATGCATATACTCGGTATATTCAAAGAACTGCACAATCATTCTCAATTTCACGGGATATCACACCCGAAATATGTTTAAAAATTGTATTTGCGAAGCCGACACATAATAATCAAACACTTTGACATTGACAAACGCATATTTTGGCACAAATCACTATTTAGCAACGCGATTGGAGATAGGGAGGTTTTCGAATCCTTTGGTATTATAATAGAGACCCAAAGTGAAGAAGAAAAATCCTTTTTCGTGTTAAGAACTCATTAGATTAACACTTCTCGCATCAGACTTGTACTCGCCTTTGAGCTGATTGGTTTATAACGTCATTTAACGAGAATTGACTCTCCTCCCTGTTTACAAAATGTATGAATATATCAGTACCTAAAAGGCTTTTGGGCAAGACGCAGTTTTAACCATAAACCTGACCACCGTTTGACGTTCTTTCTAGTGGCATAGAACACTAAGGCTATGTCAAAAATTCACTTATATTGGATAGAATATAGTTGAGTAAATAAATGAGGTACTACATATGTAAGATTCCTTAAATTAATCTCATGAAAAAATTATGGTTTATGTGACAAGTATCTTACGCCTCCAAGGTACAGATATATACTCCATAACCTCTAGGAGATTTCTTGTCTTAGGTCAACCCCTTAATCACTGTGGCCCTTTCAAATATTAAAGTTGCAGGTTTTGGTGTATCTTCGTGGTGCTTTTGTTTTACTTCGACCAAATCATTCCGTCGATAATACGATCTCATCTCGTCACTAGAGTATCCGAAACCGTAACCAATTTTCAGAACTGGAAATTTCGGTACTAGTCTTCGACAGAACAAAGAATTCCCGGTACTTTCGGTACTAAGTGTTTTTTTTTCTTCAGTTAATGGTGCAGCAGTTGGTAATTGAAGTAGTAATAGTTTTCAACGATTAAACAAGCTTTAGTGACAAAAAGAAAAAAAGAAACATTTGTGTTACATTTTTTTTTTTTGCAAAAAGTATCTACTAACGTGAACAAACCAATTCAATCTCAGTCATACTCTCAATCTTTATCTTTGAAAAAAAAAATTTAAACAATTAATTGTTTTAATGCATGCAAAATAACAATTCTTCATTTCATAATAAATTTAAAGGTAAAAATATCGTCATTAAAATAATATTGGCAACGACAAATCAAAGTTTCGTAGCTTTCTTCTTCTTCTTCATTTTTTTATAGGGAAAACACAGTTAATCAAAACTAAAATAATGTCAGCCTTTTAAGTTTAACAAAAAAAAAACACTTTCAACCAATTCTGAATAAATACTTACAATTGAAGTGATATCCAGTAAAGAAGTCATGTCAATGTCGAGTCCCGTAAGTATCGAAAGAACCGGGAATTTCCGGTACCTTCTGGCACGGGATATCCCTGGTCCGGGATAACCCTACTCGTAACTCCCCCGTCATCTCTCAGTGACCTTGCGGCCGAGGTCAAGGGTCAAAACGCCTACCTGGGCGCACATACAGTGTCCATATACTGAGGGAAAATCCAAGCGGTCTGAAAACTGCTCAAGATAAACGAGTGGCGTGTCTTTGCATAAAAGCATTAAGAATACTCAGAAGGCTGATTAGTAGTTCTATTTCTGTATAGCGCTCAAGGACATTCGTGACACATTTATGTTCAATCCTCCACCGTGTAATAATATGATTACCGCTTGAATTTCGTAGTTGCCCTATTCACGACGTGAAGACCTCGACCCAGTCCGCAACCTTGCACTTAGAGGCGATACCACGCTAGAAGCACCAGCGAGCTTCGCACTTATCACCTCGCCTCCCTAACACAAATACTAACTGACTATTTCTCTTAAGGAAATAGTATCCTAAATATTTTTTTTCCTTATACTTCGTTTTTCCAAGTGATTTTAAACCGATCTCAGAAGAAAAAAAAAACTTATTTTTATATAGTTTTGGGCTACGAAGATTACACGAATGGTTAATCAAAACATTTAATACCACATGATTTCTTGCTTTCAGTACATGTAAGGACCGACATAAATTTTATTTTAAATTCATAAAAACCATCAAAGAAGGACTTGTTAATAGTAGGAAACCCCTTTTATGAGCAATAAAATGTGGTTATATTACGAAATCAAGTAAAGGAAATAGTATCCTAAATAATAATATATTTCTAATACTTCGTGTTTTTCCACGTGATTTTAAACCAATCTCAGAAAAAAAGTGTAGTTTTGGGCTACGAAGGCTACACGAACGGTTAACCAAAACATTTAATACAGCATAATTTATTGCTATCGGTACATGTAAGGACTGACATAAATGTTATTTTAAATTCATAAAAAAAAACCAAATAGCTTGTTAAAAGTAGAAAACCCATTTTATGAGCAATAAAATGTGGTTATATTACGAAATCAAGTAAAGGAAATAGTATCCTAAATAACTTTTTTCTAACACTTCGTGTTTTTTCACGTGATTTTAAACCAATCTCAGAAAAAAAACTCATTTTTATATAGTTTTGGGCTAGGAAGGCTACATAACGAACGGTTAATCAAAAAATTTAATACCACATGATTTCTTGCTTTCAGTACATGTAAGGACGTACATAAAGTTTTCTTTTTAGTTGATAAAAACATTAAAATAAGGACTTTAATTAGTAAAACCTTTTTATTAGCAATAAAATATGTGGTTGTATTACGAAATTAAGTAAAAATCATCAGCGAGAACACGAAAGATAATAAGCTAAAAAATTTAGGGCACCGCGCAGTACACGTCGTAGAAATCACGTTTTTTTCTCAAAATTTTCCGCTGTGACCTAGAGCAAATTATATGCGCAACGAAAGAGAAAGGATTGGTGCACTACCAAAAAACTGGTTTTACGCAACAGTAATGAAAACTGTGAACTTGGCGTGCCTCTGAAAAATACGCTAATCAGGCTTACTCGGCATGCATTTACTAATCGACTATATGTCTTGGAGACATCTTAAACAACTTTAGGATCATGCCCGGTACCTTAATCTCTTTTATATACGAAATCGGTAATTCGCATGTCAAATAGTTTCGATAAAAACGATTAATTGTTGAACCACTGCAGCTCACTTTGCTCTGCATGTAGACGGGCCCCTTAAGAGGCCACTTCAGTGCTTCAGGGGCACTACGCAACCCGCGTTAACCTCATAAGATTCAATTCAATTTTCATATTTCTTATAACTAATTAACTAATATAGATTTAGAAATAATGCTTGCTTGCTATGTAAGACAACGATGCTCTTATCAAAGCCCCTTTCTTCAAAAACGTGCATAAATTATGGTTTATTACTAATCTTTACTAATATGCATAAGTGTACTGTCTAGGTTCGAACCATAATTGCAAGCCTGTTTCGCCTCTGGAAACGTAACCACCCTCCCCCCCTCTCATCACCATCCATGTGCTTCAGCCAAACTAATGACGGACCAATACGAAGTTAAATTAAACATTCTAATCAGGCCCCTTGCGAGAAGCTTCGAATGAGTTAAATTTTTTTTTGATTGACAACGTCTAATAAATCGATGAACGCCGGCTGCACGCACGAAAAAGTGTCCCGTTACGCACACTGTTCCGTTACGCTGTGTCCCGTTTCCGTTTCCTACTTTTCCTATCATTGTCCTATCCTTAACAGAATAACACAGATTGGAAGAAGTTAAATAGCAAACTTGTATAAAAATTATACTTAAAATAATCTCTTCGTTAAAGTAATAAACATATTTGAATTTATGAGTGCAAATAAAAGTAAATTTATCATTTAAATTGTAGATTTCATTTCACTCCTTCTTTGTATCCATACAAAATAGTGATAATTCAATAAAAATGATTCAATTTTATTCATAAAAGTATGCAATCATTTCATCAATGTTTTGTTATGACGTTGTCACGTTAAACTGTCGTCCGTAAACTGACTTTACAGACAAGCAATTATTTATTTTAATATTCGATTTGACTTCGCCAGGAAATTTGATGGTCATCTTATTTGAAGCTTCGACTTGTGATGCAAAGCTTCGCGTCTGATGTGACTCTAGATATTTGTTGTGAAGCTTAAAAACATGGGAGCCTAATATTCGCTTCAGAAAAAATATTTTTTTTTGTGTTGCATATGTTTTGCACGAATAAAGTTGGTTACTTAAAAATAAAACATAAAAAAACGTTGCACTCAGGTTTCCTTCCATGAATACTCAATAGTAATACTATGCATGGTTAGTTTATGATTTTTATTGATTGGTGTTAAATTTAAAACCCCCTTTTGGTTAATCATTTAATCAGTTTAACCATTACAAACTTTCAAATATTAAATTTTATTTCAATCCAGTGTTTTATAAAATAAGTGTAATACAGTCTTGATTAAAACAATATCCGCAATGCAAATTTGACTTCGCGAATATTTTAAACGTTAAATATGATATTCACTTTGCATCAAAAACTAGTAACGCACAGGCTGAATTCTTATACTAGATGCCGCTATTACTTTTACCATTCATTTTATGATTAGTCTAAATAAAGGTATCTTGACACATCTAGGGACAACCGGTAATAAACGGAGATAAATATTTTATTTTCCTATTCATGCGCACTATTTCTGCCTTAAATTTACGACGAAAACTTGTCAAAAAATATATATATACAGAGATAATTGTAAATTTATTGGTACCTAGTTAAACTTCTTTGAACATTAACTCAAGTAAAACATTTTGTAGTAGTGACAAAATATCAAAATACTACGTAGGTCTACAGAAAAAAGCACCCATCCTGCACCCCACTTACATGTTGACCTTCTTATCAATAGAACAATAAACTTAAAAGTAGTAATTTGGTGTTGTTTCTGCGAATATCCAGTCATTTGGAACTACCAAGAAACATCCGCTTATCTGAGTGCATTCTTCCGTTCAAAGTCCGTAAATATACTGCATCGGCTAATGAACATAGAAGTGTTAAAACTAGCCAGGATCAAAAAGAATCCGCAAGTATGGATTTTTGCTATATTGTAGGTCATGGCTTATTCCTTCTCCAATTTTCCTGAATTTTGTGGTGTGTATGTCTATCGTGAATTCCCTTATTGCCTTAATGATGTAAAAACCAAAATTAATAATTATTTATTACTAGCGACTCGGAAATTGGACAATTTTAAGGCTCCGAAAACTTGTATGTTTTCACGAAGTTTTAAATTGGGGCACAATAATTGTTTGTACTCGCCCTCAAGGTGGGCTAAAACAAATGAAAAACTAACAAAAACTGAAGAGTTTAATCACCTTCGGATCCTTTCAAGACTAACATTTCTTTTCTTGAAGATAGCAGTCTATTAACAAGTGATAAGGCTAGATTGAACACAGAACCATCATGTCTAGCTTGCAAGTAATTGGACCAGTAAAATTTCCAGTTATCTATCTATTACACACTTTATACATGTTAATACATTAATTTTAATGCTAAAAGTTTTTTTTTTTTTTTTGGGAAATGATACGGGGAATAGCCACCCTAACCCGTTAGATATATTTTGCACTTCTAGTTAATTTTAATGAAGCTTAATTTTATTTATGTAAATAATGAAAGGCAATTTAAAGTTTTTAAGTTTATAATTGTATTTATTTAAGCCCCACTTACGAAATAATTAAATGATTAAAACAGCTGCGAGGAATAAATTACGTATTTTCTGACTTATTCCTTATACGTAAAGTGTTTTCTTTCTTCTTTTCACCAAACAAACCAAATTTCAATGTAACTGGACTTTAATATTCCCACCTTCTAATAACACTACGATATAATCTCACCATCGTCGTACGTAGTTGTTGAGTCACGTGTGTGTGTTTGTGTGTGTGTGTGTGTGTGAGTGTATAGTTTAAAAACTATATCTCCATCCAAAACGTAGTTAAGATTATGTTCGAGTAGCCCTTGTGAGTTTTTCTTTGAGCATGGCACTTTAGTTTCCTCTTTTCGTTGGAATTCTAACGCGACTGATGAAGAACATGATCAGGAAAGCTGGTCCAGCTGATTTTCTGCTTGGAAACAGTTTCGCCGGTCTTCACATCGTGGAAGTGACTTTCTTAGCGATGCTTATTAGTAAATATCGCATACCTTCGTGGCAAACTGTCTTGAGGTTTTCCTTGGCTCGTGGGATTGATCCGCGTCGTCAGTGGAAGCCGAGCTGACGATGGCGACCGCGACGTCGACCGAAACGTCGTTGATAACCTTCGCCCTCGATGCGACTCAAATCCCACGAGCCAAGAAAAATCCATGCTTATTAATAGGAGCATGTATTCTTCGCGAGAGAAAAAAATATCTGACGCAATGGGGCATGCTTATGCTGGCGATTGTTCCCGAGAAGCCGTTGCCGGAAATTTCAGTACTAGTTTTGCTTCCGCACATTAACAGAAAACGTGGGCCTGGAAAGAACCCAGCCAACCACAAACCACTGGTCAAATTTTTCCGCGAAAAGTATATGACCCGACTCATTATCGATAAACAGGCGTGGTCAAGCACCTTTTTCCGCCACATTTTTGGTTACAGTTTTTACAGTTTAAAAGTTTTTACTAATACATATTTTGCACTTCACAGTTTTGGTATATACAACAGGACACTCCAGAACTCAGTGCTCTTTTGCCTTAATATAATTTTAAATTTATTTACAATTTCTATTTGATTAATTGGGAAAAAAAACATGATTTAAATAAAAGGAAAATTTTAAAAAACCTAAATGACTCCGACTTCGCTACGGCACGCCGTCTCCGGACAATTCGGAACCGCGCGGACATAACTCTCGCTCGCTTCAAAACTTATCGGCGCCACATCAGCCACGGAACCAGTCGAGTCACTAAAAACAGATAAAAAGCTGCGAGGGACGATAACGTATCAGGGAAACACAGCGAACAGCTGCGCGAAAAAGATTTACGGTTTTTAGGTTCATACAGGATTGATGAGAGTCGAACAGTTATTATTATTATTATTATTTTTTTTTGGCTCCGATCGCGGTGTTAAGTAACTTATTCTCACGGGTGGTACTAGGTATACTAAATTATTTCCCCCCCCCCTAATTTATTAATTTTCGCTCGTGATTTAAAATATATCCTAATGCAACTACCGTTAATAGTTTATAAAACACAGTGTTTTGAATATCCGTTTCTACAGTTTGTCGTAAATACAAACAAAAAAAAATATTTTCCAAAATTCAGAAAAACTCAGTTTTCTCGTAAGCTTTGAAGAAAACAAATTTATAATGATATATGAATGACGGGTGTGACTGAGTTATCTCCATAAATTTAAGATATTTGTTTTAATTTTGAACTCAAAACATACTGAACTATACTATTTACGAAACATCAAACCGTTTACTGCGTTACTTCAACGTGTCAATGCGCAATGACAATAACAACCTGGAAAACGCGCCGACATTTCACGCAATGGCACGTGGCTATTTTTTCGACGGTACTTTTGACTTATCAGCTGGTTGCAGTGTGTTGGGCCTGAATGTTTGCCAAATGTCATCGCTAAACTGCGGCTGCAATCATCTCCATATGCAATTGGCGGTCCGCGAGGCGCGATGCATATTCAGTTTTCGACACGCGTCCACGTCGCTTGACAAACCTCCTGCAAATCTGATGTCACACTTTGCGACCTCACCGCACATAATACAGTCGCGAAACCGCCGGAGAGCATTGGAATGGTTTCGAATTACATGAATGATGAAAATGCAAGTAGTTTTTTTTACGTCTACGCTGTAATTTTTTGTAAATGAAACTGAAATTATCATATGAAATTATAGATATTTGTAAATTTTTAAAATTTAAATAAAAGAAGCTGTATTGCTAAAAAGATTCGCATTAGGCACTGCAGGTTTCGGACATTTATTCTTTGTGTTGTCACATCACCTTAATTAGTTGTATGTAAACTGTTCCCTGAACAGGTTTCCAGTATTAAATGCAAACATTAATAAGCTTAATAAGCTTAATAAAACAAAATAAAGTCCAATTCGTAAAAATTAGATTACATTTTCCGCAGTTAAAAAAATATTAAGCTTCTATAAAACATTATCATATTTTTAATTTATGCACCAATTTTCGTAAGAGACAGCAAATATTCAGTATTGTTTCCAAAAGAATATTTAATTTATGAAAAAATAAACTAGGGATGTAAGGTAAAAATGTACAGTAGTTTTCTTGTAGTATTACAAATTGTTTCTTGGCAACCAGTTTCTAAATGAATCTTTTCTAAAAGTACAGAAAATATTTTTTTTTTGTGTACAAAACCAAATTAATCTTCCTTCTCAACACGTGCTGCATCAGACTAACGTGGCTGACTATTACCTAATTCACGTTCTCCAACATTTAAAAACCACCATTAAAAATAACTATTGTTTTAAATTAGTGGTTTTCGTTGAAATAATAAAACATACCGACGAAATTAAAATTCATCGAAGTTCAAGATACATATAGGTAGTCGCCATCCAACGGAAGTATTTAAATTGTTACATTTAATATGTAATAATACGAAAATCACACACACTCAGATTTTATTTCTTTGTGTTGTTACGAGTGGGGGAAACAGGTCCGGAAAGGATAGCCCAATTAAATAAAATTACAGTTTTTATTTATTAGCTAGTATTTAACCTATTTGTTAAATTATAACCATGTAAATACCTGTTCACATATTGATCACACCTCCGTGAGACCACTATTTACCCTCCTTGACTCGACAGTGTCTCTCTCTCTCTCTCTCTCTCTCTCTCTCTCTCTCTCTCTCGTGCTCGTCTCTTACCGCGCACCTCTGTCCCAACACACTGGCTCGCACTACTTGCCCGCCCGTCCGCCGCGCATACAATACCGTCTTCCCCCCCTCCCCCGGATGCTTCAGTTCCCGGTGACCCCGATCTTTGCACACAAAAAGCCCGTCTCTCGTCGTTCCACTATCGCTCGCCAAGGGAGGAGGGAAAAAAGGCAGGGTGGGGGGGATGTACACGCGCCCTCTTCACTTCACTGCAAATCGCTCCGGGGATCCGTAATTTAACGCCCCCACGCTACTTCCTGCCGAGTCCCACTCTTGGAGAGGTATCGCGGTCAACAGGGGCGTCCGACGAGTTGGGGGAAGTGGCCAAGTGAACAGTCTTCAATTCAGCAAGTCTGCACGGCGACTGGGAGCCGGTGTGTTCCAGTCTTAGTGACCGCCGTCGAAGTCCCGCGTCTGCGGGCAAAACTCGGGGGGGGGGGGGGAGGGGGTAAGTCAACTTCGACGAGGCAACTCTCTTGCCAGGGACCCTGGACCGGGCGACCGCCGATGAACTTTTGAGGCCAGTGTGTTACACGAGTCACCGCCCAGATTTCCGACTCTTATTATTTTTTTTGACGTGATAACGTCTTATAAATCCACGAACGCCAACTGCACGCACGAAAAAAAGCATGACTCATTTTGTCACGTTCCGCCTGAGCCGAGCGTTGCAAGAACCCGGCCGACCACCGCGCGAGAAAAATCTTCTATAATATCAAACAGGTTAAGGCGGGCATTTTTAACTAATTGTTCGTGATTATATTTAAACAAATGACTTAAATTAAATTTGCAATAAACTGTAAATAATGTTTGAAAATTAAAAAAGTATGCAATTTTTCATCAATGTTTTCTTATGACGTTATCACGTCAAATTATCGTCCGTAAACCGACTTTACAGACAACCCCCCTTTTTTAAAAATCTCCTTACATACTTATTCTAATGTCATAATACCCAGTCTATGTTTTAATAATCTTACGCGTAACCCGAGTATATTCAATTAAATGTTTATGGTAAATAGTGATTTTTGACTGATAAACATTGGAGCGAATTTTAAAAGTATAGTTTTTCAAATTTCGTGGATTGTTTAAAGAAGTTACTGTGTTGATTTAATTTCGGGAGCGAGTAACTATTTTTTATTGCAAAAGATCTCCAGTAAAAATTCTTCTCTCATAATTCCTTTACTCTTGTTTGAGAGTGTGATGCTTATATTTCTGTTCTATTTGCAAGTAGCTTTTCCGCTGTCTTGCGGGTTTACTGCGCTTATCCGAAGAATGTACATTTCGTGGAGAATAGTGTTAGATATTAGCTTGCAAATTAATCAGATGCAACTTGTTTCTGTTGCAATACTTTGATAATAAAAATAGCGACTCTCACAACACAGTTTTTTTGTTGTTTTCGGTCTTTTTCACCCTCTATTCCTCTTTCACCCTCTATTGCCCCTGAGGGGCAACAAATATTAATTAGCCAGGGGAGGGGAAGGGGGGACTTAAAAAAAAAGGCCGGTGAAGTAGAGACTTAACACACCTACACAAAAAAAAATTTCCGTGAATTGGGATTTAATTCTGCGTTCCTCGTTCGTGGTGTAAGAGCGCAAGAGGCGAAGAGATTCCGAGCGCTATTGAGTGGGGTAACGAGAAGAAAGACTCTTCTGTAACTCGGGTTCAACGGGAGGTTCTGCAAAGAAGACAAATGGGATCAACTGAGGAAGAAATTTAAAGCAGATGGCTTCATCAATTTGTAAAGCGATAGATTACGGCAAAGAAATGCCACCTTTCTCGGTGAGTACATATAGGCTACACAGAAAAAAAATTCTGTACTTTTATAAACGATTACTTTGGAATAGTTTTTAATGCTATACGAAATATATTTTAACATTGTATAACAAATGGCTACGGTTATTTTTTGCATGTATGAAATACGTTTTTTTTTTTAAATAATGCTGATTATTTCTTACGATGATTGGCATATAATTTGATATTTTAATTGAAGTTTCATTGAAGCATAATTTTTTTAAACCATAATAAAGACAATCAAATCTATACTTCTATACTAATATTATAAAGCTGAAGAGTTTGTTTGTTTGTTTGTTTGTTTGTTTGAACGCGCTAATCTCAGGAACCACTTGTTCGATTTGAAAAATCCTTTCAGTTTTGGATAGTACATTTACCGAGGAAGGCTATAGGCTATATTATATTATCTATAAAATTACGGATCCTTACTAAAAGTCCAATTTAGAAACAAATGCGTTGGAGGGGGTTAGATACAACATGCAGTACACGTACGAAGTGTGTGTTGACAATGCCGCAGGCGCTAGAAGTTTATTTCCTATTGCCTATTAACATTGTTGCCACGCACTAGATGCCTTATCATTCTTAATTTTCCCATACAAGTAAAGAACACCCGTGTGATATTAATAACGAAGCAATCAGTACCCTCATAAGAGTTAAATTAGTATTTAAATACTTTTTATCACTTTAAATCGCAAACCTAAACTATTGTTTATTTTCCTCTCTCTGTGTTTAATTAGTTTTTGTTTCTTTTACTAGAATTAATTTATTATTTTTAATTAATTTCCACTTTTCAGACCATCAATAATTTTACTCTCCCGTTACAATTCTGACAAGGACTTGTATCTATATAAGCGAAATACCACTCACTGACTCACTCATCACGAGATCTCTAAAACTATACACCCGATTGACTTGAAATTTAGCATAGTTACTCATTTTGTGATGTAGACGCTCAGTAAGAACGGATTCTGCGGAAATCCGATCCCAAGGGGATTTTCGGGGGCGTAATATATCAAAATTTCCAGTTTTTGGTAGGAAATCACCATGGCAACGGCTGTTGCTTTGTTGATGCTTCATTCGTCTCTATGGAAACGACTATTTCATTGTTAGTGCAGTCCTCATCACCGTTGAAATTTTGCGAGTACTTTAAATATCAGAAATTGCCCTTTTTTTCAAGTATATATATATTTTACAGACTTGAAACTTCACAGCAATGTTCCTTATGTTACGCAGGATGACATTTTCCGAAAATTAGATCCCATGTGTGGTTAAAACCAGGCAACAGTGGGTACTTTGTCTGCATGAGAACAGGATTTTGCATTGTTCATGCCTTCTGCGTCTCCATGGCAACGGGCATCGCGCGGCAGTGGCGTACCCACAAGGAGGGGCATGTATAATGAGCGGCGCAAGAGTGATCTGCTTGTAGACTGCCGTAGCGAAGTACGGGTACATCAGTTGTACGTTGCGTGCACGAGTCGGGAAACCATCGGTGCTATTCATTTTCTCTTCGGTACATTATACAGCATTGTAATAAATTTTCACTGAATATTTTTTTTTTTACTATTACTGTAAATGGGAGATGTGGCTTAATTTTTTTTCCATTAGTATAGCCGTGCGAAGCCGGGCCGATCAGCTAGTATTCAATAATTTGACTTTATTTTCGGGGAACGGCTTACAAATATCTTTAACTATTGGAGTTACTGGGACAACATAAATCATAAATTCCTGTATAAGAATCTGAACACAGTATTACTGTGAACACTATTTTTAGTGGCACAGTTGTTTTAATATAAATGTACTAATTCACAAGGTAAAGCTTAGTAATTTCGCGAGGAAACGTTTTTTATAGTCATTTAAATAATATGAATAATTTGAAGTCAATATTTAATGTCATTATAAAATACACACTCAATTTCATTTGTATTGATGTATTTATAATTTTACTATACTAACATTGTTATATATTATTAATGTTTTGTCTACAAATAAATGTACTAGGTAATTTCGTCATAACCTTGAAAATTTGCTTGGAAATATCATGATAATATCGTGATTGTATCTTACTTTGTTATCTATATTATGGAAAAAAAATTCAACAATGTACCATTAATTTTATTATGTTTACTTACTTTATTTAATTCCAAAACACACTAAAAATTGTTAACCATTTCTGTAAGTTAACAAAAAATAAAACAATTGTTTTTTTTAATTGAAAATTATTGGAACGTAATTCAAAAGAGATTAAAAAAGTTATTTTAAAAATTAAACGCATTTATCTTTATCAGAATTGCCGTGAAATTCTTCACACACAAGTATATGTTTTTCAGAATCACAAAATATTTGACTTCCAGTGTGATACGAAGCCAAACAAAAACTACAATGAACCCATTTGTGCCAGTTTTCTTCCTTGCGTCGCCCTTGAAACTGTTGCCACCAATTCCACACATACAGTCATTATCTCTCTCCTGCTTTCCAGAATTGCTGGCAGTTACACTTTAATTATTTCGCTTCTTTTGTCTACCTGTAGTAAATGGATTACCACATGTAGTGAACAAAAATTTTAAAAAAAATAACAACAATGCTTAGTTGCGTAATCTACTAAATTAAATTTAACTTGCATATCTCAAATTTTGTCTTTCCGCTGATGATGGATCTTCCTCAGGTGGATTCAAGCATTTTGCTCTGGAATCTCTCTCAGCCCTGTTTGTACCTTGGGTCTTCCTTTCAGTGGCCGCTGCGGAGAAAGAAGCGAGTCCACATCATCAGCAGGTTGAATTTCTGGTTCAGAGTGGTGGTACCTGTCAATTTTGATGTAGATATGACCTCTTCTGAGACAGCATTAGGGATTAGTGGGCAAATGCCTATCTTTTTTAAACTGGAATTTTCATATTAAGCCGTCACTGACACTTTTTTTCTTTAACATACTGATCCAGTATCCATTGAAGAAGCTATATGAATTATAAAATTAAAAGTTTCCAGGCTAAAAGTCAAATATGATCGCTGGTCGTTTCAGACATGATTGTAATTTCTTTATGAAGTATAGCTTTTGTTACTTAATCGTAGAGAATTTTAACACTTAAATAAGGTAAAGTACATTCATATCAAAAAATGTGTAATTTAAGTCTGGATAACTTCAAAAATCACACTGGGGGGTGCGGAGAATGTAAATTAATGACGGGGCGTATACAAAAAATCATTATAATTGAAAACTGTACATACATTTTTTGAAATGCGTTATTTTAATTAATTCGATGTAGAAGGTTTGATAGATTAATAATCAAGCTGAGTGGGCTGAAAAAAAAGTTGTGTAGATTTAATCTCCTGATGGAAGATAATCTCCAGCTTAATGCCACAGAGCAGGTACGAGCATGGTAAATAACGAAGTTTTTTTTTTTTTTAGCAAATTAAGGTTTCCTCTTGAGAATAGCTCAGTACAGTATGGGCCGTCTTTCCCGGTCGAAACTCGAGGCAAAGGAAAACGTTACTTAATTTGATTAGCCTGCAAACATTAACTTTACTTGAATTTTATTTTCTGAGCTGTACAAGCAGGGAATAAAGTTCTTGTGCAACATATAATTTTACGAGAACGTAGGTATGTATTTGTTCTCCTATTCCACACTAGCTGATGCTGCCTCCCTTCACTTCGGAAGTCTGCAGGAAAAACTATACCGCATTGCTCATTAGACCCTATACATGCCTCACCTCTTGGGTACGCCACTGTGGCGCTTCGAACGAAAAAAATAAACTTAATATAATTTTGGAAATCAAACTCTGAAATAAAGAACCTTAAAAACTAAGCTAAACGGGAAGAAATATAAACCACAGATGCTATCTTGTTTTTTTAAGGACCTTCAAATACGTATTTATTTAACCAATAACTAGGGACACCTGTATTTCGTGAATACATTTCGTGTCAAGGTATTTCACAAAATACTGTAGCTTTTCTCCTGTGGTTATTGGCTGAGGTCGGTGAGAGGTATCGTCCCGCTCTTGACGGGGGCAATGAGAATGTGGTCACCGTACTGCTGCACCCTCACAATTTGCCATGACTCTTGGAAAAAAGCTACAGTGTTTTGTGAAATACTTTGACATGAAATGAAATCGCGAAATACAGGTGTCCCTACCAATAACGTGTCGATACGTTGGTGAACATAAAAATTACAGAAAGACTGGATTGCGACCCGAAGGCGAATGAAGCGTCAACATTGTATGCCCGTTGCCAAGGAGACGAAAGAAGCATCATCAATAATGCTACAGCCGTTTCCATGGAGACCAAAGGAGAATCAACAATGTAACGACCGTATCCACGGGGACCATTGAAAAAAAAACGTCGTCCAAAAATGCTGATAAAAAATCACGTAAGTAAGTCTTTCAGTACTCGCCAGAGATGTCTAACATTTAACTCGGTAATGATCTAATTCGTGTATTCTCGTGTTGCAAATACACTTATAATACGAAAAACTAACACACGAAATTCAACGTAGAATCCTTAAAAATAATTACGATAAATATAAGCTGTCGGAGTAGCTACGCCGACTATCGAATCATTTGATTAGGAGACCAAAAAATGAAACAGTTTATTAAAAAGTCTCTGATAAAAGCGAAAATGACTTGAAAAAAATATTAAACTCCCGACTACGCGACTGATTTTGAACGATGAATTTCATTAAAATATTAACCAATTTGTAAAAAATAATATAAATCGTGTAATACTATTGATGTTACTTTGGCTTTGTGAACTTTGGTTCGCGCCACCCACCACAGATGGCAGCCCGGTGGTTACAGTTTTCCGTTCCACGCGACTTCCGTTCCATTCACAAATTTACTCCCACCAAACGCCGTATATCGAGAGCTACAATATTACTCATAAAAAAATCAAAAAATCAAACAAAAAAAAATAAAACTAAGATGAATTTCCAAAAATCAGTTCCGAGGTTCAAACAGAACCACCTGGAGAATCCACGTGCCAAATTTAACGGCTTCAGGTCTTACCGTCTTCTCTCTGCGCGAGCTACAGACGGACAAACTCTCTTTGTCATTAAAATAGACCAGAACACGGGTAAGATGAAACATGTTTCGTCAGTACTACTTCAGGTGCTCTGCATTCGAACACAGGACATCGAACTTCCTACTCTTTGTAACGTAGTCGTACCGTACAATGGTTCTGCGTTCCGAGTTCAGGCTAAGGGGAAGTGTGCAAATTTGTATCTACTAAATCGGTCGCAAAATTTGATGAGACGTTCTTTGATGGTTCTTGCAATAGGGAAGATTATTTTTTTGGACATACGCCAATGGTGGTTGTACGTATGTCATAAGAAACCTCAGCAACGGACAAAAATTATGAATATTCAATCACGGGAAAGGGAAATTTCTGTGTTTCTTTCTGTAGAAAGAAACCATTGCAGAACTTGTCTGGAGAGATTTCGGGAGAAAAAACTGAGAACCGAAATTTGGAAGATCCCTCCCGAATGAGTCGCGTGTTGTTCCACTGTGTCATTTCGCTTGGTTTGAACAAACGCGTCGTGGATTAAAAAAACTGGAGTAAAAACCAGTATTGTTATTGTCAAAAAAAAACAGAACTATGTGAAATATTTTGTGTTGTGACGGCATAATTACTTTGTCGTGGCCACAAAAACTAGTAATTACTCATAAAAGATACAAAATTTATTGTATGTATTTCCTAGTATTTTTTTTAGTGACCTCAAAGAGAAATCTTTTTTGTTTCCTCCAGTGTAAACATTCTGTAGTAAGTTCCAGCAAAGCTGATCGTTTAGAAGTTCAACTTCTGGCAAATATGTTTGTGCACAACCACCTTAAACTGAACTAGAACCTTAGCCTGCCGAACACTTATTCTAACTGGCAAAATTTTCCGACGACGATCCACGTACTTCAACACCTTACCTATTGAAAGAAACGACTGAACAATTATTTTTAAGTATTCAGGTTATGACTTTATGTAAGCTTTTGGACATACGCCATTGCATTGCGTTGCAAAGCAATGGCGTATGTCCAAAAGCTTACATCAAGTCATGCACTCCCATTGCACAAATCTTTCAAAGATAATTAAGGTTATCTGGAAAAAACTGTAACAACTTCAGTGCGAACATCATTTCACGAGAACCAACTCGGTAGCCAAGCTATTAGAGACCAACCATACATAACATCTGCAGCCTTTGTCGCCGCAAGCTTTCCCCTGAGTAACTGCCCGACCTCCCTTAACCCTATCAAAAGTCCAACCCCCCCGAGGCAGCGAACAAGTTTGTAAGTTATGGGTTAGTACGTAATCCCGAACGCCCCGATAGCCTGCGAGGGTTTTCAACCGACGCGTGGAAGTTGTATAGTTAGAAAACGGCGGAGAGTGAAGATGCCAGTTGGAAGATACCAGGGCAGGCGAAAACTTCAAAAGTTACTTTGCGGTTTTGGAGGCCCCAGTGTGTAAGGAAAGCACCAACTACGATATATTTTGATCGCCACGTGAACCCTGCCAACCTTCCTTTCGTTATTTTTAAATTTATTTTTCCTCGCGTGAACACTAGTGTCATAATAATGTAAAACACGCAAGGTGACCGATTGACTATATTAATTCTGTGGTCACTATGACACGACGGACACGACACGCTCAGTATCCAATGAATGACAAGGTCGCTGTGACGTCAACACGACGGAAAGCAAAACGGAAACCTTACAAAACGAAACTACAAAAATTACTACCTTCTTGGTAAATATTCATGCTGAAAATATAAATTTCGTTTTGCGTTTGGGTAAACCTTCACATTGATTTGTAGTCTCTCTTCAACTGTTTATTACGTTTATTTTTAGTTTCAACATGTTGCAAATACATTAAATTAAATAAAACTATTGACGCCAATTTTGATGTAGAAATATTTTTGAAATAATGCCGAACGTGATAAATTTACGCAAATTGTGTTTTCAAATCCATTTATTAACGCTAATCACGCGTAATTTGAGTATCCGCCGTTAGAATTAATTCGATTTACAGAGGGAAATGTTAATTTCTGTAATGAAACGGCCCCGATGAAAACGAAAAAGACATAAAAAAAAAATTAAATTCCCACTTTGGACCTGACTTTTGATAAGGAATCTTAATAAATGCACTAAAAAAGTTCATTTTTAAAATTCATTTCGCTTTAACCGTAGCCATTTCATTATATAGTTTAGTAGCCGCCCCGGGCAGCGAATCTAGCGGTTGGTGAGGTAAACTGAGTGTGGTGTTTTTTTGTCAATAAATGCAGTTGAAAACACAGTTTGGGTTTATTTATCACGACAGGAATTTTTTTAAAATAATTCTACGTTAAATAATTTCCGTGTCCCGAGTTTCGTATCACGAAGTGTATGTATCTGGAGCATGAGGAACACGTGGAATCTACTCCTCACCGAGGTTAGATGTCACACACATATCTCTGGCGTAGACTCGCTTCACATATTTCAGTTTCAGGTCTGACGGCACGTCGTCTTTAAAGCCCGAGTCTGAAGGAGTGTTGGGCGGTTCTTCCGCGGACTCGAAGGTGCTGCGACGCCCTGCGCTGCCGGCGCGCAGACGTTAAGGGCGGGAGTCGCGTGAAAGGGGGTGTGAGAGAAGTTTGCACGCGGGGGAAAAGGAAGGATGGAAGGAGGTGGATAGGGGAGTGGAGGGGAAGGAGGGCTACGGTGGTGGCCAATATTCAATAACCGGAAAAGAGCGACGCGGAAGATGTATCTCTACGCGAGAGGTGCTACCGGGTCCTAGGGGTCGGCCAAGCGGGAAAGACGGCCCCGCATGTATCCTCACCTTTTGCGACCCGCCGGATGAAGCGCTATTTACAACACTCTGGTTCCGCGACGGGAGGGTGTAGGGAGGTTTTGTCGGGGTGTCCGGACGTACCGCGAGGAGTTACAGGCTGCATCCACGTGTCCAGGGCCGGTGCAAGGTAAAAATTGGCGCCCTAGGCGAAAAACCTTAATGACAACCCCCCCTCCCCTCGAAAACCAACCCGCCGGACACCCGAAAAAAAAAAAACATTTCCTTCCCTCAAAATACTGTTACGATCGCGCTTGGCTGCAGTGCATGGCATCGCCGCACTCGTTCGGCCTGTCTGCGCCCCCTTCCACCCGCATCCTCTCCCTGGTATCTCGTGTCATACTATCTCGCTACATCCTGACCGTCGCAGCGCGCACCTGCCTCAGATCGGGTTACTTAAAAGAGGCCGCACTGCGGAATAAAATGACTCAGACGCCTTTATCGGCGTTCTTAGAGCCGCCACCGCGTCCTTCGAGGACTCACGACGCGTTTCTGGGCATTTCGACGGCGAAGGTCGCGAGATATCTCGGAGACATGCCCGATTGTTCTGGATGGGAACCCAAGGGCTATTTAAGTAGGTTGGGCCGACCTTCGAGTCAGTCAGTCAGGAGTTCAGTGGGGAGTTCTCCCACGGCGGAGATTCCGGGCGATAGTGCCGCGGGTGCGGCAGAGTGGCGAAGTCCTTGGACGAAGGTTCCAGGGCAGAGAGTCAGTCGGTGACTGAGTGAGTTCTCCCGCGGCGGAGTTTCCGGGCGATAGTGCCGCGGGTGCGGCAGAGTGGCGAAGTCCTTGGACGAAGGTTCCAGGGCAGAGAGTCAGTCGGTGACTGAGTGAGTTCTCCCGCGGCGGAGATTCCGGGCGATAGTGCCGCGGGTGCGGCAGAGTGGCGAAGTCCTTGGACGAAGGTTCCAGGGCAGAGAGTCAGTCGGTGACTGAGTGAGTTCTCCCGCGGCGGAGTTTCCGGGCGATAGTGCCGCGGGTGCGGCAGAGTGGCGAAGTCCTTGGACGAAGGTTCCAGGGCAGAGAGTCAGTCGGTGACTGAGTGAGTTCTCCCGCGGCGGAGTTTCCGGGCGATAGTGCCGCGGGTGCGGCAGAGTGGCGAAGTCCTTGGACGAAGGTTCCAGGGCAGAGAGTCAGTCGGTGACTGAGTGAGTTCTCCCACGGCGGAGATTCCGGGCGATAGTGCCGCGGGTGCGGCAGAGTGGCGAAGTCCTTGGACGAAGGTTCCAGGGCAGAGAGTCAGTCGGTGACTGAGTGAGTTCTCCCACGGCGGAGATTCCGGGCGATAGTGCCGCGGGTGCGGCAGAGTGGCGAAGTCCTTGGACGAAGGTTCCAGGGCAGAGAGTCAGTCGGTGACTGAGTGAGTTCTCCCGCGGCGGAGTTTCCGGGCGATAGTGCCGCAGGTGCGGCAGAGTGGCGAAGTCCTTGGACGAAGGTTCCAGGGCAGAGAGTCAGTCGGTGACTGAGTGAGTTCTCCCGCGGCGGAGTTTCCGGGCGATAGTGCCGCGGGTGCGGCATAGTGGCGAAGTCCTTGGACGAAGGTTCCAGGGCAGGGAGTGAGTGAGTTCAGTGGAGTCGGGAGTTTCCGGGCGATAGTCGCGGGCGCGGCGGAGTCCCGAGTGAAGTGGCGAGCGAGTCGCCGAGTGGGATCTCGGCGAAGGGTGTGACGACGGCGGTGGAGTGCGGCGACGGAGTCCCGCGGCGGAGACCCACGAGGGGCGCTGCGACGAGAGTTGCGCCGGAAGTGCGGCCCAGCGAGGTGTGTGAAACGAGTGACTGGGGAATTGACATTTCTTTACGTGTAATTAATTATCTGCCAATTTAGAAGATTATTTGTAAGTGACAAGTAGTAGTAATAAATAAAACTGTGTGTGATAAAAATCTTTAATTGGGCTATCCTTTACGAACCCGCAGGGAAATCGTAACAATACATTACGTAAGCATAAGATTTTGTCAACAATCAAATGTAAGCAGGCTTGTTTTTTTTTTTTTTACTTTTTTTTACTTATTACAAATCATAAACAGGTCACCGTGGACTTTAAATAATTACTTATATCAATATAAACATTCCAAACTGTTGCAAAAATCCATTTTCATATAGTTTCAGTAATCGTTAAAACATATTATATCAGCTGTTATGTGTCGTGCTGCGCCGCCCCCAGCTACTTGGCGCCCTGGGCGGTTGCCTGGTTCGCCTGTGTGGACGCGCCGGCCCTGCAAGTGTCGGGGTCTACGCTTGACTCCGAAAGTCACGAGTTAATACGCCTTGATTTAAAACATTTTTTTTATGGACATATCATCGCTGGTTTTTTCCCTCCACTGTACGTAAAAGAGAAAACGACAAAAAAAAAAAAAGAACAGGAAAGATGAAACAAGTCGAAAAAAAAAACCCGATGTCAATAACGTTAAACACGAACTGTGGGCTAACAAACTACAAGACAGTCAAATAAACATAAAATACAGGCAAACAACAATCTTGGACAACACATCGAAAAGAAAAAAAAAACAGACGAACCCAACGATGATGCAAAAATATATCCTGAAAAACACAACGACAGCGACACAAAACTAACACTGGATTGTATTGCTTATTTTCTTCGTGTGGAATGTTTCTAATTTTTCTTTTAAAAAAAAATCCCGAGTAGCTTTTTTTAACGTGGTTTTTTTTATCAGATCTGCAGTTTACTTCAAACAAAAACTCAGTTGCTTTTCATTGGGCCAATTTTCAGTCAGTTTATTTCAATTAAATTGTTGTGCATTTTATTAATTTAAACAATCAAAGCAACACTACTAGCGACACGTGACCCATAGTTTCGCGTAGAGGAGTTTACTTTCGCGCTGTTTTTCCACTCACGTGTTAAAAAAGTTATTTCGCCACAGAAACTATGGTGTTGATAGGCTACATTCATTGCCATGGCATAGTCGCTTACAAGGCCGGCGAACTTGCCTTACTTTTTTTTATATATACCAGGAAGTTCGCGCAGCCAATTGCAACCAATTTCAAATAGTTTTCGAAATCAAGGATAACGCTGCACATTCCAGGCTGTTCTGGCGTGGAACTCGCACTGCGTTGCGAGACTTGCAGGCATGGAATGAAAAAAAAAAAAAAAAAAAAAGATAAAATAATAAGAAGTCAGTGGCGGGATAATTAATCCTCCTTGTTGTTCCTCGCTGAAACTTTTGCCGTGTTGCGCTACGACTTTCCCCGAGTCCCGTTACCCGCAGGAAACGCGCTGCGCTAGTTGTAAGTAGTAGGATACAAGGGGTTCTGGACCAGGTTAATGGTTGCTAATGGGGCCTGCGGCCGGCCGCGTCCCCTTCTTTGAGATACTCGACTCTCGCATGCAGCTGTTGGACGAGGCGAGAGAGAGAGAGGAATGGGAAAAGGGAGAGGGGAGGATTCGGAATTTTTTCTCTGTGCAAATGTTTTGAAATATTATTCTTCGCAGTTTTTTTTCTCCCAAAGGGCAGTTTCAAAATTCTGGAATGATCTTCAATGATCACGGTGGTTAAGCGGTCTGATAACTTCCGCCTCCCAGCGAGGAGATCCGGGTTCAAACTCGGATGAGTCACGAACGGGAAACGTGACGGACGTTAACTTTGAAAAGGTTGAACCTCTTCCCTTCCCACTCACGAATACGTTCCACCACTAATCCATGTCTGACGGACTAGATGTCAGCGGGACGTCATATAGCCCAATTTATTTCCATAATTTGAAAGCTCTTACCAGGTACCGTCTTCATTTCAACTGACGTTGATGGCCGGAACGTGTCGTGAAAACACAATCAACTAATATCCTCAGACCATAAGCGACGTGACTCATCATCGTCATATCCCCCAGTGCGGAATGATCCTCTTCACCCACCCTCCATCCCCCCGAATTCATCAACCGCTCCCTTCCAATGTTTCCTCCAAGTCTGAACGTTTTAATTGGGAGCTCCACTGGTTTCACGATGTGATTTAGTTATTGGCATTCCGCGAGTCTTGAAACTATGTCTCTCACGATTTAGTAGTCTTCCCCCCCCCTATATATATATATATATATATATATATATATATATATATATATACATACACACGCAAACTCTGAAACTATTCCAGAATCATCTCTCGAGCTGTTTTGACTCCCGCGTTCAGAAATTCAACACGCCGTCTTTGTTTGAAAACAATAAAAAGAAAACTGTAAAGATATTAATTTTAATCATGCCTTTGTTGAGAAATGAAATCGTCGGTTCTCATCTTCCGAAGACAAACGCACGCGAGAGAGAAAAAAAAAAGAATAGTAAGTAAAAAGGGCGAGCATTTGCGTGGTTCAAGAAGCTGAGAACCCAATAAATCAGAATAATGTTTTTAATGGCTCGGAAGCGAGGAAGTGCCTTGGCCCACTTAAGGCGGAGTGTAGCGGGGCACCTGAAGTGGACGTCCTGCATGTTTGATGACCCGCGTGGTGAAGACGGCCGCAACAATGGAGGCGGACCTGGCCTATACCATCTGCGAAGGGCAGTTTAAAAATTGTCAGTGACGCCCTAGCTCACAAAGGTCTCTCGGTTGAAGAAACTTTCCCCCTACCACACGGCGCAATATATATATATATATATATATATATATATATATATATAACTTCTACAAAAGATTCCTTTGCAAATCATTTGCCAATAAATAGTTGTAATACTAAAAGCAAAGGAAACAAATTTGTAAATTTCCACAACAGATTCACCATGGAAACAATACTGAATACGAAAATTATCGCCTAATTTTAAATTTTTGTTCAACGTTTTATTCGAGTATAAAATTTTCCTTAAACAATGGAAAAAGACAATCGCTGGACATTATTTGGGTTCATTGTGTTTATCAATGTACGCAGTTGATACTGTGGAAGTCTTATTTTATGAAAAGTTTACAAAAATAACTTTAACTAACGCCCGGGGCAAAGAATCGGTACCCAGTATTACTGCGAACATTTATTCACCCCCCACCCCCTTTTCCGGTTGCGATACAGTTGCTTTCATGTAAAAATTAAAAAAAATTGTACAATTACGTGTAATTTTACATGCATATTACGTTTAATTTACAAAAAAAATAATAATAATTTTGCAGTGTATACCGGCTTGACGTGAGATATTTAACTTTACCCCTTCCCCCCCCCCCTTTTCGCGTGCGCGCGCTATTCGGAAGTTTATGTACGGGCGTTCGTCCTCACCCGATGAGGATTGTCTCGACGGGACCAGAGACGCAGCCGATGTCCGCAGACAACCGCCGCAAGATTACTTCGAAAAGTGCGCGAGAATTGCCGTGTTCCTTCTACTACCGACTCCTCCTGCAGATTCGCGTACGTTCGAGAAGTGCCGACTCTTCAGAGTCGCGGTTCCTCGACCGTCACTTGACAACTGCTCGTTATCTTCGACCGTGCTTCTGGAACGACTAATTGATGCACACGTCTTGGGAATGAAATTCGACAAACGCGTTGCTGTAAGTGGTCCGCCACTTCGAGAAAAAAATTATAATTTTATTCCCTGGCCGTCACAATCCCGAGTAGGTAAATGATAAGTCATATTCAATCAATGACTAAAGCGTAAGAAAAAAAATATTTGACATGATTTTTTCGATCTACCTGTGATAGGCTTCAAAATACAGTGGTGTGTTTGATTTTATTTTGCATGTTGGGCTAGCTGCATATTCCACCTCTTAAACACGCAAAATACTATTTGGCATGGCAAACTTCAATCTGACAAAATTATTGACTCTGCTGTGTTCCAGAGCCCCTCATATGATTTTTATTGAAAATATTATACAAGGGAGAAAACTATCTTACACTATATACTTCCTTATATATAAAAAAAAGCAATGCAACTGATTTTGTGTGTGTCCGCTTTGTATGATCAAAGAAGCCAATGCGCATGTGATTCATCGGGTCAAATCGGGCACAAACACACAAAATTCTAGCTAAGCGAGACTTCTAAGAAGGGATTCCTCTATTTCCACGTTTTCGTATAGAATGCTATGTTTATTCATAAATCTTTGTGAGAAAAAAAGCGCGCGTAACTCGGTACAGGTGATAGAGGTGAAACTTATTTGGCAATTCAAACCTCGACTTGTAAGTATACCGTAAGGAATAAAACGGCACAGAGAGAGAGAGAGAGAGAGAGAGAGGATATAAAGATAAAGACAATTATCTAACAATGTTTAATTAACAAATATTACTCACTGTTGAAATATACACACCATAAAGAAAAACCGCGCGTGTTACTGTTTCTTCAAACAATTATACCATTTAAAATACACTAAATCTCTAACGAAATATATCAAGAAGCGCTATATATGCGGGAAATGCAGGAATTTTTCTCTACAGCGCTCTCTACGCTGCTGGTTGAACAAGGAGGTACGTGAGCGCGCTGGTAGCAAATATTAAATTCAAGGCATTCACAACTGACTGTATAGGATACCTATATCTATTTTCTGATATACGCCCATGCGCACACTCTCTGTTTTATTCTTTCGTTCAGCTCTCTCTCGCTCGGTTATATATATTTTTAACAAAGAGGAGAACGAAATCGAGCCCAGCAACGTATATAGCATAGTGCTCTCTTTATATCTCTTTGGCCAAGTACTTATTGTCTGTCTTTTTCGGGTCAGAAAAGTTTCACAAAAATGTTTTACGAAAACGTTGCATTAAAATTTGGCTTTGAAATTTGACTCTCATCGCACCCAAAGAAGTTTCACTTCAATAAAAGGTACAAATTAAAAATGTCTTGTCTGAAGTGGCTTGGCTTTTGGGTTCTAGTCGCGTTGAAGGCGAAAGTTCACCGTCATTTCGGTCGACACATCAATCGCCATCTTCAGGGTAGCAGTCTCTTACTGAAATTTTTGAAGGGCCTATCCTTGATTGATTGAAACCATCCAGTGTACCATAAGGAAAGAATATTGTGATTGGTTCACAGTCCAGTAACACATACCTCACAGGCGAGAGTGTACCTATATGAGGCGAAAAACTTTCAAGACCTTCAAAGGAGAGAGTGGTGCTTTATAGATGGAAACAGAAATATAGACAGAAACAGCGGTGAACACTTTGCCTTTGACGTAGCTGGAACTCACAAGCGAAGCAACATCAAGTTTAATATATAGTTATTATTGATAGCATAATTTTCAACAAATTTCTCTTGACTGACGCCAGTGCAATTCACAAACCGAAAGACCTTCATCTTATTTTTCTAAAGCTGCGCATTTAAACCACAAGTAGTAAGCCTATTAGTGACGGCGTGTATGCAAATAATTTCTTAAAATGAGCGGAATCATTGCGTGCTTATATCCCACAAATAATAATAAGGAAAATGATAGAAAATAATAATAAGGAAAATGATAGAAAATAAAGAGGAGATTAAATTCATTCAAATAAATAAATCAATTTTAAAAGATTTTCTGAGAGAAAAAATTAATTCCGAAGAAAAAATATTTGGCAAAAATTACTGCAAGCATAGATTAAAAAGTCTAGATACTAGCAACGGGCCAATAAATTCCTTAAATATTCAAATAAAATGCAATATTAAGTTTTGGAATAATTTAAAATTCGAAGAAAACTATTCGATGAAAAAAATAGTTGAGTGGAAGGTATTCGTAAATTGAAATCCTAGCCCATGTAGTTGAACAGGACTACACTTTTTTATTTCTATAGACGTTATAAAATAAATGTTTGTTCTTATCTGCAACCAACTAAAATTATCTGGAATTGTTTGTTTAGCTCTTCAGGTAATTTTTTACACAAAATGATTTTTTTATATCACAAACATTTATATTTAAATTAATGAGTTGAATGTTTCCTCAAGCTTCAGTTTTATATGTATTTTCTCATTTGTTATTTTATTCCTGACTCTTGGGATTTATAATTGTATTCAAGGCACTGAAGAATCGCAATTCAAGATTTGGCGTGTCTCATTCCGGTGAGTTAGAAATGCAGGGATTTTAGTCTCTCAAATTGTAACGCATACGTCCTGAAAGAATAACTGCGCCAAGCTTGAGATGACTTGAGATGTTAATTAGTATACAGAACGTCGCACAGAAATGGCAGTTTTGTACGGTTCGTTTGACGCTCGTAATTGTGCAGCGCAGAAGGTTCGACGAATGAGGATATTTCTCTTGCTCTGTCTCTGAAGAAGCAAAACCACTTATTTCTCTAGAGTTCCGCCAGCCACTTGGATTCACAGTCGGAAACATCAGCAAGTGACACTTTCCCTTATTATCGTTGTGTAGCTGCTCTGTCTTTACCATTATTATTTGTGCCATCACGTTCCAGAGCAGAATTTTCCATCACCCATAATGTGGAATGTAGATGCTATTCGAGAAAAAAAAACACACTAGGTAATCATTCACAATTATATTATAGAGCGTAGCTTAACAGCACGGATTAACTATTTTAAGTATCTACAGACTTAGCGTTAATTTGATTTGAATCCTTTTTTAGAATATGCCATTGCATCTTCAGTTTAGATTTCAATCTATGTTCAGTTTTCCCAGGGCACAGACATGCTGGTTGCAAAGGGCGATTAAACCCCGCCCGCCATTTAGAATTTTTCCATCTTTGTGCTATAATTATAATTTTTCAAATATCTATCCCAAGTTTTGGCATGTCAAGGCATAAATAATATTTCCCAGACCTTCTACACATTGTTGCAACCACATATTTACCCACAGGCTATAGAGTCTGTAAGCACCGCGAGGAAATTTCACGTGATAATCGAACCAGTTCACAATCGTTGACTTCAACAAGTAGCCAAAGCTAATTACGATGCCCTGTCTAACATTAAAAAAAAACTCTGAAGCTTTATTGCAAATGAGTAGTATGTAAAAGAGGCTCCGGGTGCAGGGTCCAGGGTAAGGTGACTGAGGTGCCGACCGCCATCTTTGATTGTGACGTCACGGCGGCCATATTGGATGAGTGTGACCTTGAACTTGAACTTGACCTTTGACCATCAAAATTTCTCCAAAATTTACCCTAAATTCCTCAAATTTCGCCAAAATTTCCATTTTTTTGTAAAAAAATTCCGTCAAAATATTTTGAGGAATTTTGGGTAAATTTTAGAACATTTTGGCAAAATTTGATGGTAAAAGGTCAAGGTCACACTCATCCAAGATGGCCGCCGTGACGTCACAATCAAAGATGGCGGTCGGCACCTTGTCACCTCACCCTGGACCCTGCGCCCGGAGCCCCTTTTACATACTACTCAAAGTTGTCAAAATATTTGAAATAGCAAGATGGCGCGGTCTAATCAGCTTTAATAGTGTATCAGAGTACAGTGGACACGAGGATGGCCACGGATGAAGATTTGGTGAGGGGAGGAAACAGGGAAGCCTTCATTTCACAGACGAGAGAGCCACACCCGAAGTTCCCCGAAGTTCATGCTCGCTTTTTTTTCTTCCGTTATATCTCATTGTATAAACCGGTAAGGCATTAAATTTTACGGTCGATTAGGATAGGTTAGCTACATTATAAATACTTTAAAACATTGTGGATGGTTGGTTATATTAGGTAAGTAGAGTAACTTAAAAAAAAACTGTAAAATCATTTTATGGTTTCTTAGCAAATAACTTTTTTAATATTTAGCTATCCAGGGCTAGGAAACCGTTTACACGATTTCACAGTATCTTTAATGTAGCTATCCTAACCAAATCAACCGTCCACAATGTTTTGAAGTATTTACACCAATGTACAGATGTATGTTAATGAATAAACGGCGATTTCTCGTAAACGTGTTAGAATTTCGTATCTCCGCAAGTTGTATTAAATATAGCGAATTTTTTGTAGCACAAAATAAAAGTATTCTCGAATTTTTAATATTATTTACAATGAACAAAACAATAAAACCACCGAAGATGCACGATCGGGCGTTTGGCTCTCTCGTCTGTGGAAAAGAAGGCTCGCCGAGCGCGGCACTCACCGAGGACGTGAGGGGCGGGTCGGAAGCGGAGCGCGGCACTCACCGAGGACGTGAGGGGCGGGTCGGAAGCGGAGCGCGGCACTCACCGAGGACGTGAGGGGCGGGTCGGAAGCGGAGCGCGGCACTCACCGAGGACGTGAGGGGCGGGTCGGAAGCGGAGCGCGGCACTCACCGAGGACGTGAGGGGCGGGTCGGAAGCGGAGCGCGGCACTCACCGAGGACGTGAGGGGCGGGTCGGAAGCGGAGCGCGGCACTCACCGAGGACGTGAGGGGCGGGTCGGAAGCGGAGCGCGGCACTCACCGAGGACGTGAGGGGCGGGTCGGAAGCGGAGCGCGGCACTCACCGAGGACGTGAGGGGCGGGTCGGAAGCGGAGCGCGGCACTCACCGAGGACGTGAGGGGCGGGTCGGAAGCGGAGCGCGGCACTCTCCGAGGACGTGAGGGGCGGGTCGGAAGCGGAGCGCGGCACTCTCCGAGGACGTGAGGGGCGGGTCGGAAGCGGAGCGCGGCACTCACCGAGGACGTGAGGGGCGGGTCGGAAGCGGAGCGCGGCACTCACCGAGGACGTGAGGGGCGGGTCGGAAGCGGAGCGCGGCACTCACCGAGGACGTGAGGGGCGGGTCGGAAGCGGAGCGCGGCACTCACCGAGGACGTGAGGGGCGGGTCGGAAGCGGAGCGCGGCACTCACCGAGGACGTGAGGGGCGGGTCGGAAGCGGAGCGCGGCACTCACCGAGGACGTGAGGGGCGGGTCGGAAGCGGAGCGCGGCACTCACCGAGGACGTGAGGGGCGGGTCGGAAGCGGAGCGCGGCACTCACCGAGGACGTGAGGGGCGGGTCGGAAGCGGAGCGCGGCACTCACCGAGGACGTGAGGGGCGGGTCGGAAGCGGAGCGCGGCACTCACCGAGGACGTGAGGGGCGGGTCGGAAGCGGAGCGCGGCACTCACCGAGGACGTGAGGGGCGGGTCGGAAGCGGAGCGCGGCACTCACCGAGGACGTGAGGGGCGGGTCGGAAGCGGAGCGCGGCACTCACCGAGGACGTGAGGGGCGGGTCGGAAGCGGAGCGCGGCACTCACCGAGGACGTGAGGGGCGGGTCGGAAGCGGAGCGCGGCACTCACCGAGGACGTGAGGGGCGGGTCGGAAGCGGAGCGCGGCACTCACCGAGGACGTGAGGGGCGGGTCGGAAGCGGAGCGCGGCACTCACCGAGGACGTGAGGGGCGGGTCGGAAGCGGAGCGCGCCACTCACCGAGGACGTGAGGGGCGGGTCGGAAGCGGAGCGCGGCACTCACCGAGGACGTGAGGGGCGGGTCGGAAGCGGAGCGCGCCACTCACCGAGGACGTGAGGGGCGGGTCGGAAGCGGAGCGCGGCACTCACCGAGGACGTGAGGGGCGGGTCGGAAGCGGAGCGCGGCACTCACCGAGGACGTGAGGGGCGGGTCGGAAGCGGAGCGCGGCACTCACCGAGGACGTAAGGGGTGCCCAAGATGGCGGGCACTGTGAAGCCCACGCCGACGCGCATCACGGTCCACGTGACGAAGTCCTGCGCGAAGGCCGTCCCCACGCCGAAGAAGCACTCGATGGCGAGGTAGATGAAGAACGACGGCCGCCGTCCGATCCTGCGGACACCGCCGCCATGGTTAACATTAACCATCTACTACACACCGAGAAAACATCCTTCCCCCCTCCCAACTCGGCCCAATCCCTTTTCCATTAAAATTATTTCTAATTCCTGTAATTATCGTGTTTGATATTGAAACTGCATCATTACTAGGTACCTTTAATCAGGGCCGTAGCCAGGGGGGGGGGATTAGGGGTTTAAACCCCCCCCCCCCTTAGCCCCAAATCTTTAATTAATTTCTTATTCATCACTGAAACAAATTTCATATTAAAATTAATAAAATTTTCACCATTACATATTTAAATTTAAGTACCGAAAACTGCTAAAATAGCATTATTTTACATCTTAAAATCCAAATTTTCCCGGGAGAAAACCTCACCGCCCCGCTTTAATACGGGGAAGGGGCATGCTTCTTAACACCCCCCATTCACAAATCCTGGCTACGCCACTGCCTTTAATACCATTAATAAATTATATCAGAAATCAAACAAATGAATAACATAAATTATTTTTTTATTACCATCTTATTACTAGGTTCATATCACAGTTGCTTGGCTTCTGGGCTGTAGCCGCGTCCATGGCGAATATATCACCAAAGTTTCGGGTCGGCATTGCAGTCGAGTTACCCACTGAGGTTATTGAAAGTTATTCTGCCTTTTTAATAGTCTCGCCTGGGAGTGGGAGTGTTTCCCGATTCGGCTACAGCTGTGGGCCAATCACAGCCTTCCTGCAGCCAACACTCCTCTCTCAGGCGAGACTATTAAAGGCAGAAGAACTTGTAATAACCTCAGTGGGTAACTCTACCCTGATGATGGCTAATTAAATGTCGACCGAAAAGTCGGTGATATATTCGCCTTGGGCGCGGCTACAAACCAGAAGCCTAGCTACTTCAGACAATGGCCGCGAAAATCTGCAATTATTTTTTACATCATAGTTATTGTTACAGTACATTATAGTATATTGTAGAGTAGTATAATATATTATAGACACTTAATACCCATACCATTAATAAATATATTAGAAATAAAATAACGAATAACATCAATTATTTTTATTACCATATTAATACTACGTTTATATCGTAGTTATTGTTACAGTATATTATAATTAAGTATATTATAGTATACTGTTGTATGCATATTATAATTAATTATAGTATTTGAATTATAATAACATTATTTATCACTATTATTATCAAACAATAAAATCCTGCTGTTCACAAGGATAACCCACAGTTCACAGGGATGCGAGCTACAACCAAAACCCGAATAGTTCCGAAGTTACCGAAGTAAAAGTTGAGGTTAGGTTCGGTCAACGTAATAAATAATAGTTATTTCTCCCCCCCCCCGGGGGGGGGGGCCTATGATATCGTAACTAAATTGAAATGTAGTTTATATTAGCGTTATTTAAAATACTCCATGATCATTAACAATAAAAATTAGTGATGGGATGAATCCCAATTCTCTCGAATCCAAATATCGAATTAAAATCCCAGAGAGTAGCTAGAGTGCACCCCTCGAATCCGAAACTAGGTGTCAAAAAGAGTCAAAAATAAAATCATGTACAATAAATGAAGGAAAAAAAAACTATGTTGATGAAACATTCTACCCTTTAAATGGTTGTTGAAATATTCTACTCTTTAAATGGTTGTTTCAGTAAGTTTTCAGAATCAATGCATTTTGTAATTTTATTTACACAAGGATAGGTATGAAAAAAAAGGGGGAGGGGGAATACACTTCGAAGGTCAATAGTGATGGATTTTTAATCAGCTATATTTCCTTTAGTATTTTTCTTAGATTTTTTTTTTTGCGTTGACTATCGAATACTCCGAATACTAAGGATTTGGTGGTATTTGAGGGTTTCATTGGCCCTGCAATATGAGCGATCGTCAAACTTCCGAGAACTTCACAACTGTTCGGGCGTGGCTCCTATCCATATGAACTGTAGGCTTCCCGACTCCCAACTTCCCCATACACTCTAATCAGTAGACTAACGACGACGTAGAGCGATTGTCGTTTTTCCGTCGGTTGCTAAGGGGGGCATGTCCCATCCTAGGTCATTATTTTACATTTACGTTCCACACGGTTAATCTTGCTGACTTTTAGAGTGGCATAGCTTTCACACCGATGGAAAATAATTATTTCGCATGCTTTTTTTTCTTAATTAGCTGCTAAAGTTGCTGTTTCGAAGTTTTAGTGCAGCATGGATACGGAGAATTAAATGGAATAGAAACCTGAAACTGTTTAGGTTTCCAGTCAATTTTACTGGCTACTATGTAATCTAGTCATTTTTCTTTAATATATAATATATATTAAATTATATATACATATTATGTATATATAATTTTACCTATCCTTTTAAAATCTTCAGAATTTTATGTTTTTAAAAGTTCACACAAAATTAAATAAAATTTTCTGAAATAATTAAAACCATATCTCGCAGTAGCCATCAGCATTATCTTTAACCCCCCCCCCCCCAAAAAAAAAATCCTCAATTAATTATTACATTTGGTTCTCCTTATCCATGCTGCATATAAACGTTGAAAATTCAACTTTGCCCACTAATTATGCAAATCAAATTCACTATTTATTTATTTTTTTCATTTTGCAGATGTTTGGCCCACTCGGAAAGTCTACGAGTTAAAAAATTTTCGCGGGTTCATTTTGCAACACGAAAGACGCCAAACTCTTACTCGCAGCTATCACTTTACGAGATTGAAACTACAAAATGAGACAACAGGCCCTGAAGAATTCCATATCCGATAGGAAACCAGCAGGGAAAGATAGACGCGAATCCGGTGCCACTCAGAATTACAATCCACGAAATCCACAGAACCTTTTTTCATCCCTAAAATCTTAGACAGTTAATTTTTTTTTAAATTTGAATATGTCATCATGAACTTCCAAAACACCTACTGAATAACGAAGTGCTTACAGATCACGTAAAATCAGCGTTCGCACACGATGTAGGGTTTCGACATTTATGTAAAGAATATCAGCTGTTAAATATTTTATTATTTTATTTTATTCATAAAAGCTCGCTAAACGAAACATTGCAAATATATTTGGTCCCTCAGAATTTTTTTTTAAATTTTTTTTTTTTTTTTTTTTTTTGCCAGCAGCCGCGTACCAACTATATTTATCCGTTTACCATATTTCGCTCACGAAAGTGGAGCGTGTTATTTTTTTAACGACCAGAGGTTGGTAGTCCTTCCTGTGTTTCACCCCCACTTTATTTTATTTTTTTTTTTACTTTCACGCCGGTTTCGATGTCTAGACCTTCGTCCCGCCTGCCGGACCAGCCCTTGAAAATTCCGAAGCTTCTACCCTTCCTCTCCCCCCCCCCCCCCCCCCCCCCGTCATATGGGCGCAGGTTTTATGACGGCTCGTAAAGCAACGCCTGAATAAACAACTCCCCCTCCCCCTCCTCCCTCGTCATCCGACGTACCGCTGTTGTTGTGCTTTGTCCGGTTCGGCGGGAATGCGCGAAAATTTAACGACACTGTAAATTCTGACCGGCCGGCGCGGGCTTCCGCGGGAAGAATTTGTTTTGGTCCACACGCCCCTTTATCCCCCGCTCCTCCGAGGACTCTCGTTATACCACCCCCACCTCCACCCCCCCCCCCCCCCACACACACACACCCATTTTTTATGTCCCAGTTTTACGAAAGTGAAACTACTTTACAGCCGGTGATGACGTCATCAAGGAGTAAACGACAAGTACCCGCCAGAGATCGTCTGTAAACGAGCAAAATTCGAGCGTTCTCCATCTTGCAAATGCACTTAACAATGCGGAAACTCGGGACACGATCGTATGCAAAGCCGAACATTAAATATAGATTAGTTAAAAAAAAAAATAATAATTCCTGCCGGTTCTTTGTACGAGGCATGCTGGACTGTAATGGCGAGGAAATACGTAACTTGATGTAAGTTTTTGGACATACGCCATTGCTAAGAACTTTTTCTGTTGAAGAAAAACTAATAAATAAAATAAATAAAAATACACAAGAGAGACAAAAAACACACAAAATTAAGCAAACAATTGCTGTTGTCAACAAGAATATAAACACCACAAAATATTCCTAAACAGAAATATGGTCAACAAACAAAGAAAAAACAAAGAAAAAAGTACTAAGTGAACAAAAAAAAAACACACAAATGATGACAACACAAAAATATGAAACCAAAATAATTCAGCACAACAGTTGAAACGAGACAAAAACACGACAAAACGAAAAGACAAAAAAATACAATAGTTTTACCAAAACAGGAAATACGTAGTTTTAACCCTTCATGGATTAAAATAATTTTTTTTCCAAAATAATCTCTGTAAATGAATCTCTGTTATTGTAAATAATAGAGAAAGTATAAACTATTAAACACTGAGTTACTGGATTATATTTAATAGAATAAAAAGCGTACAACCGCCGCGAATTTTGTCGCTGTCGTAAAATCATTTCGTTGAAATAACTGACGGTAATACCTTTCTTTTCCACATATTTTTGTGGTGTGTAACTAACCCATATGATTTCATAGAAGTTATTTTGTTACAGTTACAAAATTTGTGTTATTTGTAGGTCTTCATAATCCAGACGCCCAGTGTCTATCTTAAATACTTTCTCTATTATTTACAATAATAATGTTGTTCAGCTTCATCTTCACAGACGTATAACAAACAGCCTTGGGGAACCACTCTAGACCACAACTGGTATATGTTTTCAACATAGTTTGTCTTGATAAAACTGCAGTCTAAGTTTGTCGGTCAAATTTACACTCAACCTGCATGTAAATTATTATTATTCTGATTTTATTTAAAAATCTTGTTTAAAATGTTGTTAGTACTTTCTTCAAAATGTTTTCTTTTTTTTTATAACTATAGGTATGTAATAACTTTAGTCAGTCCTTAACCTACACTGAAAACAGAACATTCCGTTGTGTCAGTTCGGTGAGAACTAAGAGTGTATCATAGTTCAGCTATCGAGTTTCTTGTCGAGAACACAGATGGCAGCATCAGCGTTGCCTCCAGCGCCGTTTGCGAGCTGACGTGGAACGGGGACGCACCACAACGCCAAAATACCACAACGCCGAACGTACAATAACGCCGAATGCCAAATTGACTACAACGCCGACAGCTAGAATACTGCTGTGTACCACATCGCAGAATTACCACAACGCCGAAATACATTAACGCCGAAAAATGTAATTGCAGGACTGCCACAAAGGTAAGGTTAAGGTTAGCACACAAATTCATTCAGTTGTTTTTCATTTAGCTCCTGTGCCCCCCCCCCCCCATCCCCGCAGAAACATTTTTCGGCGTTACTCTATTTCGGCGTTGTGGTGCACAGCAGTTTTCTAGCTGTCGGCGTTGCGGTCAATTTGGCATTCGGCGTTATGGTTTTCGGCGTTATTGTACGTTCGGCGTTGTGGTATTTCGGCGTTGTGGGGACGACCCACGTGGAACTACAACCAGTCAGCGGGAGTTTCGCTTGCAACGCGCGCATCAGCCCTTTCCCCAATCCCTCAAAATGCAAACACGTGATTGGCCGTCGTCGTCGTCGACTTCGTCGTCTCTGTGTTCTCGATCGGTCGACATGAATAACAATCGACTCCATGAATACCGCACCCAGCTTCTGTTGGCATTTGCCGCTGTGACGACTCCCTCCCACGACGGACTTCCCCTCCCCTCTCCCCCCCCCCCCCTTTCATCATCCACCGCACCACGGACCGCAAACTTTGTGATCGGGATATCGTTACCCATAGAGTCACGTTGCGGTTCCCAATTCAAGACTTGCACTCGCGTTTGTCATTTATTTATTCATTGCTATAGACCGTATCACGCTCAAGATTGCAGTACATGGCTTACGGCGCGCGCTGTTGCCAGATCTCCAACACGTTACGAATATGTATAGGGGGATGTATTCCTTTAGGAATTCTGAGTGCACGGGAAGCATTTTAAGAATACTTTTTTTTTTAGTTATTCATAGTCTTAGGCCTGTACCTGCTGTCACGCTCGTACATCTGTAATGAATCACCTCTTTTTTTTTAAACTGCTGAGCTGATAGCTCACAGTACTCTCGCGAGAGTACACAGAATCGTATTATGAGAGTATTTCACCAAAAATAACAAATAATACTGCCAGGTTATTATTTGCAAAAAAAAAAAAAAAAAAACGGTAACAAGTTTGCCTCTACGTTGATTACTAAAGAAGTTATACGCCCTTCATCTAAATTTATAACACCGTTTATAAAAATAATATTGGAAACTTTTCTTAGCTTAACAAAACGTTAGTGATTTTCCACACGCTCTTTTATCTGCCTAAGGAGGAGGGAAGGTCTTAGAAACACGCCAAATTTGTTTCAACAGTTTTTATATCATAACAATCTTTTATCGTTTATTATTGAAAATTAACCTTCGTTAATGCAGAAAACACATAGTCAGATATAATATAACCTGTAATTTTATTTTGTAAATGGAACAGAAACACTCATGTAAATTACACATATTTGTAAATTTGTATATACAGTAAACTCCCTATTATACGCGGGCGGATGATCCGCGGTGCGGATTATCTGCGCATGCTACGAAAAAATACAGCACATATGTAAATCTGTATTTTTTTACAAGTGAGCAAATTTGAACTCTACTGACGAGTGTATTGTGTGCAGTATACAGTAAAACGCCACAGGCATTCTCGGAAATCACGCAGTAGGCTGGCATGCGTTGCAATTTTTTTCTCTGTCGCGCTTTTCTAGTCTTATGGTTGAGCACTTTTATGTTTACATTATGTTAATTATTCAGTAAAATAATAAAATTTTCAGAATCAATAAAAATTATTTTACTGTTAATTGTTTACTTTTACTGTACACTATTTTTTTTATATTTTTTTTTAGATTTTTAAGTTGAAATTAATGTTTCCTTTTTTTGTTTCCCATTTTCGGCTCTTTTGCGGATTATCCGCGATTTTCACTATCCGCGGTGGCCCTGCCACTTAATTTCGCGGATAATAGGAAGTGTACTGTATTTACATGAAAAAAACTGTCACTAATAAATAGTGTTCGCAGTAATACTGGGTTCGGATTTTTACCCGAGCACTTATGATGTGACTAACCAGTACATTCAATAGTCATTGTTAAACTGTTCCCTGAAAAGCTTTCCTAGTACTAATTGAGCACATTAATAAACACAATAAATAAAATAGTCAAATTATTGAATATTACATTACCCTTTTCATTGTTTGAAAAACAATGTTTCAATGAAACATTGTAAACATTACCATGTTTACATGTTAGTTTTATTAGTATTATTTCATAAATCGATATTTATTTAAATCTTCAATGTGTTAACTTGTCAAGTTATGTTGTCATGGTGGACAGGAAGATGAGTGACGAACACAATTTTAATTATATTTCATCGTCGAGGTCCTAGTGTAGGTACAACAGCGTAGGGTGATGGCCTAGGTTAAGTGTCTTAAGAGAACCGTGTACAACTACGTACATATTATACAATGCCGTATGAAATTTAATGACATTGTGGGAAAATTTTAATTGTTTCGAGATATTAAATTTCAATTTTAAAAGCACATAAGTGTCCTATTTTAAATACCAAATACATATATTTATTCAGAAGATATTTCAAGAAAATATTATGTTTGTGGTAGAACAGTACATTCAATTATATTTGTTTTAAATTGTAAATTTTGCTTGTTATAACAGTATTTACACTTTTTGTTTTATCACGGTACTTGTCTTGCTTCGCATCTGTTAAGAGTGGCCCCATTATTTTTACAAGTGCAAATATTTCGTCATTAAACGCCTCTCCTTCACAATTCAATCTCCGGAGATATTTTTATCGAAAATTCTCGCCCGTCCTTTCTTTTTTTCTTCTTCTCCCGTGTTACTGCTATGTGTTTGCGTTTCCTTCCAGTTTTTTTTTTCTTTTCTTCCCTCCCGTTACAACTCTACACCGCCGCATTGTTTCTCCCACGTCTTTGTCCTGCTCTTCTAGGTGGCGAAGATAGAAAAAAAAATTAATCTTGCGTCCCTTGTGCTTTCGTCCTTTCCTTGCCGTGTCCCACCACTGTTGAGGGTAGGCGATCTTTCTTTCCGTTCTCTTTGCAACGCCCCTGCCTGATCGATGTATACGTGGCGCTCCTCGCGCCTGACAGCTGAACTAGGCGTTCAAACACACCCGGGGACTCTTTCAACAAAGCACCTGAGCTACACCCACCAGCTTACACTGTTCCGTCCACCACTTTCAGAAGGGCGGATTATATACTCTCGGTGTCAATAACGTTACTTTAATATTAACTTCTTTTTTTTTACCGCAAGAGCGAGGTCGATAATGTAAAGCACAGCCACAGAAATAAATATTGGCCATGATATGTAGCTTAAAAAAACCCTTCTATTTCTTGTTTTATTGGACTATTAGGCTATAATCGAAACAGCTTTAGGCATATAGGCATACTTCGTGAGTGCTAATGGACCGTCGAAAGAATTTGACGCTCCTCCAACGGCAAAGTTAATCTTATTTAGGCGCGTTATGAAAAATACGAATTTTTTTTTGGTATGCGCGTCCCATGCAACAGAATTTTTACTACATAATGAAAAAAAGGCTACATACAAAAAAAAGCAACATAAAAATTACATATGTGCTTTTAAATATTTTACTTTAGTGATTGATATTAAATACTGCTCTATATCATTAACATGATTTATTTATTGTGTATTTTAGTGATTGAAATTGTGTTTATAAACTTTTTATAGTGTAATTATATAAGTGAGGTTATGTTGTCGCATGTATAATTTATATGTATTATAAATTATGACATTGTTATTGAATGAATGATTAGAATTAATAAATTTAAAAAATACATTACGCATGTTTATTTATTTCAATTATTAATTAAAATTTATCTCGATTAATTTACTAAAATAATCATTTTTTACCTACACTGATTATACTAATATTAAATGCTGAGTATTCTTTTTAGTTTGATTTAATTTATATTTTAACAACCGTATTTATCTTATTCCGGGGGCTACGAGCAATGACCAAAGCATTGTAAGTAATATATGTATGTTTGTATATCTATATACTGTCTAATACCTGTCATTCGTTGTAATGCCTGTTTCAATTATTTTTGTAATTTGTTTGAAGAAGGTACACGTATACAAAGAATCTCTCGAAATCTAAATATGTCCATATCTCTCCATATCACTTTATATTTCTCTACGTAGATGTTTCTATATGTATCTCAATCTAATATTATTTTCTATATCTCTCTACATGTCTATATCTGTATATATCTTTATATCTCTATGTGTCAAAATTTTAAAGCAATCGGTGAAGAACTTTCGGAAATTTAAGATTTTGAATGAACGAACATTTACATTATTATTTATATATAACATTTTTTTTCATGTTCTTCAAGAGACATGCTTAACATCGTGGATATTTTGACTTTTACCAAACGCGCGAAGAATACTTTCGATTTTCGAATGTATTTAATGTATTACTGCAGACTATTACTATTTAGTTCAAGTAATTGTAAATTTTTCACCTTTGTGTTTGATTTCTATGTTATATAGTAGGTCATCACTAAGTATCGCAGGTATTTTTTTTCTATACATTAATCCTGAAAAGTAAACTTGGAACCCTTAATTTTGTGGTGCGTCATCCTTTTTAACGGTGTTCTCAGTGATTGATTACCCCGCAGTGAAAAAGAAAAATTAACTCTGTATGGAAGGACGGTGGGAAATGCGATTCGCGGAGAAAGCTTGTGAAGAAGATGGGTGTTGCATGAAACACCTTTTTTTAAAACTAAATTACCCACAAAAAACTTTTTTTTATACCAATATGCAGCTTTATAACTTCCAGTAATAAACATGTACGCCACGTTAAAATATTTTTTACATATGATGCTTTATAAATCAATTTGTGTGTGTGTGCGTGTTTTTTTTTATTTTTTTTTAGATTTGTGGGTTTTTCATAGAATATTCTCTATATTAGATGTATACTTCCATCATTAAAAGTTTTAAATTTCCACGGTTTGATTTTAATGTAAGTCATTTCAGTAATAGTGATTAAAGACATAGCATTTGTAAATATCACCTTTAAAAAACTCTTGTTAGGACGTATTAGAAACGTACAGACGGTTTAAAACATTCTGAATACTAAGATAACTTGACACCAGCTGACATCCGTACAACAACGTTAAACTACCAGCATCAGAAATTACTGACATTTGAATAATATATATTTCTTAAATTTTATTTTGCAGAGAAAAACTGTTAAACTGTTGTATCACGTAGCGTGTTTGCACAGTAGTAAAGCACTGGACTGTTCGTAGTATCTGTTTTTTTTTATATACCTCAGTTTACCGAAATCACGTAAAGATAGAACATTACAAGCCTATCGGCTGTAACCCATGGCGTAAGTGACCCTATGTAGTTCGAAACATAGGAAAAAATTGGTTGTCTGTGAAGTCGGTTTACGGACGATAGTTTAACGTGACAACGTCATAACAAAACATTGATGAAATGATTGCATACTTTTATTAATAAAATTGAATCATTTTTATTGAATTATCACTTTTTTGAATGGATACAAAGGAGTGAAATGAAATCTACAATTTAATTGATAAATTTAATTTTATTTGCACTCATTAATTCAAATATGTTTATTACTTTAACGAAGAGATTATTTTCACTATAACTTTTATACATGTTTGCTATTTAACTTCTTCCAATCTCTGTTATTCTGTTAAGGATAGAACGATGATAGGAAAAGTAGGAAACGAATGGGAGTGTTTGAAGTTTAATGTGTCTCGAAAAAGTCAAATCGATGGGTGTTCCAATCGAGTGGAAGAGAGATAGATGCGGCGCAAGCGTACAATGAGCGTAACGGGACACCGCTTAACGGGACAATGTGCGTTACGGGACCCTTTTTTCGTGCGTGCAGCCGGCGTTCATCGATTTATTAGACGTTGTCACGTCAAAAATAATATGGCACTTATTAGTTACTCTAGAAGACAAAAACAAAAGAGCGAGTCTTTCAGTACTCGCCAGAGATGTGCAACATCTAACCTCGGTAACGAGCAAATTCATCTGTTCTTATGTCGCAAATACACTTATAATACCACACTCTGACACGAAATGTAACGCATAAATCTTAAAAATACAGCTGAGCGTCATAAATATACGAAAATTGTGCTTTCAACCACACTTCTGGACGCGAATCACACGTAGTTTCCGCGCCCGCCGCTAGAATTCGCCGCCGAAGCAGCTACGTCGACTGTCGAATCATTCTATTTGCGGAAAGAAAGGTTAAACTATATAATGAAACGGCTCCGATAAAAGCGAAAAAAGTCTTGACAAAAATTCAAAACCCCGGTTTTGGATCTGATTTTCGAAAAGGAATTTTATTAAAATACTGCTCCTACCAAATGTGGTGTGCCGAGAGCTAAAATGTTTACACACCAAAAAGACTTCAGTGGCTATCCAAAAAAGCGTTTAACTTTTATAAAATACATTAAGGTATTCTTTGATCTTGTAGGGTGTAAATCATGTGTTTTTTTTTCTAACCCATACTACCATTTCCAGTAATTTTGTTACAAAATATCTTTTAAAAATTGTTACGATCGGATCGTGAAAGATCTTTAGTAATATTCACTTCTATTAAGGCGAAAAAAAAGTTTTAAATCTAAAATATGGTGTCGGAAAGTTCGTATGTTCAGTAAATTTACTTCATCCACAAATGTAACTTGCTGAACGATATGCGTATTGTGTTACTTTCAAAAACTTCTGTGTTCGGTTATATTTTATTTAAATTAAATTAAGATGCTCAAAAGAGATTGCGGGTAATTTATCGGAATTTGAAAGAAAATTGGTTGGAAAGAGGACCATTAGCGGTACCACACCATAATAAACAGAAAGAAAAATTAACATAATTTACAATTTTTATACAATACGTAGTTAGTAAAGATCATTGCTCATAATTTATTCCCCCCCCCCCCTCCTATTCTCGGATACGCTCAGTTTTATACATGTAAGTAAGAAGTAAGGGAGTTGGCGTGTACAATTTTTGCCACCTCCTTTGCTATCTGCATGGAAAAACAATTTTCGGTTATAATGAAATTTAACTCTAATTTCTTGCAGATGTGTTGGTATCATGTTTGTTTATCAATATTCACTACGTGGTAGCAGGTTTACGATTCTTCCTAAGCGAGTTCTTTTAAAGCTAATTTCAAAAAAAAAAAAAAAAATTATGGCCCATTAGTAGAGACCTGAAAAATTCGCGATTTCAAATCCCTAAAGGATAGACTCCATGATACTCCATGATCCTCTATGCACTCGTGCAAATTACATCTGCTGATTGGTTACCGACTCGTAACACCCGTTGACTGGAATGATCGTGATTCGCTAATTCTTCTGTTAAATATTTTTCATTGGCCCAGAGTCCTTCAGATAAACTGTGGCCCAACCACTGAAGCAAAATAATGTCAAAAGTATTTGGACTCTATCCTATCGCGAAATGAATCCACGAATTTTTAAAGGTATCTGCACATTAGCCTTTACACGGCTACTTTATGTTTATGTTTTTGCTGTCCCAGTCGCTAACCGGTTGTCTTGAACTTCGGAAAAGGTGGTGGTGGTTTTTGTACGAGTAGTGAATGAACTCCCTTAACGATGGGGAAACAATTGGTCCTGTTTCGGGTACTCCGCCGTTCGCTCTGTCTGCGAGGCCAAAAAAATGTCCCCAGTCGCTCGGCAGGTGACGTCCCTGGGCGGTGTGCAGAGCTTCAGGAAAAACAACGCGATTTCAAAACTACTCAAGATATCCGAGTGGGGCCTATTTACAAATAGCATTTAAGAGTTCGCTGAGGGCCGAAAAGTACTTTTAATTTCGGATTAAGTTTTTAAACTGTATTTTTAGAAGCGTTAAAATGCGTGTTTTCAGAGTAATTTTTAGGCATAAAACAATCAGTACAGATTCTTGAAAGCACCTAAGGGGCTTGCATAACATCTTTATCTTAATTTCTCGGCCATATAATGTTACGGTCACCGCTCAAGTTTCACAGTTATCCTGTGACGACGAGAAGACTGCGCGCCAGTCCAGAGGAGACACCGCGCTAGAAGCACCAGCGAGCGTCGCGCTTATCACCCTGCCTCACTAACACACATTCACCCCTGACGAGGCGGGCCCCTTAACGAAGCGACCCCTGAGAAGACGTCAGGACTGACTGACAGGGATTGCATCATCGCCCGTGTGGGGCCTAGGGGAGGGGGGGGGGCGAGTGCCGAGACTTGGCATCGAACCCCCGAGGCCCGCGAAGGAGTCCCAGGTCGCCTGGATGCGACTAGGGAAGCCTTCTTTTCACAGACGAGAAAGCCAAACGCCCGATCGCGCATCTTCGGTTTTTTTTTTGTTCATTGTAACTCATGATAACTAATGGTCATTTGGTTAGGACAGCTACATTAAAGATATTGTGAAATCATGTCAAAGGTTTCCTAGCTCTGGATAGCTACATATTTTAAAAGTTATTTGCTAATCCACCATAAAAAGTTTTTACAGTATTTTTAATGTAGCTACACTTACCTAATATAACCCACCATCCACGATGTTTTAAAGTATTTATAATGTAGCTAACCTATCCTAATCGACCGCAAAATTTTATGCCACAACGGTTTATACAATGAGATAAAAAGCGAGCATGAACTTCGGGGAACTTCGGGTGTGGCTCTCTCGTCTGTGAAATGAAGGCCTCCCGAGAAGAAACGCCCCCGTGAACGATGACGGCTTTACGTCGGAGCGGATGTGTTCAGGGAATGTTGACCGCCAGGTCAGAGGGCTCAGGGAGTTGCATTTGCATTCCACCCGTCGCGTTGCGTACCTCGGCGTTATGCGCAGTCCGATGCACATTTCTTTCAGATCTGACGTGCCGTGCATAAAACTTCCATGCCCGCGAATCGAAACGGTTATCTCGCGATGCGCTTGGAACATTTTTTGACGTTACAACGTCTAATGAATCGATGAACGCCGGCTGCTCGCACGAAAAAGTGTCCCGTTACGCACATTGTCCCGTTACGCTCATTGTACGCTTGCGCCGCATCTATCTCTCTTCCACTCGATTGGAACAACCATCGATTTGACATTTTCGAGGCACATTCCTACTTTTCCTATCATCGTCCTATCCTTAACAGAATAACACACATTGGAAGAAGTTAAATTGCAAACATGTATAAAATTTATAGTTAAAATAATCTGTTCGTTAAAGTAATAAACATATTTGAATTCATGAGTGCAAATAAAAGTTTATTTATCAATTAAATTGTAGATTTCATTTCACTCCTTCTTTGTATACATACAAAATAGTGATAATTCAATAAAAATGATTCAATTTTATTTATAAAAGTATGCAATTATTTCATCAATGTTTTTTTATGACATTGTCATGTTAAACTATCGTCCGTAAACCGACTTTACAGACAACCAAATTTTTTTTTAAAACTCTTTACGTTCAGTATCGTTGTCTTAACGTCAGACCCTTAAATATAATGTCAACTCTCGTATAAATATATTCTGACATGAAGTTACATTTATAGAGTGCTTTGAAAACACAGTCGAATATTTTACACGATAAAGTAGAAAATCGTCCCGTCAGATAGGAAGTTTATGTCTATTTCTGAACCTAACTTTTAAGTACCATGAAATTGTAGTCTGTATAATTATTCTAAACATAAATCTTTTTTCTCCAACGTGGAATAATAAACTGTACGTACAATAAATTTTTAAGGGTGATTTATTATTTATTTTTCAAATAATCAAAAACTAGAAGAAATATTGACAACGAATATTTAATATGTAAACTTATTTATGACTTGTGAACTACTTAAATCATTTCGTCAGGACATTCGTAAATGGTTGGCTTGTGTTTAGTACCCGAAGTGTTTAAATTTTTGACTTGCCAGTAAACCTTTTTATTTTAGCCTGTACTGTTTTTGTAAATTAATATTTTTGGTTATTGATTATATTAAAATTTACTTGATTATATACGTACCTATTGTTTCATTATCACTTTATATGTATTTCATAAACTTTTGCGTGGTTAAGGGACCCCGCCTACTTGGGACACAAACGGTGTGGAAAGCTTCAGAAGAAATCACACTATTTGAAAACTGACGAAGATATCCGAGTGGTGTCTGTTTACGAAATCATTTAAGAATGAGCTGAGGGAGAATGAGTGGTTATGTTTCCGTATTTATTTTTAAACTGTATTTTTTTTGGAGGTCGAAAATGTCTCAAACGCGTGTTTTCAGAATACTTTTTGGACACGAATCGTCCGATCGAGATTCTTGAAAGTTCGCAAGGGCCTTGCATCACACTTTTATCTTCATTTCTCCGCCATATTATGTTGTGGTTAACGCTCAAATTTCATGGTTGTTCTCTGCACGACGAGAAGACTGCGCGCCAGTTCGGAGCCTTGCGCTTAGAGGCGACACCGCGTTATAAACACCAGCGAGCGTCGTACTTATCATCCCGTCTCACACAGTACACGTTTGACTATGTGGGCCCCGCAAATGATAGACAACTTTACCACATAAATTTATTCCATAAAGTAAAAAAATAAATAAATAAAATAAGCGTCATTTACCTTAGTTATCAGTAGGGACAGGCAAAATTCGCGAATTCAATTACCTACAGGATGGACTCCAAGATCCTCTATGCGCTCGGACAAATCACATATGCTCATTGGCTACTGACTCGTGACAACTATTAACTAGAATGCTTTTATTCGATACTTCTTTCGTTGAGGATTATTCATTGGCTCTGATTCCTTCAGACAACCTGTGGTCCAATCACTGAAGCAGCAAAAAGTTAAACACATTTGGATTCTAGCCTATCGCGAAAATAAACCGCGAATTTTTCCGGTCTCTAGTTATCAGGTAGATAGAAGTTAGCTTTTACTTTCAAGCGTATTATACCTAAAGTATCAGTTTCCCGTGTTTGGTACAAATTAACATGTTTTGAGTTTTTAATGACAGTCACAAAAACAAAATATTTTTATTTTTTTTATTTTGCAACAAGTAAATTTTATTTGTATTTTTACTGTGATTGAGTTTATGTCACGGCTTCCAGCTTTCACGAAATACGAGACGAAATATTCAATAAATATTCACTGTTCGTATCTGAACACATTAGACAATGAAGGGAACATCGCGACGGTTAGACATTGATAAAGCCATTAGTTAGGCGCTGCCACCTGAAAAATTGTGGTTTCGTAAGTTTTTTATAGTTTCGTTATTTGTATTTTTATTAGTATCCATTGCTTGCCAGTAAAATAAAACCAAATAGACAAGCAACCATGGGCTTGCGTAAAAAATCTGTTTTATTTGTTATCAATATATTAAAATTAGATTTTTTTAGCTTAACTAATTAAAGTAGGGTTTCATCTTCATTCAGTATTTTTTCTAAACGTTCACTGATATAGTTTTTGTAATAAGTTTTTGTTTTATTAGTCGACTCATAAATTGCATTTTCCTGGTGTTAATTGTAAGACAAAGCGATCAGTGCCATAACTTCATCACCTGTAAAAATAATTTTTTTTAGTTAAATCAGAAGAAGTCCTAACTCAGTCATTGGCACTGTAGTGTAATGTACTGTTAAGTGTGTATTTGGTTGATAATATGCTATATTTTTTGTTTGATCTTTAATACACAGTATACAATAATTGTTCTTGTTTGTATTACTCCTTAATACGATCTGGCAATTTGGAATGTTCCGAAACTAATTTTTGAATGAAACCCCATTGGTTAATTCGCTTCTCTTTCTTGTACACATTTTCTCCATCCTATTGAGTTAACTAATTCATTTGACACTACTATGAAATGCACCAGGATGTTCTCTCAAATAAATTTGCTTTTCACCAGCAAACACACACAAACAGTTGGATTTTATTTCATCTTTAGTAGTTTGTTCATTTGATTTGAAAATCCTTTGTTTTGTTCGCAGCAAGTTAAAAATAAATACAAGAAAATAATTAATTTGTTGTGTCCAGTGCTGTTTTTCCTCCAACAAACATTTTTTTAAGAGAATCTAAACATTGGTAGTAAATCTGCATACATTTAAGAGTCCTTGTTTTCAAACGAACACGTTTAATCAACGTACTTCGTACTACAGGCAGGAAAATGCTGTGTGCGCGGCAGATTAACCCTGGTAGTTTACAATGGCAAAAAAGTCTCGTACCGTTGTATTTTCGTAATGTTTTCGTTTTGTCACGATAACTTCATACTGAAAACCAATATTACATAGTTATCAATACAATTATCCGGCACGTGTATACATAACACGCAGTAAACATATTTGTAATTAAATATATATAGAAAAAAGGTTATTTTTACTTCGCAAAGAAAAAAGAGGGTTTTCCCAGTAAATTAATCTTAAATATATAAAACCATTATGGAATGTAGAATTATATACTTTAATAAATTTATTCCCTAGCAATAATTTCGGATTTAAGGTCCCTTCAATGTCTTGGTCATAAGAAGATAGTTTTACCAACGTTAGTAACACACAAAATGTGGACACTTCTAAACAGACAGCAAAAAAAAAAAGAGCATATTTTTAATACTGCATGGTATGCCCACTATTTTATGCACTACATAATATTTTTTTTCGCATGTTAGCGAAAATATAAACAGCCAAAGTCTAGTTATTATTAAAATTCAATATAATACAGGAAATTACTTTTAAAAATAAATATTGATCATAAATCCAGAAATAACTGTAGAGTAATATATAAACCAAACAATTTTTTTTTTAATTTTCTTAATAAACAATCAAATGCATTTGACTCACGTACATCACGAATGATAAACGATCAAAAATTAACTGCTTCGAACACGTTTCACGTTTATTATTATGTTTTACTCTTTCGAAGGGAAAAAAGACAGTTGCTTTTTCTCCACAAATGGACTGTTAACGAGACAAAAAAAAAGGAGGAATAAAGTGTGGGGGGGGGGGGGGGTATTTTCGGGTAAAAGAGGACGTCTGCTAACCCTATAGTTAAAACGAAAGGTGAAAAGATGAAAATTGAGCATTGACGGAATGAACGGTTAGTTGGCGGAAACTTGTAGTAGGTACCCCGAGAAAACCTTCAGGCCTACAGAATCCCCCCCCCCCCTCACTTTTCCTCATTTTTAAAACAAATCTGGGTTTGACTCCTCCAGTAATCGAACATAGGATCGCCCCGGTGGAAGGCGGGAAAACAACCATTGCGTTACAAAATTTTTTTTTTGGAAAACTTTCTTAAAAGAATGGAATTATTTTTAATATGCCAAAATGTGTGCAAAAAAAGATTAAAATGCTGATATGTTATTATTTTTATCCAACAAATGTAAGACATATGTTGTACGCGATACAGTTATAAAACACTAGTAATATATTTGCATTTATAAGAATTTTATAGTTCCATAGAGGTCATCAAAAGTGTGATATGTATGTAACTTTCAGCATGTGTCAAGTCTGTAAACAATGAGCGGAAAATTTAAAGTATTTCCCGTTAAAAGCTAACCGATCACATTTAAACTATTATATGGTGTCTTATTTTAGCTAATTAGCCCTTAAAATACGAATATACTTGTCTTGAGCTATTAACTGGAGTCTTTGAAGGCCCTGGGCAATCTATCCACTTGCGGAAACAGCAAACAATTGCCCAATTAAAATATACTATTTTAGTAAAACAACATGAACAGATTGTTAGAAAAGAGTACATTATAAAAATTTGTTACTTTCCATTTAAAGGAAATAAATTTATTAGCCCGGTCTTGAAATGATTTTTGATCCAAAGTGCTGTCTTTACAAGTTCAGTAATCATCAAAAAAAAATCTACAATTTTTATCAAAATTTATCCAAACGAAACGTTTTTACGTGCATTTATGTTGATTTTTTCGGTGATCATTTGTCTTTTCTGTAGACTGAAATAGATCTAAAAAATAAATAAAATAACAATAGTTTGTTTCCCTTATTTCTAGCAGCTGGGATGGAAACATATGACGAATATAATACATGTATTTTTTTCCCCAAAAATAACATGGACACGATAAACATTGTGCGTTTAGAAAAAACGTAAGTCTACTAGTATCTTCTTTAATAAAATTCAGCAGAAAAATATTTTATATATCAATGCCACCACAAATATATTTTGCTTTATAACAAACAAGTACCCATTAAAATAATCAATTAGAACAGACTGTTAAAGATATTTTAAATAATATTCTGAAGACTTACACTTAATTTTTTTGATAAAAACTGATTTAGAAATATCGTGTGGGTCTAGAAGTAAAGGTTTTTCCCCCCAATTTATTAAAAATATATTTAATACTTTTTTACGTTTATTTACTGGAAATAAAAAAAGTATATTTTATATACGTAATCATACGAAAATCACAGACAGACACTTGAGGTTTATTTATTCGTCTATATGTTTTATATAATACAAAATGTTATAGTCCACTTTCCTCATAACAGATGGAAAGTTATTACTTTTCCCCAATTCTATAGACAGAAACAAGTTCATGTGACTGCAGTGAATAAAAACTCGGACGTAGAAATGGAAATAGAAATGTCGCTTTTTAATTTCGTCTTGTATAATTTTTTTTCTCCAACGGGCAGTATCTCTGTGCGAGCATTGAACTGCCCTGAGGTCCATTAACTCTATACGAAAAGAGAATAAAAAACACACACACAATATACGTACATGTATATTTGAAGAACTCTTTTTTTTATTACGCCTAAATGAACACTCGGGACTTTGAAGTTCACAAAGGAAACGGAACATTGCCGTCTCTAGGCTTGAAAAAGGTCGACCTTTCCGCTGGCGACAGCCGAGGTGTGAATTCAGCGTGGTCATCCGGCCGGAGAACGGATGAATGAAGAATGAATGAATGAATGAATATGAATGAATTTGAATCGGAATCTCGAATTCGAATCCCAGAGAGTACCTCGAATACACCCATCGAATTCGAATATATATGTCAAGGGTCGATACTATATATATATATATATATATATATATATATATATATATATAGTTACAATAAATTAAAAATGTAATCAATTATGTTAAATGGTTGTTCCACAAATAAAGTGTTCATAATCAATGCAAATTGTAATTTTATTTATATAATTACATGTTAAAATTACAATATCTTGGGGAACGGTAACAGGACACGTATATGAAGAAATAATTGCCCTAGTAAACTTACGACGTTATAATTGAATTTGATGGTATTTGATGATTTGATTGGGCCATTACTAATCGAAAACTAAGATTCGTTTCGATAACATCTGCTTTAACTCCAAATAAATTTTTTTTGAGAGAAAAAAAATATATATTCATTGTGCACTTGCTTACAATCTCCAGTGGTTGCGTTTTTTTTTTCGTCTTCGCCGATACATTCATTGAAGATGTGCGCTTTATTAGGAATTAATTGATAACTTAAGGAGGCAGTAAATTGTCTTCATGCTTTCTTAGCTCCGGGAACATGGCGTAGAATGCTCCAAACTTTTTGCCCGTAGAGTGATTAGAGAGGATGCTCCCAATGAATTCTAGTATTCCTATTTTTTTTTTCATTTTTCTATAGAGAAACAACATGGCTACAGCTTGCCTTCTCTCCATGATCTCTGCAGAGTGTACGGAAGAGAACACTGTATCTAATTATGATCCGTATGAGAAGCGTGTATGTGTGAAGGGATGTTCGCAGGCTTTCACGGCCATTGTGTGAAGTAGCTTGGCTTCTGGGTTGTAGCCGCGTCATAGGCGAATAATTCACCGCAGTTAACCTACTGCTCCCTGATGATGGCGACTGCAATGTCGACCGAAACGTCGGTTAGTTATTTGCCAAGGACGCGGCTACAACCCACAAGCCAAGCTACTTTATGTGTGAAGGGTTTTTCGTTCGTTTTCGGTCGAAACCGAGAGCAGACTGAATGTAACCGCGTGTGTGTTTGAAGCAGGCTTTATTAGACTGTGTCCAGTCGCGCTAACAAACGGTTTCACTCGTTGGGCGTAGCACACTCTTGTTTCTCGCTCGGCATAGTCCACGGCACTACATATTTACCACGCGGTACACCGCACGACAGTAACGTCAAAAGGTATTTGATTTCACGCAGCACTGTTCCAACCCGCTCCTCGATACAGACACTCAAGAGCGTGCGGCGTGTGTTTTATCTCGCCGACCACTCTCGCCGCTTCCGCGGTCCAACACCGCTGAAGTCACGCCCCCTGACGGCCGTCGACGAACCGAAAGTTCTGTCTCCGATTATTTGCTAGTAACAGTCCATCTATTTCAGGTCCGTATAAAAAACGTGGCACAATATCACATCTAAAAATTTACTAAAAAGGGGGGTTGTCTGTAAAGTCGGTTTACGGACGATAATTTAACGTGATAACGTCATAAGAAAACATTGATGAAAAATTGCATACTTTTTTTAATTTTTCAAATATTATTTACAGTTTTCGCAAATTTTAATTTAAATAATTTGTTTGAATATAATCACGAACAATTAGTTATAAAAGCCCGCCTTAACCTGTCTGATATTAAAGAAGATTTTTCTCGCACGGTGGTTGGCCGGGTCTTGCACGCTTGGCTCAGGCGGAACGTGACAATTAGTCATGATTTTTCGTGCGTGCAGCCGGCGTTCATCGATTTATAAGACGTTATCACGCCAAAAAAAAACTTAATTAAAATTACTGCCAGTATTTTATACATTAAACCCTTACACTTGAATCCATTACTAGTGACAGCTGAAACCTTCAGGAAGCGGCGGTCTTCAGCCAGACCCTGTCGGCCAACGGCAATAAATTACTTAACTTAAAATAATGAAAATAAATACAAAAGAACCTTAAACTATTCTTTAGCTAGATAAATCACAGACATAAAAATTGACATTTAATTTCATAAAAAACATGAATCAATAATTGGTTTAGTACAATAAAGCATTTTAACAAACAATTGAATATAATGTCAATTTTTAAATGTGTACAAAAAATTAATTAGTTTGAAGTAAAATAATCAAGGATATTACTCAATTTTAGTAAACATCCTATTCAACAAAATATATGTGAGCATAGCTTTTTTTTTTTCACTTAGCATATGCTCACTACACAGTAAAAGTATTTTTCGTACTTTCACGAGGAAAGCACTTGGAAAACTCAGTTTCCAACGATATCACTTGTAAAACTACATGGCAGAGCTTTGTACCATTTGCAATTTTACAAAGCTCTGCCTTGCAGTTTTACAAATGTTTACCGAGTAGCCTATCCAAGAATTTTCCTTGTAAAAGTTTTAAAAAAAAATTCGCTCAGGGGGGAAATGGGAAAATGATTTCATTTCTCGGCTCTTTCAGACACGCACAAAAGGATGACGGAAATAAATGACAAATCGCGAGCGTCAAGACACGCCGCGACGCCCCGAGGGATGATGGACGCTCGGAGCGAAGACTCTTGAAGATCCTTGAAGGCCCTTGAATGTCCTTGAAGAAAGGTTATAACTCGCCGGAGGGACGAAATGACGCGATGGCCACAATATGAGACGTGGCCAGAAAAGATTGTGCGGACCGGGGTGGGGAGGGGAGGGGGTGGAGAAGTGCAGAGTAAATCTTTGAAAGGAAATGCAAGCCCGCCAACCCTCAGCATTCCTTCTCTTTTCAAATAATAATAATAATAATAATAATAATAAATACGGGACGTCAGTGATGTCCACCCAGTTTCTCATATGAGAAAATTTTTCTGCAAATCGACTTATGATGAAACCCGGAGTGCTTGTCGGTGAAGCGGAATGATAGGGTTTACGCTCGCTGGTGCTTCTAGTGCATATTCGCCCCCTAAGTAAACGGAACAGAAATACTCATGTAGAATTACAGATGTTCGTGCAGTTGTACATTCACTCGAGGACTACTGCATCGCTAGAATTCGCAGCAATACCGGGTTCGGATTCTTACCTTAGCATTTATGAATTGGGTTGCCCCAATACCTTACAATAATTAAAGTTATTTGTAAACCGTTTCCTGTATTAACTGCGCACATTAAAATAAAGTCAAATTGTTAAATATTGACTATACATTCTATGACGTAAAAAATTTCCTTAAATGAAATAGTAATATAAAATATAAAATTATGTGCAAATTGTTGTAAGAAATAATCAGTACTATCTCGAAAAAGTATTACATACATGCAGCTATAACCACAGTCATGTGTTGTATAAATTTACAATATCTTTCTTGTATTATTACAAACTTTTTCTTGGAAACTGGTTTTCAAAGGACTCTTCTGTGAAAGTACAGAAAAATGTTTTTCTGCGAAGTCTTCTAGTAATCCATAGGGCAACTGTGAGATTTAGAGAGGTGAAACTAACATTTTATGGCGTAGAAATGATTACTAGGGCGTAAGGCAAATACATATCGTTATTTCGAGAATCGCTAACGAGATACAAATATAATAGACAAATAGATAATAGAAAAATACCTAAAGATTATTCTAATTTTACGCATTTGAACCAATTTTTACAAAACAAAATTAAATATGGTTTAAAACCGAAATTACTATTGAGAGAGAACCACCATAACGACTTCAAAATATTTTCAAATACTTTTAGTAAACAGACACCACTGGATATGTTAATGTAGGTATCACACGTCATGTTTTTATCTAATTTTATGTTAATTTTTATGAATTTTTTTGCAAATTTATCACCATCGCGCTCTTGAATTTGTTTTGAAAATTTCACCGTGCGATACTTAACGAATCCTTTTTTTTTGCAAATTGTAAAAGTCACGCAAAAATTTCACAAAAAATTTATAAGTTCGTCGCAATTTTCCAATTACTGATTGTCACTACTTTGGTCATAGTGCAATTTAAACAATGTCTTACGCGTTGAAACAAATTTGTCTCTGATTGGCAATGGTACTTAGTGGTTGGGACTTACTGCGTTCATTACACGTATAAATTGTCACTCCTAGGCGCAATACTTTGTAGTTATTCCCTATCTATTTACGTGCACAAGAGTTTAGTGAATGCTGAGCTATACAGCTAAAACTTTAAGATTATTCGTACAGCTTATTTTCTACATCATCAAGCTAGGGACGCCATCAGAGAGAAGAAGGATTGTTAATTAAAATAGTTTGAAACTTCCTTAAATTTAAAATACTGGATGTTGATTGGTGTTCTGCTGCGCTGACGCGTCATCGCCAGATGCAGCAGATACACAAGGACTTGAAAAATAGCATGGAAATGGTAAAAATGTATTTTTAATTAAATAAAATCACACTGAGATAGTTTTTGTAAATGAAAAGTTTGCTACCAGGTTCATAAGTCCTCAGAGGAGTCTTATTATTGCAGTTGAATTGGACCATCTTGAGTCATAGAGCGTAGGTTACTTAGAAATGTTTTAGTCTGACACAATGTTTAGTAGAAATATAAAATACTATAGGCTGTAAAAAATTAAAAAAAAAATCATTATTTTTCACAAAACATACGTGCAGATATTTTCCGCACAATGGAAACTTGTACTAACGGTGGAAGTCCCTGTAAAGATGTCACAGGGGTTGGTTTGTGTAATATTTTCCGCGTTAATAACATAAAGTAAAAGTTAGACTCTACATCTGGATAGCATTTTTTTTTGTTATAATATAGTTTAACTTTAATTCCATGCTCATTTGTTGTTAATATCAGTGCTTGACAACACTTACTTGATGGTGACTTTTTTACTAGTTTTACTAGAGAAATCTTTTTCCAACTATTGAAAAAAAAATTACAGTACTGGCATTCCTACAGCTACGGTTTGTTTAGTTAGCCAATTGCCAACAAGAGTGACTTAATTTTAGAACAGACACCCAGTCCATGGACTAATTACCTTCATGAAACAAACTACGCGTTGCCTACGTTATAGGAATTGTGTTGCGGCAATAAATTTTACCGTTCCCTAGTGTACATAACCGTGCTGCTTGTAGTGAACTAACTTCGACAGAACTTTGCTGTGTGCTCTGCCTTTACTGGTCCGAACCTCCTGGCCGTGTTTATCTATCCGGATATTCAAATTTAACGGCTATTTGGGAACACGATTTCTCGACCAACATTACTGGTCGCTGCTCGTATAAATACCTCGTCTTTCCCTACAGGGCGATTACCGCCAAAGCTATAAGAAACCATGTTTCCTGCGACGATATATATTTTGTAATTACCACCTGGTACCTCGCCACATACTTCAACCTTTTAAACGTGTGAAACTTTTAAAGTGTTTGTATCTAATTTTGATTGACATTAAATTTTTAAGCAAAATTGAGTTTTTTTTTCTCTTAGCTACTAGTGTTTCATTCAAAACGCAATTTATCTACCTTTTTATTTGTCGATGAGTTTTAAGTGGCTCGTTTTCAATCAGTTAGTGGATATAATAACAATTCCAGATAAAAACTCTCGGGTCACTTACAGCTTGAAAGTGAACTTGAACTCAAACAGGCCTGAAGTTCACGAGGATGCGAATTAAATAGGAACAAACATTATTTCTGCCACAATGTCGATTTCTTGCCATCTCTATAGAATGGTTTAAATACTTTTTTTTTAAAGTTGAAATTCTTTGCTGAGGGGGTAACAATTTTCGAGCGTTACGAAAATTCCGATCGCATGAGGGGAAATTGCCAGGTATGTTGGTGGGAGAACCGGGGTGAGAAGGGGAATAGTTAGGTACGTGGTGGGGAAAACTGCAGAGGAGACGGCAGGGCACAAACAAAGGAGTGTTTGGGGCAGAGGGCAAACAAAACGTGGTTTGAGCTTATTGTTGTTCACCCAGCCACGGGCCATCTTCGCAAGAAAATAGTGTGCTTTCATGTGTGAATTATTAAATTATTTAAATTTAGGACATGCGCCATTGCAGTTTTGCACTGTTTGTCATGTAAAAATTCAGAATAATAAAAAAATATGAAGATAGCATGTCGTTGTTGTGTTCATATCACTTGCTTAGTTTCGTCGTTGATTCCGTTCGTCCGACATCAGCCAATTCAGTCTTGCTTTCTGTGAATTATTTATCTTCATATTTATTTATTTTTTCCGGAATTTTTTTCCATGACAAACAGTGCAAAACTGCAATGACGTACATCCAGAAATAAAAACTGCATTAGTTCAACGGAGTGTGTGCATTGTATTATATGACGTGACAACGTCTAATAAATCGATGAACGCCGGCTGCACGCGCGAAAAAGGATGACTCATTGTCTCGTTACGCACATTGTCACGTTACGTTTTGTCCCGTTACGATAATTGTACGCTTGCGCTGCATCTATCTCTCTTCCACTCGATTGGAACAACCATCGATTTGACTTTTTCGAGGCACATTAAACTTGAAACACTCCCATTCGTTTCCTACTTCTCCTATCATCGTCCTATCCTTAACACAATAACACAGATAGGAATAACTTAAATAGCAAACATGTATAAAAGTTATAGTTAAAATAATCTGATCGTTAAAGCAATAAACATATTTGAATTAATGAGTGCAAATAAAAGTAAATTTATCAATTAAATTGTAGATTTCATTTCACTCCTTCTTTGTATCCATACAAAATAGTGATAATTCAATAAAAATGATTGAATTTTATTCATAAAAGTATGCAATCATTTCATCAATGTTTTGTTATGACGTTGTCACGTTAAACTATCGTCCGTAAACCGACTTTACAGACATCCAATTTTTTTTTTTTGAGTACTACTTCGCTCGATGATGTCTCGCGCAGAACTGCCGTGTCGTCGGAGATGAGCACGCGACTTGCTGACCCACGTGTGCTCGGCTCGGCGCAAGCGCTGTGTTCGCGTCTAGGCCCCCTGATGCACTGTGCCCCCGTTTCCCACGCGCTGGAAGTGCGGTCATCGGACACCGGCCGCCAATTAGCGGCATTTGTCCGTGCAAGACGGGTCTCCACCACACGTCTCCGTCTGTTGCAAGTTCATCCTCGCCTCTGGAACCCGCAGTAGCGCTTGTCGCAGGGTGATATATTAATGCCTCGTCAGGGGTGTATGTTTGTCAGTGAGGCGGGATGATAAGCGCGCCGCTCGCTAGTGCTTCTAGCGCGGTGTCGCCTCTGGACTGGCGCGCAGTCTTCTCGTCGTGCACAGGACAACTGTGAAATCTGAGCGGTGACCGTAACATTATACGGCGGAGAAATGAAGACAAAGGTGTGATGCAAGTCACTTAAGTGCTTTCAAGAATCTGCACCGGTTGTTTCACGCCTGAAAACATGCATTTTAGCAAATACAGTTTGAACACTCAATCCGAAATCAAAAGTACTTTTCGGCCCTCAGCGAACTCTTGAATGCTTTTCGTAAACAAACCCCACTCGGATATCTTGAGTAGTTTTGAAATCGCGTTGTTTTATCCTGAAGCTCTGCGCACCGTGTGTGCGCCCGGGTAGGCGGAACCCTTAACACAAGAATGTAATTTTTCATGCGTAACGTCTTAGCTCTCGCGAATACGGGATTTTCTGGGAGTAATTTCGTGAATGGAACTGAAATCGCGTGGAACGTAAATGTGAAACCACGGTGCCGCCATCTGTGGTTGATTTATACACAGTATTAAATATATCGTGAATTTTAGCAATATCAGCATGTGTATAAATAAAGTTCCTTGTCGAAAAACAGGCCCAAATAAGTGGTTTAGTATTTTTTCAAGTCTTATTTCGCTTTTATCAGAGTTATTTCGTTATAAAGTTTAAAATTTTGGTCTGGTAATCAAATGAGTCAGTAGTCAACGCAGCTGCTCCAGCAACGAATTCTAGCGGTGGGTACGGAAACTACTTGTAATGTAGTTGAAAACACAATTTGCGTATATATTTGTCACGCTCGGGATTATTTTCGAAAATTTATAAATTAAACTTTCGGGTCCGAGATTCGTATTGTAAGTGCGTTAGCAACACAAGAACACGTGAATTTGCTCATTTCCGAAGTCAGATGTTACGCATCTCTGGGAAGTACTGAAGACTCGCTTAATTTTTTTTTTTCGAGGTCGGGTGAGGGATAACGATTAGTTCCAAACCTCGGACATAGAATCGAGAACCAACTCCGTCGGATTATGTTCCCAGGCTTTCACGGCCATTGTCTGAAGTAGCTTGGCTTCTGGGTTGTTGCTGTGTCCTTGGCGAATAATTCACCGACGTTTCGGTCGACATTTCAGTCGCCATCATCAGGGAGCAGGAGGGAGGGAACTACTGAAACGAATATGTCATCTTCCGATCAATACTCATTTTTCTTTAAATCTCACCGCGTTGATAGCTTCTCGGGGTGACTCCTAATGTGCGGACCCAGCAAGAAAGATATCAATCGCGGGATGATCACCGCTAGCCATACGAGTATCAGGCCTTCAGGGGGGACAAAGGACGGAAAGAAAGGGCCGTGTAATCTCGGCATTTCGGATGAAGACTCTGAGATGGAGAGAGAGAGAAAGAGAGAGACTTCTACCATCATGAGATGATAGGAGCACGGATGGGGAGGGGGGGGGGTCACGGGAGTGCATTCCTTTAACGTCCATTGTTCCACCGGCCCAGCAAGCCAGCTCCTTTCGCCTATCCAGGAACTCATTGCTTGCGCATCCCTTGGGCTGACTTCAAGGCTACTCCCCTCCCCTCCCCTTCCCTCCCCACAACTCCCCCATTCCCCTGCACCTCCTACAAACACCTACCCACGAAACTATCTTCCTTTCCCCACTTGATCCCATTTTCAGTTTCTCACTTCGCGCGAGTTACCTTCTTCCGCGCAGCCGAGAATGTGACATGCCTTGCCATCTACACTGGAGCTAGCGCTGAGTCACTCACATACCTACTAGACAAATCTTTCCTAGCAAAATTAAAGTTTATTTTTGTCTTCAATAAATATGCTGCAACAACTGATGGGCTACACACTAAAAACTAGGCTTTACGATAAAAAAAACCTATGAATATTTCAAACTAAAATTATCAAGTTTTAATTTTGATCAACTCTTTAATTAATAGAAAAACCTTCAAACGCACTGTAAATGTTTTTTTTTTTTAATGGAACAGTAATATTAAAGCATGATTACAGATATTTGTAAATTTGTATAATGTCGTGAAAACAACCTTATCATTACAAAATGGTATTTTCAGTAATATTTGGTTCAAATTCTTACCCGGGCATTTATGTTGTCCATAGTTCAAAGATATTGGTAACCCGTTCCCTGAATAGCTTTCCAGTATTAACTGCGCACTTAGTAACCGTGATAAACAAAATAAAGTTAAATTGTTTAATATTTGGTTATCTTTTGAATCGTTAAAAAATTGTGCTTGAATTAAAAAAAACAATTAAAATATAAAATTATGTGTCAAAGAGATACTCGAAAAACTTATTTCACATGTGCGAAAATAACCATAGCCGTGTGTTGCACAAATTTACAATTTTTTTGCAGTATTGCAGTATTATTTCTTGGCACCTATTTCTGAAGGAATATTTTGTAAAAATCAAGAATTTTTTTTTTTTTTGTTTACCACGTAATTTGCTTAAATGTCTTCAATTCCATGTAAACATTGCCGATTAAAAATATCCTCACATACTCGCAATCAAAGATACGGGTTACTTTTGTCGTTTGTATAGCCGTCATTTGGAGATCCCACGGCGAATTGTTTGTCGCAATGAAAATTTTTTTTATGTTAAGATAAACTCTTTAATGTTCATGAACTCTTTGTTCATGTCAGATGGTATTGGCATTGGTATTGGCATGGTACTGGTCTCAACCGTTTCGGTGCGCATTTTATGTGGACAGTTTTTAGTGGTTCGGTTATTCACCGAAATCGTTCGTAGACTGATCTAATAGATGTTTTTAATGCATTTCGGCAGCAAAAATTGCTGCCAAGTAAATTACAAGTGGTCGTTCGGAAATTGCCAGCGACACTTTATTTCATACAAATGCAGGGGGTTGCGGTGTTGTGTTGGCCCGTAGGTAATTACGTCGTTCTGAGTGCTGATATGCTTCCCGTAATTACAGGTAACATTAACCGTTCAGACACATGGTTCGTTTTGAACTGGGGTACAAATACTGCGATTATATCACTTTTTTTTCCCCCACCGCAGAAACGTGGAAACTGCCAGTGCCATTGCACTGTGCTGCTAATTTTTTTTTTTTTTTTTTTTTTTGGAAACTGACTTTTAGTAGATTTCGAGGAATCAAAAGCGCTAGGAAACTTTCCAGATGTGCGTATATTAAGGTGTGAATTAAACGGAGACTCATACAAGTCAGAAACATTTATTCACGACTGATAAACATAACCCGAGCTCTCAATCAAATTTGTAACTTGCAGCTGAATGATCTTAGGCCATAGATTTTCTACTCAATTGATCGTTCCTAGTGATCGTCAACATAACAATTCTTAGTGTTTTTCATAGTCGTCTCTCTAATGACAAATATAATCACGCTGTATTTAATAATTTCCTCTTAGTTTCGCTCAGCAGAGGGGACCTGTAAAACAATTTACGAGTCCCGATGGCATCTTGTTTTTTACGAGACAACGTCTAATAAATTGATGAACGCCGGCTGCACGCACGAAAAAGGATGACTCATTGTCCCGTTACGCACTTTGTCCCGTAACGCTCATTGTACGCTTGCGCCGCATCTATCTCTCTTCCACTCGATTGGAACAACCATCGATTTGACTTTTTCGAGGCACATTAAACTTGAAACACTCCCATTAGTTTCCTACTTTTCCTATCATCGTCCTATCCTTAACAGAATAACACAGATTGGAAGAAGTTAAATAGCAAACATGTATAAAAGTTATAGTTAAAATAATCTCTTCGTTAAAGTAATAAACATATTTGAATTAATGAGTGCAAATAAAAGTAAATTTATCAATTAAATTGTAGATTTCATATCGGCCCTTCTTTGTATCCATACAAAATAGTGATAATTCAATAAAAAATATTCAATTTTATTCATGAAAGTATGCAATCATTTCATCAATGTGTTGTTATGACGTTGTCACGTTAAACTATCGTCCTTAAACCGACTTTACAGACAGCCAATTTTTTTTCTTTTATTTGTAAATATCTTAGCTCTCCGTATACGGCATTTGGTAGGATTAATTTCGCGAATGGAATTAAAGTCGAATGAACGGAAATGCGTAACGACGGTGCTGCCATCTGCGTGGAAGTCTCGGAAATATCGAAAAAATGGCGGGCCCGCGACATTGGTTCGTGCGATTAATTTATACTTGATTGTTGAAGTGTTTTTGGCTCGTGTGTTGCCAAAGATGCTGTGTTGCGAATATCACCAAGATTTACAAAGTATTTTTTGCATTTAAAAATAGCCTTCCTTTATTCCGTTTTCGTCGCGAGTAATTTTTTTTAACTCTGACACGAATCTGCATCTATTTATTACTTATTTATTATTTTATTGCAAATAGTTTGCTTTCTACATTTTCACATTTTTAACGATATTATTTTCCCGACCCTGGCGGTATGTCTGAGTAGATTGTGCACGGAATTGAATACCAGAATGAAGCCAATATTGACTACGCACTTGCTTACACTGTGCCCTGAACTGCATTGCAGATGTCCCGAATCTAGCTGAAGCGCATCAAATGCACCGGCGTTGAGAAAAAACTGTAGGAAATTAAAAAAAATTAGCCTAACCTAACTTGTGTTGGATTGGGTTTGAACTCATTTTTAAACAGAAATTTAGTCAGGTTTTAAGTAGGGAATAATTCTTTACATCTTTTTCCTTAAAATAAATACTTTTCGTATATTTATCACGCTCAACATTATTGTAAAGATTCTTTACGTTGGACTTCGTATCACAGTTTCGTATTTAAGTTTATTTACAACATTAGGACACATGAATTTGCTCGTTGCCGAGGTCCAATGTTGACACGTCACTGGAAAGTACTGAAACACATTATATTTATTTGCGAGCATTTATAAAAGCATTTGTCTCGAGGACATAGCGCAGTCGGATGCACGCTGACCTTCGATTCGAAAGGTTCTGGGTTCGAGTCCTGGGTGAGACACGGGTCCAAACATGCAACTGTCTAAATAAAGTCCCGAACCTCTTCACCGTCACCAAACTTATCAAAATAAAAAACATCAAACTTGTCAAAACGTCAACCATTAAAAAAAAAAAAATAGTGCGTGGAGTCCCTCCGCGCGGAAGAAGTGAAACTTCACTGTTTACTTCGCTGCATAGCAAGAATACCACGCGCATGTGCTTGGGATCTACCGACTCACTCTCTCTCACCTACATTCTACCTTCGTGTATCTTTCTTTCTCTCTCCCTCTTGCGTTGGAATATTGGACGCTACTCGTTGCTAACGCTCGCGCTGGCCTGTAACAGGTATACTACGCGCATGCGTTCGAGTGCCACGCATTCACTCTCGCTCTGTCTTTTTCTATTCCCCCTCCCCAGGAGCGTTGAACGTTTAACGCAACAGTGCTTTCTCCATGGTAGCGTCAAACGTTTAACGCAACCTTGTTGGAAATCGCATTAGAAGTTTCACTTCAATAATAATAAAATTATAAAAGCGTTGCTGTTAAAGTAGCGGTGTCGTTTTAATAAACCGAGCGTTGTGGGGGTTCGAATCCACTTTTCTCTCAACGAGAATATTTTTAATTTGTCTGTGTAGCTGGACTTACCCGTCCTGCAGGCAACCGAATATGTAGTTCCCGATGAGTCCGCCGGCATTGAAGAGGATCAGCGCTAGTGTCGGGTAGAAGTCTTTATCGCATACCAGCTCCCACTGAAACAGAAGAAAAGGCGTTGCATTATGCACTCAAATTACCATTGGCTATCGAGTCGCAGAATGTCTGTTTTGAAGTTGAAGTCAAACTGGTTAGCAATTCGATATCAAAGCAAATCGTAGCTGTGTAAAGGCTAATATGCTGGAACATCGAACTGAGACAAACTCTTTTATTAATATACATAAATGGTATAGTATGATCTGGACAATTCATTCCGTAGCTGGTGCTTATTTCAGAAATGTACTGTTCTGTTCGCCCCCTTTTTTCCTTCTCATTGCAGGAGATTTTAACATGTTAGAATGCCAGTAGTTACATCACTCATTAATAGGGACACGATATTATGGTGAATTGCGAAGAAAACCAAAATAACACAGAAAGGTTTGTAAATGCAGCATATAACACCGAAATACCAATTGATACAATATATGGCACCAAAAAGAAAAAACTAATCACAAAATGAACATTTGAACAAAAATAAATAAATTTTATTCAATCAATTTTATTTAATTAGCATAAAGTGTGCGCCAAAATGTAAATACCAAACTAATAAAGGGAAGAAATTATTTTGTATGATGTTCGTGCATTTTTTACCAAACCTTTCTTACATAACTGGCGTTAATATGGTTTTCAAACAAACAACAGATCGCCGATTAATTTTTAGTTCTGATAGGTATGTCTTTGACATGCTTGTATTATTGCAAATTATTTTAGAACAAAAATGAAATCATGAATAACCGTAAACATTACATTAGTTTAAATATATCAAGAAACATTTTAGTGTCACAACTGTTGAACAATACGTTAATCAATAACAATATTTTATAAAAATAAAAGCAAAAACAGTTTTTCAGTATTCTCCAGAGATGTGTAGCATCTAACCTCGGTAACGAACAAATCAACGTGTTCTCGTGTTGCAAATACACTTATAATAAAAACTCGGACACGAAACTTAAATCGTTGCACTGAAATACACTTTTAAAAATGTTCACTTTAAATTTTCGAAGAACCCTGGTTACAAATTATCCAGGAATATTCCGAAAATTTACCGTAACGGTAGCAAGTTTACGTGTAATTAGTTTATTGACTTCATACATGGATTCTTGAAAATAATCCTGGTAAACTAGCAAAACTACTCTTATTTCTTCTGTGTGTGTGTGTGTGTATGTATGTTTATCCTAAAAGAGAACTCGAAACTCGAAAAATGACGTTGTTTCTTAGAAGACACAGTTATATGAAATTAAAAAAAAAACTCTTTGTTTATTTGAGGTGAATTCTTAATTGAAAAGTCCGAAAATTTACTGTAATTTACCGGAGTGCATGCCTTACACAAAGACGTTCTTTTCATCCAAAGAACTTCTCCGTGAAGGCCGAACCACCGATGAATTCAACTCTCGCCTTTTCGACTTCATTTCCTCTGTTGTTAGCCGCGCATAGAACGTTCAGCTGAGTCGTCTGTATGTCGCAGTGCCACAGGGGTTATCAGTGGTTTCTGGCCAGCGCGCCCCTTCAATGGCTGATGAATGGTGGGGAGTTTTCATTAGCCGTTAAATGGGTTCGATAAACGAAAAGGGTAGAATTTCGGGAAAGGGGGAGGAGGAGGAGGTAGTGTTGAAACATATCTTTTTCAAGAGCTAGGGAGGGGGAAATTTAATCACACATTTCCCCCCGTCGTCTGACGTGTACTGAACAGTGTGTGGTATCTCGGAATAGCCGAAACGGAGTTCAAAGTTCAAAGGAGGCAAAAGGATCGTTTAATGCAATGGTGGCTGGATGGTTCGCGGTGTGGTCTGGATGTATGAGGTGGGGGTAGAAGGGGGAGGGTGTTCCTTTTTTTTTTGTTCATTTTGTTCGTTTTGTTCATTTTGTTCTGGCGTTCACCACCTTCCTCCTTATTAAACGGCTTCATGGTGGTCATTCGTTACCTCAAACGAATGTTGGCACCAACCGCCCCTTTTGGGGCCCCCGCTTTGGAATTACTTTGACACGTGCCAAGGCGACCAAAAGTCGTTACTCGGTTATTTCCCTCCCGGGTCTCCGCGCCCAAAAGACCTTTCTCACGACCACCGCCTTTGCGGAGCGTCGGGTAAATAAATTACAACTCTTTCCCGCGTCAAAAGAAAAAAGAGTGCCGTTAACGGTCAAAGGGTGTCCGTGGTCGGTGGAAATGGTGTGAAATGGGAAGAGGCTAGGGCAGGCGTCAGACTGTGAAAACGTGCGGCGGTTCAGTATACCAGCCGCCATCTTTAAATGGCGATGGTCGAGTTGAGGTTTAAGGTCAACGTTCTGACCCAGTGGCTCACAAGTTTGGTAATTCTTGTTGAAAATTAGCCTCGTTGTGGAAAAAGAAGCCGCTATGCGGATTTTTAAAGCCACAGACACTTCTAAGTATCGAAAAGAATAATCTTAATTTTAACAATTAAATAATTTCCCCGTGAAGAAGAATTTTAAGTCGATTATGAGAAGAAAACAAAACATTTTAGAGTCAAAAACCCGACCTAAATCCAAGATGACAGCAGGTCATCGACTCTTAACCCCGCTCCAAAACCTGAAATCTGTGGCAGAATCCTCTAATTTTACACTACCAGTGAATTCAACATATGACTGAAGTAAAAATCCTATCTAAATTAGTTACAGCGCCTGCACACACTGTTATGATGGATCCATCGAATCCAACAAGCATACATCACGTGTCACTTAAGACTGTTATCACTTACAACAGGTTATGTGTTAATGTATTTAGTCATGATAAATAAATTGGCCGATATTTCAGAAGGTCTATAACGTTATCAAAATACATAAAATTTTTTACCACGAATGACGGACGAAAATATTTCAGCCTACATACGTTAGGTAAAAAGTATCTTAATTTTAACTATCATCACAGTAATTAATTTTCTACACCCCATTTTCTTGAAAAACACACGAATATACTTCCGTTAAAAAAAGTAATACAGCCTTACTACAATTTTGAACACTGTTTTAATTGCAGCTTTATTATATTTTTCACGAAAATATGTTTTACATTAATTCTTTATCTTAATTACCAATTTATTGCGAAAACTTATGCAATAAATTATTTTAATTTATATAAGATACAATCTACTGATGTCTGCTATAGGTGATAATGTTATCCAAAAATATTAATATATAAGTAATAAAAATATAGTTAGGAAAAAAATTAAAAATAATTTAATCGTTGAAATAACTAAAAATCAAAAATAAATTTTCAATTTAGGTTTTTTGTCCAACAGCCAAATAATGCACCACAAATCTGTAAAACTGAAAACGTGGAATGCTTAGTATCATTTATCTTAAGTTTTCTATCAGTAATAACAATATGATTTGTAATAGATTTTCTATCACTAATTTTAGGAATATAGTCAATACAAAAATTTTAGGATATAGTCAATACGAAAATGAATACATGAACTTAATAAAAATAATGAACTTAAAATTATTAATAGATGTGCTTCAGGGACGCAAATATGCAGGATTCACAAGTAAGGCCCGTGGAAATATCCTGGGGGGGGGGGGGGGGGGGGGGGAGCGGCCCGAGAATTTTGCACGTGGGGTTAACTACACGTAATATCTGGATGTGATGACCGTATGCTGTGCACTGCCGATATTTTAGACTACATGCACGCAGTAAGAAAAAACTTTAAAATATGCAGAAAGTTTTCCATAAGACATAGTTTTGACATCAAACACGTTTCACAGTCACGCTGGTGATATGACTCATATGTGTGTGTATGTGTGTGAGTATGTGAGAGAGAGAGAGAGAGAGAGAGACTGACTTTGCTCCAAAATTACTGTCAGTAATAAGTCACGTGTCTGGTTATAACTCATTGTGAATCATGCTGTGTATAAAAACTGCTTACTTTCACACTGGTATTCACCTTATTCGTTTTGAAACAAGTTACGACGACAAGCTCCTAATTATATTAAACGTGACCCAAGTGTTTTAGAGGTTTCGACGTTATAACCACCACCAAAATCGAACTACTTTTATCATATCACCTCACCCAGGATATTCATTGCCGAGAAAACCCATTCAAAAACCACGATGACGTGTAAAATCGTTATTCCATTAACGGATAAAAGCCTTGGACCCTCTACCAATTCATGATCGTCATCAGTTTATTTTTTCACCCCATCCTCACATTCAAGAATTTAATTTGATTTAATTTTTTTTTTACTGCCGTGAGCAAATATTGTTTCCGTGGAAAGCACCTGAGAACCAAACTTGGGTTGAGAAAGAAGGCGGAATCAGTTTATAGAACAATTTTATTTTATGGCATGAAGTTCTTTATATTTACACAAGTACATTTTCCAGAAGTTTGGTTAAACATAGTTCCACAAGAGCAAAATAAGTCATGGGTGTATTTTTGTATAAATTATAAAATACCTTGTTGCCAGTTATTTTTGAAAGTTACAATCATAACGATATAAATAACCATTACAATTCTATTTTCCCAAACGTGTGCACGAGAAAAAAAACTCCCTACCACAGATGGACTCGACAGATATAATAAACCACGGAGGTATAAGTGAACGGAGTCCGTGTGTGTTCTGGTTAGCAATTTCGTAACTTTGTACAACACATGGCTATGGTTATTTTTGCATGTATAACATACGTTTTTCGAGGTAATACTAAGTATTTTCTAAAAAAAAACTGGCGCATAATTCTATATTATAATTAACGTTTCGTTCAAACGAAATTTTTTAAATCATAAAAAATGTCTATGATACAATTATTTGACTTCATTTTGTTGTATCATGATTATTAAGTGCGCAGTTAATACTGGAAATCTATTCAGGGAACAGTTTACAAATAACTTTAACTATTGGAGGTACTGGGCAAACACAAAGCATAAATTCCCGGGTAAGAATCCGAACAACGTATTACTGCGAACACTATTTTGTAGTGATACAGTTGTTTTCGTATAATCTTACTTTAAAATAACAGTTGTTTTCCATTTACAGAAAAAAATATTTGCAGTGCGTACGATTCTTTGACATGATTCAGTTCAGTATATAGCTAACACAGAAAAGGAGTTATTGCAGCGTTTTTTTATATTTAAGAGAACCAACAAAGGCGTGAATATGGACACAATATTTATCCTGAGACAATTTTATCTGCTTATAATTTATGAGTAGGTACACCCAAAGAAACCAAACAGATAAAATGTTTTAATTGGTTTCATTATTAAAAAAATAAAAGGTTTATTATAAATGTTAAAAAGTTTTATGAACATAAGTGTTTGACAATTTGTTTTTTAACTGAATTTTTTTTAAATTCGCTTTAAAATAAATTGAGAGCTACGTTGTGTATCTTAAGTTTGAACACAATTTGACAAATGAGCATTTGACTTCATCGTGTTCAATTTAAGTTACATTATATGCGCGCATTTTGTTCCATAGTAAAATTGCACCCGCAATGCGCCTAAAGAAGCATGACTTCACAAACAGCATGCCCGGGAACGATTGTCATTATTCTCTTACGGAAAACAGCGCAAAAAAATATAAATATCATCCAAGACCTGCAATCTAACCGGAAATCTCAGTTACGGGAGGTTAATGGAAGACGTTAGATTTTTTTTTAAAGACTTCTTTCTAGGGTGAATATGGGGCGAATATATGAACATATGACTTAACTGTAACTATATAAAGATAAATTCATAAAGTTTACCTTATTTGTCCAAATGCATCCGTATAAAAAAATTAAATATATTTACCCCATTTTTATTCACAGCACTTCTCCAATACACTTATTACAAAAAAAAAAAATTCCCTGAAATGAAACTTCGTTTGCACAGTCTTATTTTAGCGGTAAGAAAAAAATTACTATTAGAAAGAAAATTATATTGAACGAAAAATATTTTGCTAGTTTTCCAAACACCTGTAAAATTTGCTATGAAATAATTTTTCTTATGTTGTAAATATAATGATACAATTTTTTTTTATTTACTTAAAATCAAAAGTGGGAAACGCTCCAATTCATACAAATTAAATATTTTTTGAAAATTTTCAGTGGCGCTATCTATTATGCATTATATGTAAAATAAATGAAAAAGATATAAAATGGAAAATATATTTCAGTTCTCGTAACAGCTATATATGCACGTTAAATACTTGCAAACTGGACTCCCTATGGGCGACTTCAACAAGGGGAAAAGATAAATTATTTCGAAACTTTACAATTTATTTTCCTCTGAAGACTCCCTTATGTTCTTGGCGCTTCCTTTGCTACATTCGTTTCTGGGGTCGTTACTGCGATGTCCCGCACACCTTAACATCCTTGTCAAGATCAAGACGATTGCACCTTACACTGGGGAATTAAAAAAAAATGCGAGTCGTGGCCGAACGGACAGAAACTTTTGTTGGTGGCTCAACGGATGTGCGGCAGAACCTCCCTTTTCCCTCTACTAACAAAAAAAAATAAGAAGGCTCTCTTTCGAGGAGAAAAAGAGGCGGGCGAGAGTAATAAAGCTGGGAAGAACGAGAAAGAGACTTTTCATTCACCTACCGCATGAAATTTCAAAAGAGTTCCCTTCTTAGACCACCAGGTTTCCAAACCTCTCTTTCTTTCTCCCTTCCCCCCCCCCCCTTCACCCTTTTAAAACTACTCCCCTATTTACCCGCTTTGTGAGCCTCTTTCACGCGCTCAAATTAATTAACAAGGCAACTCCATGGAAAACGTGTTGTACGCCTGCACTGGCTGTGGGCTGTTATTTCGGGAAAGAAATCATTTTCTTTTTTTTCGAAAACTAGATTTTTATGGTATTAAAGTTTTATGCTGCCGTCAAGCTTTTTCCACCAAACAATAGCTCTTGAAAAACGGTTTGAAGCTTTTTCCGTAAACAGAATTTAAGGTTATCTGAAAATTGAATGCATATTTTTACACGCACTTTATTTAATACCGCGAGGAGCCGAAATTTTTAATCAAATATTTTTCCATTGTATGTGCACTGTATGGATTATTTTCTCTTGTTAAGCTCCTTTCGAGAACAGAATCTTTCAAAATTATTTAATGTAGAAACAAAAACATGAGTTGAAATGTAAGGTTTTACGACACACTGTTACTACAGACAGGCTTAAGGGGGCCGTATACTTGATGCGAAATGTAGATTTTCTTTTTTTAACTAGGCACTAGTTTTCACAAGGAAAAAATAATACTGAAACACATTCCTAATTCCTATCCTCGCACTAACAGGAAATCACTATAGCAACTAGACTGCTAAATTAATTGAAATCAAGCAAATTAACGTAGTCTTTAAAAAAAACATGCCTAATTGTAATTTTTTTGTTTGATTTAACTTATATAGATGATTTACAAAAGGGTAACTTAATGGGTACATTAGCTAAGTGGTACGTAGAAAGTGCATCATAGAAGACGGGGCCATCTCTGCTTTTATTCCGATTCCACACAAGGGTTGCCTATTCATCCGTATGCGCGTACACTAAATCATTATTTCTACGGATGCGACACTCGAATCCACTAGTGCGTCGCTGCACACTGAAGTTTCGGAATAGTATTTGGTTTTGTTCGAACGTAATATTTCTTTAGAGTTTCGTCACTAGATTAGTTGAAAACAAAAGTTTAACCTTTTAATTCAGATAGACACGTGGGAAAACGTAGGCCTGCTTAGATAAAACTTCTAAACCCAGACGTACTTTGATTTATGTATCTCCACATTGCTCATATTAAGTATTTATAAATATTTTGGAAATTAAAACATAATTATAATTTGTACATAGCTAACTGTTTTATGATATAAACGCTGCATTTTAAATACTGAAATGGCCATTTTTACATTCCGCCAAAAACTCCATAATATTTACGAAACCACAGTAGCTCTTAAAGAATGTACCCACGTTAAAAAGGACGCAATTGTAAGGGATGGGTGATAACCTAATACTAACACTGCTAAAACCACCTATTGACAGTTGATTGTACTGTGATTATCGCTCATGAAAATATAGAAATATAAAGAGTTTCCGTTTATTTTTTTAACACAAACTTTCAGGATAAATTAATTATAAGCCCCACTTTGCTGGCGACACGCATATGGAGGTTGACTGAAGACTCCACTAAGAGTAAGAGGTAGTTATTTTTTTACAAACATACTTTAAAGTACAGATACAACAAAATATTTTGGCAACTGGTTTAAAAAGTTTTTTTTTTAAACCAATAATAGTTCATTATCTGTGTGTTTTAAAGGTTTTGGCCACCATTGGCCTGGGTTCTCCGCGTGCTATAACTCTCTCGTGCCAGAGCAGTGAGAGTGTGCTTCTCTCTCTTTTTTTTTTTAAAAAAAAAACCTCTCCCCCCTACACTCGCGAGATGCACTTCCTGTGTTAAATGCGCCCGGATATTAAATGACGCGACCGCGCTCAGCAGTGTCGAGTTCCAACGGGCGACCCGCCGCGCGGCAAAATGAAATGTAAACGTCGTTAATTTCCCTGGCCAGCCACGAGAGACAGACAGAGAGAGAGAGAGAGAGGAAGGGCTGGGGGGGGGGGGAAAGCGGGGTGTATTAAATAATCGCACGCCCGACAGTGAATGTTAATTATGGACGTCGGAAAACCCTCTGCGCACTACGGCGACGGATAATAATCAGCGGGGGACGGAAATAACGGTTCGCTCGCTCGTCACCCCCAAGCGAATGGAGTTAGTTCTCGATGATTTGTGCCTCTTTCGGGGGAATACTTTACCGTCACGCTGCCCTGAAAACATCTGTAACTGCATCCGAATTGCTAGCCCAATGTTTCCCTTGGCCGAAAGGACACACTGAAAGCGCGCCGTAGTGGAAACACGGTTATTTTTGCGTTGCTTCCAGCTTTTCGCGAGGATTCTCCCTGTACGCGCACACTAACTCTGTTTTTTTTTTTGACGTGAAAACGTCTGATAAATCGATGAACGCCGGCTGCACGCACGAAAAAGTGTCCCGTAACGCACATTGTCCCACTACGATGTGTCCCGTTACGCTCATTGTACGCTTGCGCCGCATCTATCTCTCTTCAACTCGATTGGAACAACCATCGATTTGACTTTTTCGAGGCACATTAAACTTGAAACACTCCCATTCGTTTCCTACTTTTCCTATCATCGTCCTATCCTTAACAGAATAACACAGATTGGAAGAAGTTAAATAGCAAACATGTATAAAAGTTATAGTTAAAATAATCTCTTCGTTAAAGTAATAAACATATTTGAATTAATGAGTGCAAACAAAAGTAAATTTATTAATTAAATTGTAGATTTCATTTCACTCCTTCTTTGTATCCATACAAAATATTGATAATTCAAAAAAATTATTCAATTTTATTCATAAAGTATGCAACCATTTGATCAATGTTTTGTTATGACGTTGTCACGTTAAACTATCGTCCGTAAACCGACTTTAGAGACAACCAATTTTTTGTAAAAGATTTTTTTAAAACTTAATAAGCGTTGAATAATAACTAAAATAGAGGGAAATATAAACGTTTATGAAAATTACCAAAAGGCGAACTTAAATTTATAAAGGGTATTTATTGATCATTATAAGTATTTTAAAGTTCTTAAAATTGGTGGTTTTTATTTATACTAGTATACTAGCTGCAGTACCCGGCTTTGCCCGGGCTGAACACCGGGTGATATCTTGTCCGCGAGTTACAGCAAAATGGATAGCGATATGTCCAGTGTGTTGGACATTAAGAAATGACACATGATTACTGTTTGTGTATCTGTTACCTATGATTTTCTGTTTACCCATGGCGATCGGTTGAAAGGTTTAGAAGTTGATGCGCTACAGCGCCATCTAGCGGCGAGTTACAAAAAAAAATGGATAGCATAAAAACCTTCTTCATGATAAAAACACTTCGATGTGCCAAATTTCATGGCAATCGGTCAAACGGTGTAAGAGTTTATCGACGTCATACATGCCATCATCCAATTAGATAAATTCTTATATTTCGAAATTTTAGGGCTTTCACTTTTGCGGAAAGTGGATGTTCAGGACCCCGAATGGCTTGGAAACACTCCAAATAGTAAAAAAGTATTCTTAAATTTAAGAAATTTTTCGAAATTTTGGGGTTTTGCATTCCCCCAATCCCCTTACCACAAATTTGTTGAAGACGTCTTTGGGTAAACGTTCCGCCATCCCCCGGACACTTGAGTTCGTAATGACTTATTTTTAATACAATTTCCTCCAATTTTTCGAAATTTTGTGGCTTTCTCTTTTGAGAAAAAGGAGGGGGGGGGGGGTGGAGGTTCAGGACCTCGAATGGTTCGGAACACTCCATCTCGAAAGAAATGATTTCTAAATTCCTGAAATTTTCGAGATTTTGGGGCTTTGTCCCCAGAGGGGGAGGGGTTATTTTTAGGACCCTGAATGGCAGGGAAGCACTAAAAATCGAAAGAGAATGATTTTTGAAATTTTCTAAATTTTGGGGCTTTGACCCCTGTGAAGGGGGGGGGGGGTGATGTTGAGGACCCCGAATGGCTCGTAAACACTCCAAATCGAAAGAGAATAGGTTTTCGAAATTTTGGGAATTTTTTTTTATTATTGGGTCTTTGACTCCTTGTGGGGGTAGGGTAGTTTGAGGACCCCGAATGGCTCGGAAACACTCCAAATAGTAAAAAAGTATACTTAAATTTAAGAAATTTTTCGAAATTTTGGGGTTTTGCATTCCCCCCCCCCCTCCCTCAAAATTGGGTGGGAAGTCGACTTTGGGTAAAAGTTCCACCATGCCCCGGACACTTTAGTTCGTAATGACTTAATTTTAATACAATTTCCTCCAATTTTTCGAAATTTTGTGGCTTTCACTTTTGTGGAAGGGTGGTGGGGGGGGGGGGGGGAGGGGGGCCGTTCAAGAGCTCGAATGTTTCGAATCACTTCATCTCGAAAGAATAGATATTTGAAATTCCTAAAATTATCGAAATTTTGGGGCTTTTTCCTAGAGGGGGGAGGGGCGGGGGGTTCGTGGACCCTGAATGACTCGATAACACTTAAAATCGAAAGAGAAAGATTTAAAAAAAAAACTAAAACTTTCGAAATTTTGGGGCTTTAACCACCTGGGGGGGGGGAGGAGGGGGTGATGTTGAGGACCCCGAATGGCTCGAAAACACTCCAAATAGAAAGAGATATAAAGGAATATAAGAATGTAGGCATTTACTGTACTCCTTTCTACCATAATAACAATATTGACAAATAGAAAAACTTATTACCTACCTATGAATAATTTTCAAAATAAATTAATAAATAACTCTATGTTTAAGAATTAACGTACATACATAATATTAAACTTCAAACTATACAAATATAAAAAATTAGTAGGCCCTACCAACCTATGAATAAATTTCGAAGAAATTTATAAGTTTAAGATTTATATACCTACCTACAATATATTAAACTTGAAACTATCCACACAATAAAAACCTAAAAATGTTAGTGTAACTATTTTTTTTATTTGTCATAATACCTAAAATACGTATGTTTCCAAAATGAAACAAAGTATAAATAATGACCAATTTGACAAAAAAAAATTGTACAACTCGAATGACATTGAAAACATACACGTGAAATTTAAAAGAATTATGAGTGCCCTAGGTAGGGAGAAAAAAGATATATATATATATAGAAGAAATTAAATTAAAAAATGGGTGCGTGTACTTAGGTACGCGCATGAGAAGTTATACTTCTTTGGCATCATTAAAAAATAGTTTTTAATTGCATGCAAAAATATTGCGTGGAGTTCCTCCGCGCGGAAGAAGTGAAACTTCGTAATGTGGAAATGAAAATAGGAAGGGGTAGAAATTGATTTTTAGTGAAATCATATTGTATCAAATCAAACTAAAAAAATAAAGGAAATAAATTTGTAACGATTCATAGATTGATCAGAGAGAGAGAGAGAGAGAGAGAGAGAGAGAGAGAGAGAGAGACACCTATTAAATGACTATAAAACTTACTTTTTTATGAGAGCAGATTTTCATGAAATAAATCATGAAATCATTCAACGATAAAAGCTGTTTATTTAATCAAGCGGACGGGTTTACCCGAAGGAGAAAATTGACGCGGCAAGACCTCGTGGACATATGGAAATGACACACTCACTATTTATGTGTTTATGAAACATTTTTTTTTCTGCAATTTAAATTGTAATATACAAAAACGGTATTGAAAATTGAAACAAATATGGCGACACTACAAACTGTCAAGATCTTTATTTTTTCTTACTCTCTACTTAGTTCCTTACAATAGCAAAACGTAACGTAATGGCTTGAAAGCTATTACACGGCAGGCATAGAGGAATGACACTAACAGTTTGTATATCTATGACACACATTACATAAAATTAAGATATATTTTTTTAACCCGTTTAAAGATTATTTTTTAGACAAAATATAGCCTATGTCCATCCCCAGGATATAATCTATCTCCTTGCCAAATTTCATTACGATCCGTTCAGCCGTTCAGCCGGGAAAAGGTTTCAAACAAACAGACATACAGACAGACAGACAGACAGAGTTACTTTCGCATTTATAATATTAGTATTGATATCTAGACTCAAAATGGCTGCTTGCACATCAGTACGACCAACTGTCAACATGTGGTGCTAGCAGTAAAAGTATTCGGATACTATTCATCCCTTAGAAATGCGCCTTTTACATTGTGGCTCCATTAGCTAAGTGATGTAGGGATGTATGTGCTATGGAAAGAGACCTGTCAAATTCGCGATTTCAAATCCCTAAAGGATAGACTATATGATCCTCTATGCACTCGTGCAAATTACATCTGCTGATTGGTTACCGACTCGTAACACCTGTTGATTGGAATGATCGTGATTCGCTAATTCTTCTGTTAAAGATTTTTCATTGGCCCAGAGTCCTTCAGATAAACTGTGGCCCAATCACTGAAGCAAAATAATGTCAAAAGTATTTGGACTCTATTCTTTCGCGAAATGAATCCGCGAATTTTACAGGTCTCTAGCTATGGATCATCCCTATGAATTCGGATACAGCCTGGTGTTTTACTTCATGCTGTATGTTGGGACAACCGTTAATCTTACACTCTCTGGAAGTCCTTGAACTAGCGGTTATCGATTACCTAACGGTATAACCTACGAAATCGCGCGTTTATCTCAGAGACCCCGTAAATTTCGCTTATTGTTTTTGGTCACCAGTTAGACTGCAAATATTTATACCTCTGCGTTGCTTTGATGATTGGATCATAATACTCTCACCACTCTCCTTTGAGTATGTGTTTGCCAGTCCCTCAGCATCCAATAAAGATTTTAATTTTTAAAAATCCTTACACCAATAAATATAATGCCAAATAAAACCACGGGTCAAAAATATTTATATCAAAAACGAAATAGACACCAAACCTATTGGCCCACTATAACTAGTATTACCTTATCTTCATGATTTATAAAACAATATAACATCATTTTGTCATTTTACCTCGATTCTAGTTTAAAATGAATACATGATTAACATTGCTGGAAAACATAACTTTGGTGAAAACAGAATGAACAAAAGAACAAAGTTAATATTGGCAGCCTAAATAAAACAAGAAATAATACAATTAGTTCAAAAAAAAGTAAATGTTCGGTCGTGTTAGAAGGCTCAGTATTGATAAGGCCAAAATTTTATGTGCTGGGATCAAAATTGTGTTGATCTGTGAGTATTCTTGACATGGGACAGACAGGCAGTGGCGGATCCAGGATTTTGGTTTGGGAGGGGCTTGACCCAGCTGAGGCTAGGCTTTATCAAGGCAAACACTAAAATAATAGTGGACCCAGATGCTTTTGGAGGGGGCTTGAGCCCCTTAGCCCCCCCTCCCCCCTTCTGGATCCGCTACTGGAGACAGGTGACTGGTATTTTAAGCTAAACTTGTTTGAAACAATCCCTCGAAATTATGACAAATTTTTAAGGTCAAAGTTAAAAGTAAATGTCATCCAAGATGGCCACCATGACGTCATAATCAAAGATTGTGGTCGGGAGCTCCGGTAATTTCTGGCGAAACCTGTTCTAGAATTGACTATATTATACTACTAATAAGTTTTTAAGTGATTTGTAACTAAATCTTATATTTGATAATTTAATGGAAGCTTTGACTCCGTAAGAACAAATAAACACATGTTAATATATCCCAGAAATGGGATCGTGTTACGTCAACCATACTATTTATTTTTGCAGTGATTATCAGAATTATTATTATTAGTCAAGCCCGAAAATTTCACGAGCTAAAAAAAAATATTACACGAAGCCAATCACTGCGCGATGAATTTCACAGGAAAAAAAATCGCCGTCTGTGACAATGGCAACAAACACCTTAGGTGCTACAATGGTTACACTTAGATATTCAGCGAGGGGCTTTTAATCCGGCACTTTCGGGACCACGAATATGTCAGATTAGCGATTTTGCCGGATTACCGAACGTAATTATAGTTTTAACTAGAATATCAAAGTACGGTACTGTTACAACAAGCTGTTGAAACCTACTCTGTTAAAAAATACGATACAGGTGAGCGTTAGTATTCTTCAAAAAAATCGTTCCCGGAAATGTTACCTTTGAAATGTGAAATGCAACCCTATGGACTACACTACAATGAAAACCGGCAGTGACCAAAGGTGATCCGGACAATCGAAACTCCGGACATTCCAGGTACTATGGGTAGTAAGCAGAACAAAATACTTAAATAAACAGACTTAACGTTTACAGCATAAGAAAAAAAAATTTTTTTAACGAAAATTTCGTAGTATACGTGCCTTATATTGTTTAAAAGAATTAAATATATAAAAAATAACTTTTCACATAATTTCTTGACAAAGAATTCGTAAACTTTCTTCTGTTTGAAACATTCGTGGCGTTTGAATGAAGCTCGGTGATAACCGTCTTTGTTTGCAAAGACGTAGAACACCAATGTCATTTTTAGGTGAACATAGAATAAAATGTCTATAAATCTGATCCGGATTATCCGGATATTTTTATCAACGAGGTTCGGATGAACGAGATTTCTCTGTACTTGTTCTTCTTCAACGTCTAATATATTTTTTTTAAGTTTCAGTTACATAATCTGATCTAATTAATATCGGAATAGGGGTAAGTGTACCTTTCATCGAATGCAGGTGTTGGTTCTCAGCCCCCACTCGTGATCAAACATCTGTATTCAAATTCCTGCCCGGCGGATCGCAACAAGAACCAGAGACTCTTGCGGAGAAAACAGACGGGATGCCGTTAACCCATTCGCAAACAATCCCTCCCTCCCCCGCCACCCACCCCCCTCCACCCATCGGCGAACCTTAACCCAGTCCCCCTGCCGTTCCTTTAGGCCCTTCGTCGGCAAACAACCAGGGATTATGTTCGGCAAACATCGTGCGCATCTGCGGCTCAAAGAAGCCCTGGGTCAACATCGCAACCTACCAGCGACCTACCTCCCCTCCCCCCCCCCCCCTCGTGTTATTGGTCACTCGACCGAGAGCTGTGGCCATGACCGTGGTTAGAGACCGGAAAAATTCGCGGATTCATTTCGTGGTAGGCTAAAAATCCAATTTCTTTCTGCCTACTTCCGATATTGGCTCTCGAACTCTTGAGCCGGTGAGAAGCTCTTAACCGAAGAAATATCGAAGAATCACGTGCTACCCAGTTGAGACGTCTCACAAGTCAGCAGCCAATGAACCAGTGACATTATTTTCTCGAGTATGTGGAGTACTTGTGTAGTCGATCCTAGATGTCGTTGAACCAGAGATTAGGTAAATATACAGATAGAGCATAAGGTCCGATTCTAGACCAAAAGGGGGAGGGTAGATTTCGTTGTACTACACGTACCAATATGGCGGACGTTTGTTTTAACAAATGTATCGGCTGTACCTGGATTGTAGGTTAAATTGGAGATAAATAACATATATAATTACATTTGTATTATAAAGATTCGTTTTGGACTTTATATATATAAACATACTAACCAGTCATATTTTGATCTAATTTTCTTCCGAACAGCTACAGTTGTTAATGAAAGCAGGCTAGGGCAGCTCATACAAATATAAACAAAAGTCCGCCATATTAGTAAGTGAAAATCAGAAAAAAAATTGGAAGAAACGGCTTCACGTCTGACGGCTAATGCTCCATCTGTAATCCTTTCCTAATCTCTGCATTGACCCGCGAATTTTTTCAGTGCCTAATCACGGGTTTACACAGTTAAAAGGTCATGGCAAAAAAAACTACCTTTGACTTAGTTTTTGCCACTTGATGGTTTTATCTCATACGCTGGGGGTGATTATTTCATTTTCTTCTAACTTACATTGTTTCAGGATTTTTACTTTAAATTTAGCGCTCTCGCGTTCCACGTTTAGTCACAAATTTTTCCGAACTGGTGTTTACTAAATATTATCTGCTAACGGTAACAATTACACGCAAGTGTCAATAATTACGATTAATTGCGTCAGCTTTTACACATCGAGAAGAAAGAGTTTCCAAAACAGCTTGGGAGAAAATTTGTGGCCCAACAACCAAAGAATATATATATATATATATATATATATATATATATATATATATATATATATATATATATACATACATACACACACACAAGAAAGTACCTTAAATTGTAACGAAAAGACATTGAAAGGCCGAGCCTTATGTGCACTCGTAGTAGTAATTTTTTTCTATACTTAAACCTTTTTACAAAAAAATAATAATAAAAATGAATTGTTACGTAAAAATATATTACCTAAGTCAAAGCCACATCTGGCATGAATTAAAACAAAATTAGCTCACAGATACTTCTTCAGCTAACATATTTAATTACTACACACGCTTTGAAAGCTTTACAACTCAGTCAAGTCGAGAACTTCTGATAGGCCAATTAATGATGGTAATTATTAAGAGAAGTATTTTACTTTTCCAGTTACAGTATTTGTTTCCATATTTTTAAAAATTCCCACCCTGCACCAAATTATTAGATACTCAGACTATAAATTTCCATATTACACTATTCTAATTATTATTAGAAAACTTTAATACCCATTCTTTCGATAAGAATTCAAAATAAAATCAAACATTCTGTACTTTCGAAAAAAAAAATGTTTAATCCTGTACATTTGAATATTAATACTGTTAAAGTAGGTGCTATGCTAACTTGTTCTTTGATCGGGTAATTATGACTATTATTCCTGTAAAAATGTAGATGCTATGATAACTTGACAAGCTATTTTATAAGATGGCTTAAAATTGCATAACTTTTATCACTAGTGTGGCTAGACAGAGCCTATCAATCATCAATCGCTCTGACTCTCCACAACTGAGAAGTTTGTTGCCTGTCACCTCTAGTTCTCCAAATTATTACAAATAATACTCATTTTACTTTAGGGCGTGTATTTTAAAAGTAAGTATATTATAACCATCCTACCCGTGTTTATTTAATATTTACATTAACATTTTTTAAACCCGTAGGCTTGATTTTAATGACATAATAAACCAAAATACAGAGATGAAACTTTTTGAATAAATGTAAATTTTATTTACTTCTTCATAAAATAATTTATAGTCATCACTGATAAATTTATGTAAATTTATTGAGGTGACAAGAATTTTTGGCACCTCAATAAAGTTACACGATTGGCTCTTAGAAAATGTTTAATTATGTCACGATTAGCTAACAGCTTTGACTTTCAACGTGAGAAATCGCTGACCTGTTATTCATTTCGGTCATCTATAGTGAATTAACCACTTTAATTAAATTAGCTACAGTGTTGGCAAAGCTATTTGTTTTAACTGGCAGATATATTTTGTAAATAAATATTTTGTAAATTAGACTATAGGAGTAGTATGTATTATTATTTATTAATTTCTTTTTTTAAAATCATTTAAACAACCACACTAAATTTTTTTCATAAAATTTAACACACAAAAGCAAACTTGTGTGTCGTGAGTGCTGCTAATAAATTTATGCTACTTGCGTTGTTTTAATTGAGCAACCATTATATATATATATATATATATATATATATATATAAAGAACAAATACAAAAACACGGAAAACTAAAGAATTTTTATTATTATTTAAATAATTACTTTTAAAAATGCAAATAATTTTAAGTGAGCTAAAGTATTACATTTAATCAATAATACATGTTATATCAAATTTAAAACTACGATTTAAATTATATTATTAAGTCAACATTTGCGTGAACCATAGCTTTAATTGCAAAGCACTTAAATGATAAGCTATTCCTGTTTCAGCGAAAGACACATGTCTGAATTTTCGGGAAGTTCATCAGTATCTAGCAGCGATACACAACTCGCCACTCCACGTACAACTGTGAAGGATCAGCCAAAGAACCAAGTTTAATTCAATCAAAGTTACGAGTAACTGTTAAATTTCCGAAAGTTTGGAAATCCGAGACACTTTCATGTTCTCCCCCCTCCACTCCTTCATCCTCCTCCGAACTACTCAACTCTAACCAGCACACAATTGGTGTCCAAAATGTAAAAAAAAAAGCTATATTCTTTTTCACCGTAGACTACGGAGTGAATTCTCAAGTACCTTTTCTAGGTATGCACAATCTGAAAGTGTGCTCTACTGCTGACACGAAAAAAAGAAACCTACCACACTGTTGGAGTAAGAAAGTTACAACTCCTTAAGAAAATGTGCTGTTGGGTTAAATAAAAATTAAGAATTTGGGGGGGGGGGGGGGGAAGGAAACTCGTCACATCTTAAGAGTAAGAAAGTTACAACTAAAAAAAAAAAAACAACCATATGTTGGGTTAAAGGCCCGTCCACAATAGCTTTTTCTCAAGTTGTACCAGACGTGAACTCCAATGTTTGGATGGCACGGCCAGTGGTTCCAATACACTTGTCAACTTGAGAATTTTGTCCCAAACTGTGTCCGTTTGTGGCATACGAGAAGAACACTAATGATATGTGCGATTTCCTGTTCTTATCCAAAATGTGCTGTTGAACAGGAAGGATTGAGCTTAGTGATAGGAAGTCAAGAAGACAGAGACGAAATTACGATTACTGCATGATTAATGCATGAAAACAATGGACAGAAACAATAAAAAACACTTATTTTTGCACTAAATATTTACTGCGCTCTGATGACTACTTGAGATATCAGTTGATTCGGACTTCGCAGTTATTGTAGACAGGAAGTTTTTTCGTGCGACAGCGTGACGACACACGGACCGCACACAGGTTCGGACTGTTGTGCTTAGACGGGCCTTAATGGTTTCAAAGGACAAAGCATGTTCCACTTTTTCAAATTTAATAAGGCCACGAGTCTAGCTTCAATAATTAAAGCCAGATAATTACGCAAGTCTCAAAGTTACCCTTGGCTCGACAAAAAAATAAACAAAGAGCAGAATTTAATAATAAAAAAACTCTTTAACTCATTAAAGTCTAAATTAAAAATCAGCTTTTTTTTTAACTTGAAAAATGAGTACTTTTGACGCGTGGTCGTGTTACTGCGACAGAGCGCTGATTGGTTCAAGTTTCTCGGGTGGGCTTGAACAGCCTAGCCTTGGCGAGTGATAAATCAAAGACGAACATTATTTTTCACATTTAATTGAAATACTTCGTGCACTGATATAAAAGAAGCCATTTTGGTTTCGCATCTCTCTGCCTGGCTGTAACTTGTGTAGGAGTAGCGAAGGGAGGCAAACAGTGACAAAGTTGATGCGTTGGTAATTGATAGGCTAAGTATCAGCCATATGCCTCTATACTTATCTATAAATGAAGTTAATACGTGCACTCTAATTTTACAGTTTACTGATTTCACTCTCACTGCATTGGAGGAGGTCCAGATGCTTTAAGATTGTAAAATACTTGCACATTTCTAAGTAGTCCCATGTATTAAAATATTATTAAAAGTGTAAGTTCTAGGAGCCTGACCACAATGTTGGTTTAATATTGGAACCATTAATGGAGGTACCAATTTAACTGTTCCATCCAACACATGAAACGGTTCTAAACTATGCGTATTATGGGATGTGCTGTGTACAGATAATTATGTTGTTTTCTGCTTCTTTGTACGCCTTTTACAGAAATGCTATGCAGACGTATCTCTGCTCGAATTTCTCAGTTGGAAGCCAATTACATAATGTATGTCTTTATATATAATATATAACATCAAAAGACCACTCCAACCCGAAAAAAAGTTCCCATTTTTTATGAGGGGCAGACTTCTTGTGTTCTTGAGGTATGTCAGAATTCAAGTACACAGCTATGTACGTATTTGTGACCTCGCATACTTAACTTGCCCTTTAGTACTATAGCATTTCAGAAGTGTACAATTTTAGGTCTTGTGTATAGTATTAGCCAGAGTAACAGGTTGTAAACATTTTTATTTAAAAAAAAAAATAATCAAATTCAATTCCTCGAAACATTTTAGCTCCAAATAGTAAATATTAAAACTGAACACCCAAAAAAATATTAAGATGGGCTGGTATATTTTAAGTCTTTGTCCAAACTTCGTTATAAACTTAATAAAGTGTTTTTTATTAAAACTGTTAATCATGTAAAATACACACAATATTTTAAGTACTAAAGTATTCCAATCAACAAAAACTTTAAAAAATCTTTCCAAAATGGCAATGTGTTACTGCCTGAATAAAAGCGAGAATGACATAGATTGGTTTACTTGCATTGCAGTTCCAACCACTCTCGCGATGTCACCTCCAGACACTGGCGTACCCAGAAAAAAAAGTTTTTTTTTTTCACTTACACCAAATATTTAAAGTAACATTATTTGGGTGTTATTATATTTTTAATACGTTTTTATCAACATAATTATTTATCTCGCTTACGCCAGTAGCTACAAATGAAAAAAAGGTGCCTTATTTTTAAATAATATTTGTTAGGCAACTGTAAAATTTGGCACATAACTCTAGCGAGCACCAAATGTCTATAGGTGATTGGCTATTGTAAAAAAAAAATTTTTTTTTTGTTTGAGTGCTTTATCATTCCTCAGATTAAACCACAACACAATTTGCAAACAGAAAACAATGTCACATGTTTAATGCGTGTAATTTAGTTGGAACTGTTGTGTTTTCGGTTACTTTTCACAAATTAATTTTAAAATAATTCACGATGGTTATGGGGAGTTGTAACAGTTCCCTCCCCTCTGGGTTTCTCCCATGCTTCCGTTCCGGGGAGACAAGTACTTGTAAGAATGTACATTGAGGGGAATCCGGATACGGCTTTAGTTACCGCAAACGTTTTTTGCGTTATCCAAGCTTTATTTCCGAGAGTCCTGCACCATGGCCCCCACATATGATTACGGGTCCTGGACCCAGGATCGGAGACAGCCCCCCCCCCTCCAATTTTACAGTCACATGATACATTATAATTGCAAGGTTATTTCTTACCTAAACTTTTTTTAGAATGTTATTTCACCTGAAAATACAAGGTAGGCCTATAATTAATTATGGTTCCTATTTTAATGAAGTAGCTTGGCTTCTGGGTTGTAGCCGTGTCCTTTGGTGAATAGTTCACCGACGTTTCGGTCGACATTGCAGTCGCCATGATCAGGATGATTATTCGCCTAGGACACGGCTACAAACCAGAAGCCAAGCTACTTCAGACAGTTGCTGTGTATGCTTGCGAACATTATTTTCTATTTTATAAGTCCAAACTAAGCTTTATTAATAAAATAATTTGACTTTAAAATATCCTCAACGAGTATGTACTTATATTTATTTCACACACTAAGATAAAAATGAAAAATAGTTACAGAAAAAATAAAAATTAGGATCTGTGTAAATCATACACACTGGCTACAAAAAAAAAGACTACTTAACTTCGAGCTTTCTTCGGTCTAAAATCATCAGTTACATCGGAAAAAGTCAAGGTTCGTGGCCAATTCATTCTCAATTGCTAAACTGCTGAATTATGATAGTTAAAGTAGCTTGGCTTCTAGGTTGTATGTATGCACGTGTCCTTGGCAAATAGTTCACCGACGTTTCGGTCGACATTGCAGTCGCCATCATCAGGGAGCAGTTACCTACTAGGTACCTTAGGTACTAGGTACCTTAGGTACATAAGTAGGTAACTGCTCCCTGATGATGGCGACTGCAATGTCGACCGAAACGTCGGTGAACTATTTTACAAGGACACGGCTACAACCCAGAAGCCAAGCTACTTCAGACAATGGCCGTGAAAGCCTGCGAACATTATAATAGACTAATAGTTAAACATTTAATAATAAACAGGGTTGGGCCCTGGTCCCCTCCAGGCCCGGGCCTTGGACCCAGGGGTCCACCCAGTCCCACCCTTGTGGGGGCAATGGTCCTGTATGCCGACGGCATTGTTAGGATTCCGCCCATTTTGTTCGCGGCCCGCCTCCTTCTGAAACCAGCGCACGTGTGTGTGTGTGTGGTGCGGATCACCGCTGCCATTCTGCGCGACGTCCACACATTTTACTTTCTCTCTCTCCCCCTCCCCCTCCCCCCTCCATCACCCTCTCTCTCCCTCTATCTCCCTCTCTCTCCCTCTCTCTCCCTCTCTCTCCCTCTATCTCCCTCTATCTCCCTCTCCTCTCTCTCCCTCCCCCTCTCCCCCTTTCCCTCCCCCCTCTCACTCCCTCCCCCTCTCCCCCTCTCTCTCCCTCTCTTCCCCTCTCCCTCTCCCTCTCTTCCCCTCTCCCTCTCCACCTCCCCCTCTCCCTCTCCCTCTCCCTCTCTCTCTCTCTCTAGCCTTTGTTTCCACTGGCTCACGTGCTGCGTGCCACGTCTACCAACACCCGCGTTCACCCTTTTTTCCCCTCTCTTAGTTCACCACGGCTTCTCGGTCGCTTCCCCGCAATTTCGCAACGTGATCAAGTTTCCCGAACGCACTTTATATTTTGAAAACCACGTTTCTTTAGTGCGAGTTGGCGAGTTGGGAAGTTTGGTGTTGAAACGAAATATGCGCGCGGAACCACGCAACGGAAATGTAACAAGGTTGAACTTCCCGATGCGCGCGCGGCTTTACGCCATACGCAGAGACCTGAAAAATTCGCGGGTTCATTTCGTGTTATGCTAAAATTCGAATAATAATACCTTAGTGCGGCTTTTGCCATTGGTCCACTGTTAATCTGGAGGACTGTGAGCCAATTAGAGACCCTCACTCATAGAAGTGTCGAATCACAGACACTCAGTCGAGACGACTCACAAGTCAGCAGCCAATGTATAGTTGGCATTTGTCCGAGTGTGTAGAGGATATTGGAGTCTATCCTGAAGTTCATTGAACCCGCGAATTTTTCCGGTCTCTAGCCATCCGTCATCGAGCCGAAGTTGCCAAGCTGGAGGACCCAGCGTACACTCATCCGTATATATTAGCTTCCGTGAACACCGCGGAACGCACCAAGCATCTTTGGTGTGCCAAATGAAACTTTTCATATTTGTAAAACTTTAATAGTTAAAAAAAAATAATTTTAAAAACACTTATTATTTACTACCCATGAAACTTGTGTCGGAGAAAATGTGGCGTTAAATATATTTACTTATTTAACAGGGTCGGCTCCAGAAAGACTTTTCGTTAGGGTTCTCGTAAAAAAAAAAAAAGATGCAGCTGCGAGACACGACATTAATTCATTCAGAGATTGGCCTTGGAATATTTACAAATATATTGTTTCAATAACTGAATTAAGTTCCTCAATAAGTACAAGTTTTCATGAAAGAAAGGTTCAACGCATGAATTCAAGTACTCAAGTAAACATAAATACGAGTACGTATAGGTACTCTAAAATATAAAATAAATATCAAATTTGTTTTCGGGAGGGGCTGTTTCCCGTTGCCAACATCTCCTCACAAAAAAAAAACATTGAAGCAGCGCAAGATAGTTTGTTGGTTCTCTTTCATGTTACGAACGCTGCGCTATATTTTACTTTAGTCGTGAAATTATCGGTTGAAGTCTGGAAGTTAACATGCATTGCGTATTGTGTTGATTTTCAAAATTATAACTTCTAAAGCGTTTACTAATTATACACGCATAATTTTATAACTGTTTTGCAATTTATGTTACTTTCTGTAGTATCATGAAAATGAAATATAAATTTTGATCTAATCTTTCGTATAAAATCTCATTCCTTTCGTCACAGTTACACTACAAAAAAATTCGTAAAATTACATATTCAAATGTTTAGTCATTTTACATTTTGTCGTGTTTTTTTTTTTAAACTATTACAGTTGGTGTAATTTTGCACAAATGTTGCTATAAAATCAAATTGTGCTACAGGCTTCGGTAAAATATACAAATGTTCATATTTTATTACAATAACTAACGTGTTAAATCACATTTTTGGATGTATAGAAGAAATTTCACATACAGCAAGTGAAAAAAAAATCAGGGTCAGGTTTATCTGTCTGCACACTGTACTTGTAGGAACACGCATAATATACTGTATAAAAGTGCAAAATATTTGTCACGGTAAATTACCAACTGCCAAGGAACTAAAAAAAAAAAAATATAATATTTAATTTACGTAAGGTTACGAAAGTAATATACAGATTGCCTATAGTTTTTTAGTGTAACTACTCGATGTTCGAGAGCCGCCGGCCTTCGTAGCGTAGTTGGATGCACACTGACTTACGGTGCGAGGGGTTCTGGGTTCGAATCCCGGTTAAGGCATGTGTGTAAATTTGTGTTAAAATTTGTCACTAATTTGTCGAAGTCAATGAAACTGTCACACGAAATTTTCAAACCATAAGAAATAATAAGTAAATAATGGGGGGATGTTTGGCTGGCATGTGATGGAAATCAGTCAAACATTAAAAAAAGTAATAAAAAATAAAAAGATGTTAAGAAAGTAAATTAATAATCTAAAGGTCGTTAGTTTGATATTCCGCTAAGTCAATCAGTTGTACTTTTTCAAAACATTTCTTAGGAAACCAGTTGCCAAGAAATACATTATAAATTTAAGTAACACATAGCTATTGTTATTTTTACATATATGAAACAGATTTTTGAGATAATACTGAGTATTTTTTTACGAAAATTGGCGCATATTTTACATTTTAATTGATGATTAAGATGACATATATTATTTTCAAATATGGAAAATATAATAGAAATATCAACTATTTGTTATTATTTTGTTATTTCATGCCAATTATGTGTAAAGATATTCAGGGAACGGTTTACAAATAACTTTAACAATTGGAGGTACTGGGAACACACAGCATAAATGCCCGGGTAAGAATCCGAACTCATAATTACTGGGAACACTATTTTGCAGTGATGCAGTTGTTTTCATGTAAATGTACAAATTCACAAATATGTGAATTTCTACATGAATATTTCTGTTCCATTTACACAAACAAAATTGTACACTTTAGGCTAATATGTATAATCTACACTTATATATATTCCTATGTAATGTCTCCATTGAGACCACCCACAACACTTCCCTAAACAGCCTGTATACGTTCGTGGTTACTCTTAACAATTATCTACTTTTAAGATCTGAGTGGTTTTATTGGGGTCGTTACCACAACGCCGAATGTCAAAATTGACCACAACGCCGACAGCTAGAAAACTGCTGTGTACCACAACGCCGAAATAACAACTGAATGAATTTGTGTGTTTCTTAAATGTACCTTAACGCCTAAATACCACAATCAAACCTAACCTTACCTAACCTAGCGTAATATTACCTAGCCTATCCTAGCCTAACCTAACCTAGCCTAACCTAACCTAGTCTAACCTAACCTAGTCTAACCTGACCTAACCTTTGTGGCAGTCCTGCAATGACAATTTTCGGCGTTAGTGTATTTCGGCGTTGTAGTAATTCGGCGTTGTGGTACACAGCAGTTTTTTAGCTGTCGGCGTTGTGGTCAATTTGGCATTTCGGCGTTGTGGTATTTCGGCGTTGTGGTGCGTCCCCGTTTTATTTTCACTTTGACGAACGTCAATCGATACGCCCAATCAGAATGTTTGTAATGTCCGTGAGGCCGTTAAACTTTGCTCGCGCAGAGTCAACTTCGAGGACGTTTAGAAAGCACGCACAGTTATGCGTCACCTCATATGCACGCATCCTGTTTTTACTCGTCTCATCTTCCGTTTTCTTCTTCTTCTTTACTTCCAATCCGCCTCTTGGCCGCCTTAAGCGAAACCACCCCGCAAAAAAAAAAAAAAAAAAAACAACAAACACGATTTCTTCAGGCAGGAAAAAAAAAAATATATATATATATATATATGTCTCGTATACTTTCACAGAAGCTGTGTGCCTTTCTGTCGGAGTTTTGGTTCGGCTTTACTGCCGCGGGGGAAGCAAGGGGAAAAAGGAAATCATTTTTGAATGACAAAATAAATAAGGGGGGAGAGTGCAGGATTTGCCGGTTTCGGTTATCCGCCTTGGGCCACTCTAGCCAGAGATGTTTTCTTTTAAAATTTGCCGGCTATAAAATCCCTATATTTATTTTTACCGCAGCTGTAAGCAGTGAAAAAAAAAATAAAAAACCAAACGTAAGTTTTTTTTGTGCGAAGGTTGGCAACGGTGGTAGAGTATCTAAAGCCTTCGCCGTAATCTTAGTGCTTTGAGGCAGCGTAGAGGTGCTACAACCACGTGAAATATGATAAGACTGGTTATTAGAATCCAGGGTGTCCAAGTAACTGCCTGGCTAAACATGAAAAAAATTAAGAGTAGGCCTATAGCAAATACACTGGAGACTAATACCGGACAGCTCTATACTAACAACAGAGGCGAGAGTGTGAAAAATAACCTAGCGGCAAGAGGTGTAACTACAAACATATTTTTTATATATAGTGTCAAATTATATATAATATTATCTGGTGTCAAACATTATTAATTTAATTTTTAAAAATTTAAGAACTGGAAGTTTATATCTCTCATAAATCTGTACTATGATTTAAAAAAAGGGTTTTCCAAGAGAAAAGAAAGTTATTTCTGTTGCCATAATGTTGGTACCATATGTATTTAACAGATACAAAGATCATACTGGGCATACCGTTTGCCATCTATCGGACCGACGTGACAACAACTCAAGGTTTTCACACAAATTTCTTGGAGCTGTCCGGTATTAGTCTCTAGTGTATTTTCCTATAGGTAGGGGCAATGTTAGACGGTGAATTGAAATAAAACTGCAACAAAACACCGTAAATCATGTAATATTACACCTTAAAGCACCAAAATTCGAGTTAACCAAAACCTTTTTTCAAATCGCAAAGAAAATTTTTATTTAATGTTTTAATTTCAAACAATTCCAATATTTAGAAACGAGTTTGTGGTGTGTGCGTGGTTCAGAAAAATTGCTTTGATTTGCACGATCGTGCATCTGTTTATTGAATCGCTTCTAAAGCTGCAAATGCTCACCGATTTATTTTTATTCATTTGAATGTATCTGCTTCAGATAAACTTATAAAAAAAACTATGTTATCGTAAAAATGCAGCGTGTTGAAATTTTGAAGTGACAATTATCAAAAGATAAAAATTAACTTGTAATAACCCCAGTAGGTATCTCTACCCTGATGATGGCGACTGCGACATCGACCGAAACGTCTGGTGATATGTTCGTTTTGGACGCGGCTACAATCCAGGAGCCAAGCTACTTCAGACAATGGCCGCGAAAGTCTGCGATCTTTATTATATCAATGTTATTGTTTCAGTACATTAATTTTATATTATTATATACATTTAAATAACGCTATTAATACCCTTAATACCATTAGATATATTAGAAATCAATCAATGAATAAAATCAATTATTTCTATTACCATCTTAATACTTGTTTTATATCATAGTTATTGTTCCTAAGGAATCTTTTGTAGAAGCGCAGACATTTTTTTTCTGTGTAGCTTCGGAGGATATGCAACATCTCTCTTGTTGGGAAGGGTAAAAAAAAAGAGGGGGGAGGAATTGATGTCGATGTCTCACTGACCAAGACCAATGGGTAGAGACTGGAAAAATTCGCGGGTTCAATGACCTCCAGTATAGACTTCACTATTCTCTACACACTCGGGGCAAATGCCAACTGTTCATTGGCTGTTCACTTGTGAGTCGTCTCGACTGGGTGGCCTGTGATTCGACACTTCTATGAGTGAGGGTCTCTAATTGGCCCTCAGTCCTCCAGATTATCAGCGAACCAATGGCAGAAGCAGCACTAAGGTATAATTTATTATGTTAATTTTAGCATTTCAAGAAATGAATCCGCGAATTTTTAAGGTCTCTACCAATGGGGGAAGGTATCTTGCGGCAGAGGTTCCCCCCTACCCCCCTGTTCGCCACCAGTTTCGCCGCAGCCATCCCAAGTGTTCGCAATCCGTCTCGGAAGCACGGATGCGTGAGCCTCCGCATCTCGGATCACTTTCATCTCGCGTCTCGTGCGCTGTATCGCACATCCGGCCGCGTGACGTCAGACGGATTCTCACTTATTCAGGCGTGGATTCCCAGTTAACAACTCGTCGCCTGAGAATTGGGGTGTTCTATGTCCATTGAAGTCGGAACTGAGATATAAGCATTTGAAAGTTCAAATAACTATGAATATCATGACATAGAACAAAATAATATTGGTCTTAAATTTAGAACAAACATTTTTATGTGCGTAGACGTGTGTGGATATAGTACAAATGAATACTAACATTAATTTCGTGTCCATAGCACAAAAAACCTAAAAAGTGGACATAGAACACTCCAATACTCAGGCGGCGAATTCTAGGCTTCCCCGGGGGAGGGAAAAAAAAGTTCACCTCACACAAAAAAACAGTACGAGTACAAAAAAAGTTCCGAAATGGATAAAAGTCAGCGGTCTGCTAACAGGAATAGATTCGCTGTAAAAATTAATTTCATAAAATCACTCGAACAAAAGTTATTAATTTGAAATATTTGTTCTGTTATTTAAAAAAAAACTAGTGGTTGAGGTAATTAATTTTACAATAATGTTTCTAGAAAACAAAAATAAAAATACACGAAATTTCGTCGTTTGTTACAGTAACTATCGTTTTAAATCACACAATTTTTTGTATAGATACAATTGCCCATACAAGAAGTGTTAAACTAGTAAGTGTCTTTGTTTTTTTTCTTTATAGACACTATACTTTTAGGTATTGTTAAATTGCAAAAAAATTGTCAGATTAAAATTAACTACCAGCAAGGAACTGTAAAATAAAATTTAAAAAAAATATATTTTTTTAATTTATACTGATAAAACAAACATTTAACTTACACCAGGTTACAAATGTGGTATTCCCATTATTTAAAGATTTATTAGTGTGCACGATCGCCAGATTGTTAACGACATAAAAGCTGTGTGCTCTGTACTACTTTAAGTCACTCGGATTGAATGTGATAACTTGAATACTTCAAGGTAATAAAATTAAAAATCGCTCGAAGAACAAAATGTTCTTTAACAACTATAAGCTACATAAAAAAAAATTGGTTGTCTGTAAAGTCGGTTTACAGACGATAGTTTAACGTGACAACGTCATAAAAAACATTGATGAAATGATTTCATACTTTAATGAATAAAATTGAATCATTTTATTGAATTATCACTATTTTGTATGGATACAACGAAGGAGTGAAATTAAATCTACAATTTAATTGATTAATTTACTTTTATTTGCACTCATTAATTCAAATATGTTTATTACTTTAACGAAGAGATTATTTTAACTACATATAACTTTTATACATGTTTGCTATTTAACTTCTTCCAATCTGTGTTATTCTGTTAAGGATAGGACGATGATAGGAAAAGTAGGAAACGAATGGGAGTGTTTCAAGTTTAATGTGCCTCGAAAAAGTCAAATCGATGGTTGTTCCAATCGAGTGGAAGAGAGATATATGCGGCGCAAGCATACAATGAGCGTAACGGGACAATGTGCGTAACGGGACAATGTGCGTAACGGGACAATGTGCGTAACGGGACAATGTGCGTAACGGGACAATGTGCGTAACGGGACAATGTGCGTAACGGGACACTTTTTCGTGCGTGCAGCCGGCGTTCGTCGATTTATTAGACGTTGTCACGTCAAAAATTGTAATTAGTAAAATAAGCGAAAGGTTCTTCGTAATTTCAGATGATTGGATCTTCGTAGAATATACGCCGTATGTGCACTCTGCCACACCTGGTCCGCCATCTTAACAACTTCGGCCCGTGGGTACAGCAGTAAACGCGCATGCCTGATAAATTTCCGTTGTGTGATGCGTGCGCATTTTAGTTGGACACTAAAATCTCAACCACAATACACCTAAAGAAAGACGTATAAAGAACGAAATTTCTTCTAATTTCGTTTACGTAACTGAACTGACGTCACCTACCTTTTGTTCGTTTTTTTTTTTACTGCAGAAGTGTAGAGAGGGCAGGGGAAACAAAGGCGAACCAAAGAGGATCATACGGAAGTTTGACTTTGGGGTCGGTTGAATCTATGTTCCTGCATGCTTCTGATCGCTGGGGCCATTACCAGGCCAGTTAGTTGTTCGTGCAGGGAATTTCGTACGGCGAGTTAGATTGTTTTTTGCCAGCCGGTCTCGATCGAGCTACTGCGCGCCTTGTACGGACTCTACCAACAGCCGAAATCTCCTCCCTTCCCCCCTCCACTGCTCATTGTTCCTTTTGCCTATCACCCACATTCGGCATGATTATTATCAAGCGAATGACATCTTCCACGACCGTCCCCTACGGAGTTTACTGCCCAATGTTTGTAGAAACACACGTAGATCTCATCCGTGGCGAGAAGGCTTTGCAGGGACATTGCATTTGCCATCGTTAACATTGGCCAAGATAATTTAAAGCTTACAAATTTTGTTAGCATCATAAACTTTATTAAAATTATCAACGATAATAAATGATTATTCATTGACATTACCTGGTTCTAAAATATTTTTATCTTGTCCCTAATGGTTTTTATTTTACATTATGTTTGTCTTTTTTTACGTAGCTATTTGACCTCTAGGTTTACTTCTATATCCGTATTTATTTGTGTTTATTCTTTTGTATTTGTATAGTGCCAGCCTGTTTTGACAATGTCTGTTGGCTATCACTTAAAACGAATAAATAATAATAATAATAATAATAATAATAATAATAATAATACCAAAGTGGTGCTTCTTAATCTGCTTTCACACAATCAGTTTACTATTGCTGAACTACCCTTGGGAGCTGTATTTCTGATAACTTGGTTCTCAGTTGATGGCTATGAAATGTAAGGAACATCACTGCCGAGTTTCAAGTCTGTATGTAGGACATTTACTTGAAAAACGAGAAATTTTCATTTATAACGCCCCCCGCAAGGTTCTAACGGATACGAAGAATGCATCAACAATACAACATTCGTTGCCATGGGAAATTTCGACCAAAAGTGGGAATTACGATATTTAATGCCGCCGACTCACCCATCCTCCTTTTGTGAGATTAATTTTCTATAATAATGAAACACGTGTCATTTTATTACTTTTGAAGTATATTAAAAAAATTCTCCATCATAACTTAAAAAAAGGAGTATCTTCGTACAAACCTTCCCACCCCATCCTTAAGGGATGGAATTAAAAAATTAAAAACCTATTTAGTGCACCTTTAGGGTACTCAAGGAATGTTTCCTCCAAAATTAAAAATCTATAGGGTTACCGGTTTACGCTGTGAGCTGTCTGTCATTCAATCACGCTACTGTTTTACAGGTATGGATGTTTTAACGAAGCAAAAATTTGTAAAATTAATAAAGACAAAATTGTTATTGCCTAGAGATGGTTGAAACAAAAATGGCGCCTTTCGGTTTACTATCTCTTCTCCGTAATTGCTTACCCCCACTAATGTCCAGATACGAATCAGCTGCGTGGCATAACGTCCCGACGCGACGTAATGAAGACTTGAAGTATGTCAATCCTCTCCTTCGTTCCAATTTCAAGATAATTGGGAAAAACGCGATGCGTTTTCCAGGAATCTTTTTTTTTACCCTCCCTGTGATTTTTCACTAATGAACACGTCATCCAGATCAAAATATTCGAGACGAAATCGCTGACTAAGCAGGTACGATTGATTTCAACGCGAAAACAATTAGAAATATCCCCCCCGCTCCTTTTTTTCCCACCTTACTTTTCAGTTTTCGGCGTCTTTATGGCTCCAGAATATCACTAATTTTTTTCGTTCTTTATCGCCCTCGTAATTATTATAGCAATATTTCAGTATTATCCAATATCGTATCTTCCAACGCAATGTAAAGTTTTTTCGCAATTTAAAAAAAAATGTACAGAATGTCCCATAACTCAACGTCAATCCGAAAACAGTTGATAAGCCAATTAATTACAGTTTTAAATTAAAAAAAAAATTTAAAAAAGTGTAGATTTTGAGTTACATATATATTTTAAAACGTTTCGTAATTCCCACCTTGCAAAAAATTATAAGATACTGTGACTACCACTTTATTGTTACGCAGTCCCAAATATCCTACTGTTGATAAAAATTCAAAATAAATTAAACATGATATACTTTTTGGGGAAAACCTTTTTGTTCGACTTGCTTTGTACTCATTATCTATTATTTGGTATAATATTTGTTTATAGAAGTATTCAATGTTGTACTATTTCGAAATACTTATAGCTTAAATATTGCTTTTGATATATCCCACACTCTGACTCAAGCCAATCTCTTAGAGTGTTTACACGTTTCACCTGTAAAGTTCAAAAATTCCCCCCTCCCTGCATAATCGTTCCATCAGGCAACTTTAGAGACCTACCAAAATACCATTAAAAAAAACATTTCAACAAACATGCGTGACATGCAAACTTGACAAAAAATTATTTTGTTTTCTTGCAATGTTTTCACTGTTAAAATTTTCATAAACACTAAGTAACTAACGTTGCCGGTCTGAAGAAGAAAATTAATAATTATGTTTGAACAAACTTAGAAATAATAAATTATTTTGATCGCGCGAAGGACTAAATCTATTTGGTTGTGCTTCATGTTAACACACAGTTGTTTCTATCCTTGAAATTTAGTTTATGTTAGTAAAAATCAGATATGGGTTATTAAGGCTCACGAATTTATGAAGAAAAAAAAAATACATTTGGGTTTAAGGAAATTAAGGTAGTAACAGTATGGAAAAACAATTACCGACATATTTTGTATTACGATATTAATCATTTTCCCGCGGTTTTTCAATACCCTAACATTGGCCTGTTTAACAATTTTTCCCTGTTTGTATGAACCTTGCGACAGTATGAAGGAAATCGCAATATGCGAACCAGATAAATCTTTCTGAAACACAGGGCTTTTCTTTTATCGTACAACACTGCGCAACGTGAAATAAAAAAATTAAAAAAAGTTTCCTTGGGTATATATATATATATGTATTTTTTTTTCACGTAGAGAAATTGAATTTCTAGAAATAAAACAGCCGCGTGTTGTTATGAACCCTTTTGGCCGGACATGCGCAGTAGTTTGAAACATATGCCACCAGGGCGTCTACAAAGTTAAAAAAAAAAATTTTTTTAATCCAGCATCATATGGTTTGGCGCGTTCTGTAATACGGCACAAATTGAGCCACTCGCATTCATGTATGTCGGGTAGAGTCCGTGTGTTGATCTTACACGTCGCAGCACTGCTGCCGGCGCTTTTAGTTCGCTCAGAGTTTATGGTCGCCGTCTGTTTTCATCTCAGTGCAAAGTTTCCTGTTCTATAGCGAGGTATGTTTCACATTTCAGGTACATTTCCGTAGAAATTTTTGACGAAGGCTAACGCTTATTTGTAATTTTTTTCCCTCCCTTACAGAGCAGCTCAATACAGCTTGATTTAAATACAAATTGCACTGTACACTTTTACAAAAGATTACTTTGGAAACCAGTTGCCAAAAAAAATATATTGTAAATTTGTACAACACATGGCTATGGTTATTTTTGCATATACGAAATAATGGGCATTTCTTATGAAAATTTGTGCATAATTTTTTTCTTAAACGCACGAGTATGATACTAGGGTAAAAATCCGAACAGGGTATTACTACGTAGGGATACAGTTGTTTTCGTGTAAATATACAAATTTACAAATATTGTTGGTCAGTTGTCACGGGATAATCACTTGGTGGTTAATATAGTTACTTACTTACACTTCCAACATATGTCGGATGCATCACGAAATTTAATCACTAGAGACGTGCAAAATTCGCGGATTCATTTCGTGATATGCTACAATTCAAATAATTATACCTTAGCGCTGCTTCTACCACTGGTTCACTGTTAATCTGGAGTAACGAGGGACAATTAGAGACCCTCACTCAAAGAAGTGTCGAATCACAGACACTCAGTCGAGACGACTCACAAGTCAGCAGCCAATGAACAGGTGGCATTTGCGCGAGTGTGTATAGAGTGTAGTAGATTCTATCCTGGAGTTACTGAATCCGCGAATTTTGCAGGTCTCTATTAATCACGCACTACGTAACCCTCCGGTTGGACGCGGGAAGCGGCCCAGGCAGGGGCGTAGCCAGGATTTTATTTTTTTTTGGGGGGGGGGGGGGATTAAACATTTGGCTATTCATCCATCCCCCTTTATGAAGCGGGGGGGTCGGGCGGTCCTCCCCCGGAAAAATTTGGATTTTTACGTGCAAAATGGTGCTATTTTAGCAGTTTTCATAATATAACATTGAATATTGTTCTGCTGTAAACATTATTGATTTTGAATATTAAAATAACACAAATTACAAACTCAACTCAGGTAAAAAAAAAACCTTCCACACATTTCGGGGGGGGGGGGGGGATGGATCCCTATGATCACCCCCCCCCCCCCTTCCCTACGCCCCTGGGCCCAGGTTTACCGTTAGTGGTTTACGTCGTGAGACTCTTCTCTGATTCGCCCGCACGGGTCACCGTGCGGCGCTACACTGTTAAAAAATTTACTGTAAATTTACGGACTTTCCAAGGAAGAAATCACCTGAAACAAACAAAGAGTTCTTCGTAATTCCAAACGAAGTGAATCATCTGTGGAAACCACGTCGTACTTCGACTTCCGGGTTATGTGTTTCGTTCTTAACAAAAGTTGACCAAAGAAGAGTGTTGAAATTTTTTTGTTAATGCACCATGAATATTCTTTTGGATTCATGTTCAAAGTGAGTTATCTCAATTTATGAAGATCCCTGGATAATTTCAAACTAGCGTTCTTTGTGAATTTGAGGTGAATATTTTTAACAGTGTAATGCTGCATTATTCCAGATGGAAATGAGCTTCTTTTTATTTTTACAAAATTTTATGTTTCTGTGATGTATAACGATATTTCCAAACAAAAAAAGGGGAATTTATTTTTTTGCTTTCTTGATTTACGCTGATTAAACTGTAATAAATATAACATAAATATAAATAATCATACATATATGTCACAAGTGAATCTTCTTTGTATGTTACACAATAGTCTTTCCGCAGTCATTTCGCCATCATATCGACATAGGTTGGTTAAATAAACTTAAAATTTTAATCCAAATAACAAAAAAAAAACTCGACATTAAGTTAGAATAAAGATATTCTCAAAAGAAATCTTTCTCTGTTAAAAATCTCTATTTAGCCATTTAAAGTTCGGTAGTATATGTAGCTAGATTTTGATGTAAAAAATATTAATTTTAATTATTTCATACTCTTTCGTTGTAGCTGACAGTTAACAAAAGAAAAATACACGTGTGTATGACGTCAGAAAATTATTAACTAATGAACATCATGATCTGAAGGCAATTTTGTAGAAATCTGTTTTTATGATTCTGTACACATTAACATTTTAAAATGGTTATATATAAGCAGTTAACCAACAAATAAAATTTTAATTTTGGTTTCAGATTTTTAAAAATTATTTTGCTTTCTTTGCCGACGGATATATTTTTTAAACGATTTTTTTTATCCCTAGAATATTGTTGAACTCGTATTTGAGATTTTTACATGAAAGGTCGTCTTCAAAATTTTAAACGGGATGTGTAAAAAAAATTCCATTTTTATTCCGGGAGAGGGCGAGGAAATTTCCAAAGCGCATCCCCGAGCGTAGCAATGCATAATTATAATGCCTTTGTGTCAAAAGCCCTTCGCGAAGAGTAGTTCATCTCCCACACTTCGACACATCAAGGGCCTCTGAAACCCCGCGTGGAATTTCAGCACTCGTTCAGTTTTTTTCCCCCTTCTTCTTTTGTCAGTTGCCACGAAGTCTTAATAATGGTCAGACCCTGAAAGCCTTTGTTTCGGCAAGTCTTATGCCCGCTGGGCTCTGCTAAACCTCCTAACGAACAGATCCGAATTTTTTTTTTTTATCGCAGAAGCCCTCTATTTTTCTTCTCCTCCGTCGAGTTATTTTCAGAAACGACTGTCGATCATTTATGCGCGCATTCATCTTTAACAATCACTTGCTCCAACGTTCCTCAAAAAGAAAGGTAAATAATTTTATTTTATCTCGTTTCTGAACGCCTATTAGGTTTACTTCGAAGTATGGTGACGTATATAACGTATTTCTGGGAACGTTACCGTTCAAATACGTTTGCGTTTAAATGCGATACCTTATACAGTAATTAACGACTTTTTGTTTTTAACTGATCTTAGGTAGTCGCTACAGAACTGTCTTTTGTTGTCAAAACTATGACGTTTTCAGTGGCGAATAACACATTCAACACAATAAAAATAAAATTTCTGATATTTCCAAGTTTACGAGAAATTATGTTTATGCGATAATATTAAAATACTGTACCATAAATGTTCATATGATACAAAGAACTTCGCTATAGTCGTTTGGATTGTGGATGGTTGTATTCGTATGTTTATTGTTGGTACCCAATATCATTTGTTACACTTAATTGAATTCGGAGACAACTATTCTGCTTAATAACATACTTCCTTCCTTTTTTATTCCTTAGAATTTGTTTATTGCCAAATTTAAAATTTTGATTGGGAGGTTTTTGTATGTTTATTATATTTACCGAATAAATTTTCTTTACCTTGATTAATTTTTGAGATATAGCTAAATATATTTAAACCATATTTACCCCTTTCCCCCCCCCCTTAGGCGCCATTAGTTCGCTAGCAGCCATGAGCTCAACTAAGCGGTTTGGTTTCGCCAAGGAGAAGGATGGGAAGTTGCCAGACCCTACTATATGACCGTGTGGTGGACATTGACATACACACAGTGAGTTTGTGTCATTGCTCTATGACATAACTCCTATGATGTTCTATTATAAAAATGAATTTACCCCCTTTTCACTCGCATAGGGATGGAATTTCATGATTATATGTAATCAATGTTACTCTTCGGCCCTTGCAAAAATAAAATTCCATCCTTTGCTTCATTGCTGCGCGAAAGAAGGTCTCAAACAGACAAACACACGTTCGAATTCATAACATTATAGAGATTGATTAATAAAATATGGAAACACGTAGACGCTGCTTCCAGCGGAGTGTTCAGGTTGTGTTCACTGATTCCGGAAGCGAGCAGTAACCATAGCTCGCACAAGAGGATGTCTGTGACGTGTATGTGACGTGTATATGACGTGTATGTGACGTGAATTGTCGGATGACTCCCCAGTTCTGCAGTCACGTGTATGTGACGTGTAGGTATATGACGTGTATATGACGTGTATGTGACGTGGATTGTCGGATGACTCCCCATTTCTGCAGTCGCGTGTATGTGACGTGTGTATGTGACGTGGATTGTCGGATAACTCCCCAGTTCTGCAGTCAAGTATCTGTGATGTGTCTGTGATGTGTCTGTGATGTGTCTGTGACGTGTCTGTGACGTGTCTGTTACGTGTATGTGACGTGTCTGTGACGTGTATGTGACGTGTATGTGACGTGTATATGACGTGTATATGACGTGTATGTGACGTGGATTGTCGGATGACTCCCGAGTTCTGCAGTCACGTGTATGTGACGTGTAGGTATATGACGTGTATATGACGTGTATGTGACGTGGATTGTCGGATGACTCCCCATTTCTGCAGTCGCGTGTATGTGACGTGTGTATGTGACGTGGATTGTCGGATAACTCCCCAGTTCTGCAGTCAAGTATCTGTGATGTGTCTGTGATGTGTCTGTGATGTGTCTGTGACGTGTCTGTGACGTGTCTGTGACGTGTCTGTGACGTGTATGTGACGTGTATGTGACGTGGATTGTCGGAAAACTCCCCAGTTCTGCAGTCAAGTATCTGTGATGTGTCTGTGACGTGTCTGTGACGTGTCTGTGACGTGTCTGTGACGTGTCTGTGACGTGTCTGTGACGTGTATGTGACGTGGATTGTCGGATGACTCTCCAGTTCTGCAGTCACGTGAGCTCCGGGTCGCGTGTTCGCTAGTTTCGCCATTCACGAGCGCACAGTGGAATCATACCAGTTAATTGGGTCTCACGGTGAACAATATCCACGTTGATGGGAAATTTTAAAACCGAACCAAAATCCTTCAACTGGGGGGTTGGGAGTTAGAAAATTTGCACAACAGATTTTTCTTTGCGCCAAAAAGGAAATAATATGTATTCAAAATCTTTCCACAAAGCCCCAGTAATTACTTTTTTAAGCATCGAAGCATAAAGTTCTCTTTGATTCTGAATAAAAGTAAAAATTTGCATTTATACAATAATTTATCAACAACAAAAAAAAACCGCAACCTCAAAACTAATTTAACATTTGTTTGTACTTTAGAACTTTTAACTCTACATTTTAAAATATATCATTTTAAAGTTGTGCCTAGTTGACAGAACAAATTAAAAAAAAATTGCAATCAAATCGCTACAAAAATTCCATCAAAATTGTGAATGGTTACGTTTACGTTTTATTTGGTTTTTGTGCTGCACTCATTTCAGAATAGAAAACAACAAAAAAAATATGTTGAAAAACATTATTTTTCGTTATTTTGAATGAGACTAAGCGAAGGTTGGTGTCATGAATTCCCCAGATAGATGAGACACATGGACCAGGACAAGGCTTCAGTAAGCAATCCATTATAATTTTTTTTGAAAATTTTTTGATAGTCGATCCGCCAGTATCCCGGCGGCGAAGCGGAAATAAAAAACAATCGATGAAAGCATCTGACCGCGGCTGACCGGGAAAGGCTTGCATATTTAAAGCATCGCCGACATTGCCGTACATCCGGTTGGATCGATACCTTCTGTTGCCTTGGGAGAGAGGGGGGGGGGGGTGTTCACTGCAATTTGCGGTATTGCTGGTGTAGCCATGATTTTACACTGATGGTAAAAAAACCTGGCGTAAAAAAAATTATCCAGGTCGCTTACCTTTGAAGTCGGTTAATATATATGTATAATTATGTATTATTTTACGTTTGTTTTGTGCCACTCTAATGTGTGTAATTAAAAAATATTAATGATCTAAAAATCAGATAAAATCAACAGTTTTGTTAATGGCTGTTACAGGCAACAGTAATGCGTTCAATAGAACATTAAATCTGGGTGGTATGCCGTTCTAGGAAACACCTCCTTATCACCAAATCCGAAGCTGCGCCTTAAACTGTAATAATCCCACAAGTTAAACTACAGGTGTTTGACCTTTCAAAAGAATATACATGTATTTCACGTAACCCTCAAAGAGGTCAACGAAAAGTTTAAGGGGTTAGGAGTGCGAAACTCGATAGCACTTTTGCAAAATTTGGGAACTCGTATGCTGGCGTACTTGTATTCTAGCGCACTTGCATGTTTGAACTCTCGCACACTTGCACGAATTATTATTCCTTTATCTGCAACGTTTCACTTCAAGCTAAAGTGGCTACCACGCTTCCAGTTTTTTTTTTTTACACAGGCACCCATTTTTATGTAGCACGTATTTTATCATGCTAGACAAAATAAAACTGCATTATTATTACCAAGTTCCTGAGAAATGACGCACGACGCCACAATTGCATGCGCTATGACACGTTTAAGAAAGTTTATTGACGTGACAACGTCTAATAAATCGATGAAAGCCGGCTGCACGCACGAAAAGTGTCCCGTTACGCACATTGTTCCGTTACGCGGTGTCCCGTTACGCTCATTGTACGCTTGCGCCGCATCTATCTCTCTTCCACTCGATTGGCCTATGCGTCCGAGGAGAAGAAAGACAGCGGCAGCACACAACTTACATCTACACGTGAACTGTTTCGTCGACTGTTTATAAAGTGAAGCGAAAAGTTAATGTGGTTTTCATTGCTTATTACAACAACAATTTCTGCAATAAAGGTTAATTATTCTTGCATTTTAAAAATCTGATTACTAGTATAATTTCTCAAGTATTTATTATTTTATTATTAAAATCAAAACGATTCAATTTTATTGATAGAAGTATGCATCAATGTTTTGTTATGACGTTGTCACGTTAAACCATCGTCCGTAAACCGACTTTACAGACAACCAATTTTTTTTATTTTTTTTTTAATTTTTTTTTTTTTTAAGGAAACGACGTGTTCAACGATTATGTCAAAAACTTTTGTTTTTCACTTCCACAACTTGAGCGCGCGTTCTGTCTCACGACTATATCGTAGATTCCGATCGAGAGCTAGTGTTAAAAAATATATATATTTTTTGCGTGTGATGGAAGTTATCGATGACGTTGCAACAGCCATAATCGACGGAAGAAAATGAAAAAAAAAAAAATGTGGGCGAGTCTTTCACTAGTAGCCAGAGATGTGTAACATCTAATCTCGGTTAAAGAGCAAATTCGCGTGTTCTCATGTTGCAGACACACTTATAACACAAAACTCGGATACGTATATTATATAGAAACCCTTTAAAATAATTCCGAGCGTGATGAATATACGCAAATTGTGTTTCCAAATTAATTATCTGGATGCGAATAACGCTTATTTTCCACACACGTCGCTATAATTTTCTGCCGGAGTGGCTACGTTGACTAATCATTTGATTTTCAAAGCGGCTCCGATACAAGTGAAAAGACTTGAAAAAAAAAAAAAAAAGACTAAACCTCGGTTTTTGGACCTGATTTTCGACAAGGATTTTTTTAATTTTTATTAAAATACTAATCATCTTGTTAAATTTCATTAAAAAGTTAATACTATAAAGTTTTCCTTTGTCTTTATGAACTTCGTTAGTTCCCGCTATCCGCCACGGATGGCAGCACCGTGGTTACACATTTACGTTCCGTGCGATTTCCGTTCCACTCAAGAAATTACTCCTACCAAATCCCGTTTGCCGAGAGCTTAGATGTTACACATAAAAAAAAAAATTGGTTGTCAGTGCAGTCGGTTTACGGACGATAGTTTAACGTGAGAACGTCATAACAAAACATTGATGGAATGATTACATAGTTTTATGAATAAAATTGAATCATTTTTATTGAATTATCACTATTTTGTATGGATACAAAGAAGGAGTGAAATGAAATCTACAATTTAATTGATAAATTTACTTTTATTTGCACTCATTAATTCAAATATGTTTATTACTTTAACGAAGAGATTATTTGAACTATAACCTTTATACATGTTTGCTATTTAACTTCTTCCAATCTGTGTTATTCTGTTAAGGATAGGACGATGATAGGAAAAGTAGGAAACGAATGGGAGTGTTTCAAGTTTAATGCGCCTCGAAAAAGTCGAATCGATGGTGGTTCCAATCGAGTGGAAGAGAGATAGATGCGGCGCAAGCGTACAATGAGCATAACGGGACAATGTGCGTAACGGGACAATGTGCGTAACGGGACAATGAGTCATCCTTTTTCGTGCGTGCAGCCGGCGTTCATCGATTTATTAGACGTTGTCACGTCAAAAAAGTCTTGGCAGTTGTTTAATAGGGTATTTGACAGGTTTTAGGTAAATGTCTAAAATTGTTCATTATGACATAATACCTAAGCAATTTGATTAATTCTTTGTGAAGTTATCTATTTTCTATGAATATCACCATCAAAGTTTAAATGAATAAAAAAGCCGCCAAAACGGTGAGACGCCATGTTTGCAGGTCACCTGATGTCATGACGTCACATGCTTGTAAACAAACTGTTAGCTTTCACGTAGAGGTGTAAAAGTAACGAAAAAAAGCATACCCATATGTATTCGTTACTATAACAATTAGTAATCGTTACTATCGTATCGTTACGTTACTTGTTACTTCTGATACAGCTTAAAATGCTATATTATGTTGCAGCAACGAATCGAGTCGTATTGCGTACGCGTACAGTATGACGTCGCGTAAATAATAATAAATAGAATATAAACAATTAATATCTGATAATTAACAATTTTTGTTAACCATGTAACAATTAAATCTCATTAGAGCAGTTTTATTATATTATCTCTTTTAAGATAAGAACAAAAAAACGTGAAAATACGCGATAATAAAAAACAAAAACATACATGTTTCTAATTTGTAAAAAAATACTTTCTTATAAACAGTAAAAAACTTGGACGACGAATTTCCAAATTATACTTAATAAACAAACATCGTTCTTAGTAACGTAAAATCATCGAATATGCGCGCGCATGCGTTAAACAGGGTAAAACATACGAAAAATGCGAGTAAGGAAATCCAGCCGTGTGTAACGTTTCGTTACTCGATACTAGATGGCGCACCCGTGATCTACCAATGAATTATGATCTTGATTTGAATAAAAAGTAAAATATATCGTGCATTCAACTTACGACCATTAGTCATTATTTTACCACAAATTTTGATTATGTCCAGAATCTTTCGACGAACTTAAACAGAAAAATTATGTACCACAGTAACAAAAATGTACAGGATCATGCCATCCATAGCAAGAGACCAATTTGGATACGCGATACGGAACTCTTACCTATTAAAGTAATGTTGACATAACTGTGGTTCACAAAACGATAATTTGATGAATAATTTTATATCTATATACATTGAAATACATCATTTCATTTTTATTCGCTTTAAATTAGTTCTAACGGGAGCCCTACTTTTATTATTGAATGGTCAATCCAATCAATCTGTCAACATTATATAAAATGTTTACAATAATAAAACGTTTTTAGGCTTTTCTAATTTACTTAATTATTTAAAAGTATATTTTAATCATTTATAATAACACTTACAACGCTACTTTCACGTTTTTTTAATTCTGCAGCATAAAAATCGGGATTGTTTTTAAAAAATAGTCCGACCATTATGGCGTCTATTCTCGGGAGGTTTCTACTGTCAGCTTTAATGAAGTTGGTCTCCATCGTATTTTTTCTAATAGCTACAATAATTTATTACTTTTAGTCAGCATTAGATAAGAATACTAGTTAATATGACGAAAAAACCTTGAAGAAAACACCGATGCACCGTACAAAACTTCGACTGACATTTACTGTTTACAAGCAGGTGACGTCACGCCAGATTCAGCCAATCCCGTGCGTTTTCAATCACGTGGTCAAACATGAGAATTTAATTATTTTATTAATGATTTCTTATAATAATCATATATATTTCTGAATAATGCGTTGGTCAAATTGGTTTTGAAAAATGTTTACTGTAAAGCTAACAACTTTTAAATCAATATTTTCACTATAATCAAATACCCTATTGCTGCTCAGGTTCATGCCTGTTACTGTGACGTCAGAGGGGTCACGGCGTCTTTTGTTTCAGCTCGATGGGGAGTGCCTGACCTACCGCAAGGTGTAGCTCACTACAGTCCCCGGGTAAGTTAATGTTGGCACTCCCGAATACATGTGCGCGCGCGGGTCAATGCTAATCTCTCTCTCTCTCTCTCTCTCTCTCTCTCTCTAATCCGAGACGGATTAAATTACGTTCCGAGCCGATGCAGGTGTCAACTAATCGATTGCAGCCAGGAGGGAAAGGGTAATTAGCATACCGACATTTGCGAAAGGTGGTGGAGGGAATTTTCTGGCTCCAAACCATTTCATGTACGGCCTTTTCACGCCATGCAAATTTTGTTTACAAACAAACAATGCATATCGAACTCTATAGCTGGTTCGAAGCTTATTGATTTGTTTTATTATGTAATACCATACGAGTGCCTACCCACTATAATATCTGTTTGTTACAGCTTACAAACATTATGTACACAATGGAAAAAAAAATTATGTATACAGTCGTAAAACTTAAAATACCACGTACTTTCGTATATTATAAATAGTGCAGGATTGTCTATAGGCAAACTACAACTATTATGAAGGTATTTATTATATTTTCGTTTGGGTGTGTCGAATTTTACTTTACTTGTACTGGCCCCAGTTCCCCGCAAAGTCAAAGCAAGGTTTGGTTTCCAAACTCACAATTTTTTTCCTTTTCCACACAAATTTTTAACGGTCTAATATTATTTAAACATCAACGTTCGACATTGTATTCTACTTGTGTAGTAAACAAAGATAGGTAGCTTGATTATACTTGGACTCCAGGAATACAACTGAAGAACTTGTAGCTTGACAGTTGACATAAAAAACTGCAGGTGATTAGATTGTACTGATGATTGGATAGGTTGGTTTCGTCCTTGTTGTCTTATGCCATTTTCTTATATTATGTTTTTCTGGCGTTTAGATAAAAAAATACATATAACAGTTAATTATTTTCGGACTTTGTTCAATGCAATTAATTTCAAGATAGCTTCATAAAAAAACAGCTTAAAAAGAAAACAAGACATTCACTGTAATATATGGTGAAAACACCACTTGCCATTATATTGATGAAAAATACTTAACTAGGCTTGAGTCATGTTGCCAAACATTCCTCTTGGTGTTATTTTTTATCATAGGAAAAAATAAAAATATACACTTGCAGTGCTCTTACAAAGAACAAGCTCCGCAGAAGTTTACATAAAAAATTATGGCAAATCCTCATTTGCATAGTATAATTAATGGCCGGTGTATGTGTGCGCAGGGAAAAAAATAAAGCAGCTTTGCGACCACCACAAAATTATTTTTTTGTCACCTCACAAAAAAAAAAATATTTTGCGGTGGGAATTCCTACAAAAAATTTTTTTGTGGTGGACATGAAGTTGTTTCAGTCCGTTTAATGGTCACTCATATTAGTGGCTGACAATTTGAAAAAAAAAATGATCCTTTCTATGCCCACGGTTTGCAAATTGACTTGATTAACAATGCTTTTATTTTCATCTTAAAATTTTAAAATCTTTTACAATGACCCTGCCCATACTCTTTAATCTAAGCTACACGTGCCTTTTAAATGCCGTTGTTATTTTACTTGCATCATGGAGTCATTTAACTTTTATTAAAATCTGGACGGAAGAGCAGGTTAAGACATTTCATACTAATTTTAGGTAAATTTCAAAGAAAGAATACCTATTGCAACCGTTACTATGGAGCGACCTCCGGAAATGTTTTATATATATATATATATTTATTTATTTATTTTCGTTTCATGGTCCATAGACCCCAAAAACTGTTAATCATGATATGAACTATTTAGAAAAAGAATAGTTATTACATATAAAAATCTCGCTTTAAGTTTTCAGTCTGAAAATCTCTAACCTAAAATTGTAATTTAAGAAACATTTTTTTCTGTGATTTTTATGTTTCGCAGGTTTAGATATGATGAACTCACAATCTATGATACTTTCATTACTTCTACATTTCAACTGCATGTGACCATTTGTTGCAATTTTAATTAAGCAATGTACTATTCTCGAAAGCAATTACGTTACATAGTAGCGTTTGAGTTGGATTTCAAGTTAACTGTGTGATGCGAATATCGTCCTAAATTTTTTTTAGTCGTGTTGGCTACTACATACCATTCGTGCTATTTGTCTAGCAAGGCCTTTTACAAGTTAAGCGTTTCTCTTTTACACCAACGACATCGCGAATGCTCTTTGAAACGTCTGTAACGTGTTTTGTATGGTAAATGATTGGTTGAGTCAGGGGCTAATAGAGAAAATAACATGTGCATGATCACGTTGGTTTACATCGTAAACTAACTTCACCCACGTCTTCGTTCTATTAGTATAGTTTAGAGCTGTAAAAAAATTAATTCACTAACGTTAATTATATATATATATATATTTGGTTAGCTCATCATCACTTCTGATTACCAAATATTATACAATTTTAAAAATATATTACATCCACTAATAGTGTTCATTGAATTAACAACTAACATGTTGGAATTATTCGTTTGAAAGTTTAATAAAATGTAAGATATGTTACTAGGGAATTCTGTTGTTGATGGTACTTTTGAAGGTTTCTCTGTGTCTACGAATGAAGGTGGTAGCACTGTAAATTAAATTTAATATGAGTTTTTTTTCCATCGTACAGATTACAATTTCAACACCTATACTTATTATATAACTGTAAAGTTGTGCCGTGTCTGTACATGGAATATATTTTAAATTTTTTTTCTTCAAAAAATGTCTTAAGAGAAGTGACATTAGAACAAAATAAAGTTTGTAAGTCTTTCAGTACTCGCTAACGAAGAGTTATATCTAACCTCGGTAACGATCAAATTCATATGTTCTCATGTTGGAAACACACTTATAATACGAAACTCAGACACGAAATTCAACGTAGAATTCTTGAAAATAATGCCAAGCGTGATAAATGTACACAAATTGTGTTTTCAACTGCATTTCTGGACGCGAATCACACTTATCCAAAATTCAATGCCGGAGCATAGTTCGATTTTCAAAGAGAAATTTTTTAACTTTTTTTAGTGAAACGTCTAAGATGAAAGACAACTTGAAAAAAAAAACCAAACCCCTGCTCTGGACCTGATTTTTAAAATGAAATTTTTTTAAAATGTAAAAATTAAGTAAACAATTTAAAGTTAGCGCTATCCGCCACAGATGGCAGCACCGAGGTTACACATTTCCGTTCCATGCGATTTCCGTCGCATTCACGAAAAAAAACTCCTACCAAATGCCATATACCGAGAGCTAAGATGATACATGTCAACAATTATGCAAGTGATGTTTCAACAGGGCTAGGTAAACAGGGTGGGAGAAGGAAGTTGAAGGTCACCTCTTCGGTAAATAAACTTAATCCCGCTAGTCATTATTCAAAGATAACACCAATTTTTCTAATCTCCCCCCCCCCCTTTCCGACACAAAAAATCAGAATAGTTGGCATGTCCCTGAGAGATACAATGTTACATATTCTAACACGCTGTACATTAATAATTTTAAAATATATATTGAAAGTATGTGTTATAATTGAACTATTTCGTATTCAATAAAAGGCAGTGTGTACTTTAGCACAAACGTTAGAAGTTATAATTTTATGGCATTACTAAAATATTAATCTGAAACATTTAAAATTACATAACACTAAGTATATGTTTGTATATTGGTTTGTTTTTTGCTTAAAAGGCATAAATCAGCCTGTAGATACTTCTAAAAAAAAACCTTAACCTTATTGAGCTGAGTCAACATTTAAAATTTAACAGTAAAAAAATCATGATATTCTTTTACTTTCTTGGCGCCCCATATATGTAGGATAACAGTTTTTTATGTCTCTACAGTATGATAAACGCTGCACTGTCTCTACATTTCAGTGTTTATTAAGGGTTGTCAAAATTGTACGGCCTGGATTCTAATGTATTTTTTAAGTTGTCATTATTTATTTTTATGACTATAAATTATGAAATTTTTTATACTTTAGTTATACTATTATTAAGTTTTATTATTTATGTGCGGTGTAAATTCTGCGATGTTCACGAAAGCAATATATACTAATGAATAATACGAGTCCACCATCTTTTCAAGATTTCGGAAGGATGGCAACACCGTGTTTACACATTTCCGTTCTTATCGACTTCCGTCATATTCACGAAATTACTCATACCAAATGCTAAGATGTTACACATCAAAAATAAATAAAAAATGGTCTGCCAATTTTGTTTGCCACGCCCAATTTTTAAGTGTAATTTTTTTTTCTGGCAAACATAAATCTTTTATGCTAAAGAATAATAATAATAACATGGGTATGTTTTGTTTTTTTTCGCGAAGCACAAAAAAAATATTTCTTCGAGGCATGGAAACGTATATATCTCGATACGTCCCACGCCGTCGGCTTCGAGAGGGGTGGTTCACCAAACCCACACACACCCCCAATCCACCCTCCTCAACATACGCTGACACTGCGAGTCCTTGTTCGTTGCGATCAAGGGTCGGCAGTGGTGACCCTCGGAAGGAGGGTGGGGAAGGATGCCACCAATCAAGGACCTCCACACACACACACACACACACGGCCGGTACTGTTGGTGAGAGACATCCACGAACCAAGCTACAGTTCGCTTCATGAACCGTGTCTTGAAATTTTACTCCTCCAAAGAAGTATGTACCATTCGAAAGCGTCTCCACAGGAAGAAGCAAGCGAGGAAGAAACACGGAAGGGGAACCCCCCCCCCCCCCCCTTTTCCCCCCACATTTTTTTTTAAGTAAATAAAGAAACTTTGCTGTATTTAAGAAATTTCGTAACTAATCTATCAAGTCATTTATTAATTTTTTTTATAAATGATCTTATTTTAGTTATATTTTTAATTTTTGTGTGGAACTATGCTCCTTCCTTCCGCACCATGTAATTTTTTTTCTAAACGGAACAGAAATTATCATGTAAAATACAGATATTTGTAAATTTGTAAATTTGCATGAAATCATCCGCATCACTACAAAATGGCGTTCTCTCTTAATTTAGATACGGATTCTTACCCAGTTATTTGTAAACATTTCCCTGAGATACTTTACATATTAACTACGCACATAATAAGCATGGTGCAACAAAATAACTATTGAGTATTCGAGTATCTTATCCGTGGTTTGAAAATGTTATGCTTGATTGAAACATAAATTGCAATATAAAATCATGCGCCAATTTTCGTAAGAAATACTTAGTATTATCTCGAAAAAACGTACGTAATTTATGAAAAAATAACTCTCGCTATGAGTTTCTCAAAGTTACAATATCTTTATTGTAGTATTACAAACTATTTCTTGGGAACTGGTTTCTAAAGGCAATATTTTTTGTAAAAGTACATATTTTTTTTAAAAGTTATACCTCTTTAGTTGCTTTATGAAAAAAAAAATCATGAGAGAGATTCTTTAAACTGCGCGCGCACCACGCAACGAATATTTCACAGAATGAAAAAAAAAGGGGGCTACATAATAATGACAATTATGTATGTTCTTTTAAAACTTATACCTTAATGATTGATATTTAATAATGGTCCATTTCATTTTTTAAAAAAAACTTTATTTATCGACTGCATGAAAGAGGTTGATTCCGAAAAATGCCCGACCCCCCTCATTTTTATTATTACCGTTTTGGTACCATTAGTAACACATTTTTCCTAATTTCACTTTGCGAAGCAATCGCATGATGTTTGTCGACAGAACTGTTGACGACCTCGTGAAGTTGTTTTCAAACATTGTTGTCAGAAGTAGTACTATCTCCTAGTATCTATGCTCGAGAACATTTCATATGTAAATGATAAACAGAATATAAATCGTCGTTCACTGATGTAAATAAATAAGTCTAATCTTATTTTATAACTCAATAAAGAAACTCAAATGATTTTTTATGATAATAATACTATATGAAAAAATAATAAAACTCAAAATATTTAAATAATTCACAATCATAATTTAAGTACCTAAAATAAATTACTAAAAAACAGTAAAACAATTATAATAATCACAAAAGATTTAAGCAAATTAAAATAGCAACAATCGTGTCCAATAAATATTATAAAATTTAATGTTGAACTACAACTAACTGCAAAATCTTAAAAAAAAAACCTTTGTATTCACACTTATTTACATATTTAAAAACACCCAAAAACCATAATATAAAAATAAAAATTGCAAACTCTTTAAGACTATTACCTATGTCAAAAGATTTTTTGCAAAGTTTTATAAATTCATTTGAATTCCTGGCTTCGTGTGATAAACAAATTCAGAAAATTTGTTCATGGTAAGGCAGCATAGAATGGAACACATATTTTTTTCCTCCCACGTCACATTGTCGAACGCCTTATCTTTTACATTTACTTACAGCTGAGAACCTCTGTTATAAATAAATATAGTTTAAAAAACTAAAGAAACATGCTTTTAAAGATTATCAAACTAAAAAGTAAAAAATAATTTTAAAATTTAATTTATGTCAATAGTATATAAGAAATACTAGTATAAATGAGAAAAAAGCTTGAGGCGCTTTGTGCCATATTTTTTGTGTATTAAGCGCCCAATGCTTTTTTCTCATTTATACTAGTATTGCTTATATACTATTGTCATAAATTAAATTTTAAAATTATATTTTACTTTTTAGTTTGATAATCTTTAAAAGCATGTTTCTTTAGTTTTTTAAACTATATTTATTTTTAACTTTTTAGTTTGATATTCTTTAAAAGCATGTTTTTTTAGTTTTTTAAACTATATTTATTTTTAACTTTTTAGTTTGATATTCTTTAAAAGCATTTTTTTTTTAGTTTTTTTAAACTATATTTATGTATAATTATCATAGGGAAATGAGTTACCGACACTACCTATTACCATCTGAGATAACTATTTGGAGTTGCAACGGCACAAAGAAATGGTAAAGTCTCTCCGAATAATTTACAGTTAGATGTATGGATGATATAATCTTAGAATTTACCGGGAAAAAAAAATTTCTTTTTTCCGGCGTGGCCGGGAGTAGAACCCACGATCGCTGAATCCGAAAGCTGACGTCACAGAAGTCGCGCGCCTTAGACCGCTCGGTTAACGAACGTATTGAAATTGGTGGGACATTTTACAGTGATGAGCCACTCACTCTTAGTAGAAAGAGTTACAGACGGACAGACAAACATACAGGTGAAGCTAATATAAAGCATGTAAAAAAAAAACGAACAACGCATGGTGTTTCCTATATCCTGAACAGAACGGGCACGTTGTCTGTTTGTGCGATGAAATCTTTTACTGTATAATCTTGAAATAACATAGAGGTAAAAGAGTACGTTCTATATGCTAAAATAATGCAAATGTCTGAATTCGCGCTGCTTCTAGAACATCTTCCAGTTAAACATAATCCAGATGCCCAGTGTTCCATTTCTATTTTTTTACAGTAAAAATACTGTTCAGCCCCGATTTCGAAGATGTATACAGACCTGGAAAGCACTTTACAACCGTGAGAGTTTTCAACTTATTTTGTTGTGATGAACCTGCAGCTGAAGTTATTTGGTCGAATTCAGGTTCATTATATATATATATATATATATATATATATATATATATATATATATATATATAGGGTAAATCCAGGAGAGATGGACCACCGGGTGAGATGGACCGATGGCATAGTTCACGAACCTGCTAATAGAAAGCGCCATGGTTGGTAGGAATGAGTCGTGGCAACCGTATTGCACTCTTAGTGTTGTTTTAGTTCCTTTGTATGAGTAAATTGAGAAGATATTAAAGAAAATAGAAAGTAGGTAGGTCAAAAATTTTGTTAATGTGAACGCAGTTGTGTTATAGAGACAGTATTTTGCAATATTTTTGAACCATCATTCCTTACAACATGTTAACAAGCTAAACGTATCTTTGTAGTGTTCTGTAGCTACGCTGGGCACAACAGGGACGTAATGGCGGCCTGGTCCATCTCTCCCTAACGATCGGGATAGATGGACCAAAATAAAGTGGGAGAGATGGACCATCGTGGGAGAGATGGACCATCGTTTTAAATGGGCCTACGTATTATTAATGAGTAGGCTGTAGATTTGTAATGTCGTTTCTACAAAGAAATTAGTCACAAAACACATTGTTAAGTAATTTGTATGTTAATTTCCAAACTTTTAACGTAAATTCTTCTCTTCGTTAGGCTTACTTAAAAAAAAAAATACAATATAGGATGTATGCGGTAAAGTGAGCACTTTTGAGGCCATAGTTACTTTTATCATTCGATCAAATTATTATCTTTCGGCCACTTTTAAATATGATATAAATAATCGCTTATGAGCCTATTACATGAAGTTTTCTCATTAGTCGTGTGTTCTTGTTCGTATTTAAAAGTTGCGAAGTGCTCACTTTACCTCGTACAGCCTTTAATAATTTTTTACAACTTTTTGTAGTCATTTGAAATATTATTCAGTCAATTTGTGTATAAAAATTAATTTTATATTCGAATGTAAATTTGATTTTGAAGATCAATGCGCCTATTATGTTGACCTTTGTTTAGTACAGATATAAATTTGTTTAAAAGTACGTATGCAATAATTGACTTATTGGTCTAGTGGGTAGCACGTCCGCATGGCTTGTATGTTGTTTCAATGGCGAGGGCAACTACATTCCTCCCTATTGCATTTTTAAAGGGAAGAATAAGAAACAGGAGTTCAGTGATGGCATGTCTCCGGGTTCCATGATTGCAATGAACGTGAAATATGCTTACATAACCTCTGAATTTTTTTTCGACTGGTTGAAACATCACTTTTTGCAAAGAAAGCCTGCTGGAAAAGTACAGTTGATTCTTGACGGACACTCCTCCCATTGCAGCAGTGTGGAAATGATTGAATTCGCTGATGAAAATGATATAATTTTGCTTAGCCTTACTAGTCACACGACCCATTTCTTCCAGCCACTTGACAGAAGCTTTTTTAAATCTTTGAAGTCTAACTACAAAAAAGAATGTGATGTGTTCATGAGGAACAACCCATTGCGGCAGATTACGAGACTGCAATTTGGCAAGTTGCTAGGATGTGCTTGGTCCAAATCAGCGACTGTAGAAAATGCAGTTTCCGGCTTCAAGGCATGTGGAATTATTCCGCTAAACATGTCTGCAATACCAGACTACGTTTACCTGACACCTAGCGAAGATTCAACAATCATCACCCCTGACACAAGAGGTTCTAGTGAAACGTCACTTTCTGAAGCTACTGAAACGAACTTAGTTCAACTACACTCTCCAGACATTAGTTTGACATCAAACCAAGAAGCAACCATAGTCACTGATAGGTCTACCCCTCCACTCGAATCTGCTCTGCCTATAAGACATTTCGAACAGCCTATCAGTGATGAATGCCTGGCGACTCCTTGAACTTCGTCAGGGCCCACCAGTGTCTCCGGAGTCAAAGAGGTCGACAACCCCACGCCAACAAAAATTTTGAACAACATCTCACCTATTCCAATCTTAACAAAAAAAAAATACAGCCCGTGGTAAGAGTGCAAGTGTTTCGAAAGTACTAAATTTTAAGGATAATGTACAACGTATTACCCAAGGAAAACATAACAAACTGAAGAAAATAAAAGAACAAGAAGAAAGAAAAGGACGGAGAGAAGAAGCTATCCTAACTAGGACTGTTAGACCTACCAAACATAAAAAACCAAACACCAAAGGATTTTCTCAGCCAATTTTGTATGATGACAGTAATGATGGTGACTGGGACGAAGATGAATGTGTCGGGTTTAATGAGGACTACAATACTACAAAAAACAGAAGACTGGATTAAATGCACAGTGTGTCCCCGTTGGTTGCATAAGAACTGCACAAAGTACGAAAATAAGTGCGATGTATGTGGAAAAAAGAACTAAAATCTTTACGGGTTTTGAAAAACTATATCTGAAAGAAGAAAGACCTTGTAAAACATGTTAATGTATAGGCACTGTAGACTTTTTGTACGACAGAAACGATTTTTGTTTAATTGAGTGCTTAAATCTGAATTTAAAGTTAGTCATAAATGATTAAATAGCTTTCTCAATGGTGGTCCATCTCTCCCATATAGCCTGGTCCATCTAACCCTAGGTATATGGTATAGATGGACCAGTACTGCAAAAATTTTCAACATTTTTCTTCACTTTGTTAACGTAAATTTTCTACATATACCTTTGCTTTTCATATACATAGATCACCAGATTATCATAGCGTAATTTACTTCACCAATATCTTGACAAATAACAAAATTATAAGAGTTTCAAAAAAGGTGGTCCATCTCTCCTGGATTTACCCTATATATTGTGTGTGCGTGTATATATGTGTGTGTATATATGTGTGTATATATGTGTGTGTATATATGTGTGTATATGTGTGTGTATATATGTGTGTATATATGTGTGTGTATATATGTGTGTATATATGTGTGTATATATGTGTGTGTATATATGTGTGTATATATATGTATATATATGTATATATATGTATATGTGTATATATGTGTATATGTATATATATTTGCGGAAACAGGAGACAAAACATGGCGACCAATGATTCTGTTATCCCACTTCCACCATCACTCCCCCCATCACTCCCCCAGCCACTAATATGGCCCTTCTCTCTCTTTTGTTTTCCTAACCGAGTTAACGTTCCACCGAGAAAACAGGCGTAATTCGAGAAAAATAACAACTCCCATCATGTACTCGATTTTGGGTTTGGCCTAAAATTCATTTGATATTTCCGTGAAGGATCAAATAAAATTCCACTTTACGATTATTCCGTAATTTTGAATATACTTACTTTCCTTAAACTACTTAAATTCTTTTGATATCGTGTTCTAAAAAACCTTTTCTGAATATGAAAGGTTTGCTTATCGAAAAAAAATACTTCAGAATTAAATATATTCTCAATTTTAAAATAAAAGTATTTATTCACAACAAATATGTTAAAAAAATTTCTGGCTATGTTTTGTATTAATACGAAGAAAATGTGAAGACACGTTTTCTTTAAGTTAAAAAATATTAATAAAATAAATAGAAACTTTCTGACACTTAAAAACGCTTTTTACTCGTGAGGAAGCGAAATACGCCCTCTTGGTTTAAACAGTTTTTTGGACCAAAGCAATTTTTTGTCGTTTAATTAAAAATGGTGATTTGTTAAATAATAGTTTACATTTAAGTGAAATCCCTGATGTTAAGAGCAACCGGCTGCTACAAATTGTTAGGGACTTGAAAAATTCGCTGTTTCGATGGCCTCCAGGATAGTTCTACACAGTCCTCTGTACACTCGGGCAAATAAATAACGCCAGTTCGTTGGATGCTGACTTGTGAGTCGTCTCAACTGGTTTGCCCGTGATTCGTTACTTCTTTTGTTGAGGGTTTCTCATTGGGTCAGAGTCGCCCATTCGAACAGTGAGCCAATAGCAAAAGCAGCTTAATGGTATATGTGTATGAATTTCAGACTATCGCGAAATGAATCTGCGAATTTTTCCGGTCTCTACAAATTGTTTATCCTGTGAAGTAATTATCGTTTAGCATTTTTACTCTAGAAATGACTGCAACTGTAACAATACTGCCAATTGACTGTACGTTATTGTCATTGAAGATATCTCAATGTGTGACCTCTGTCTTACTATCAAATAACCAAAGTAAATATTGCTATGACGTAAGGAACTGTAGAAACTAATAAGGCGTCATTGGGTTCCTAACACTCCCTTTTAGGGCCCGGTCTCACACGGAAAGTTAATAAATTCAATTTAATGGCATTTATTTGTTCTACTAAGGGCTATTCCTATAAACTTTTAACCCGATTCCTCTTTTTACATTTGTTGACCACCGTCAGTCGTTTTAGTGTAAATGATTTGTGAAGTTGATGTTTATTTTTACAAGTACATTCGCCGAGAATCGAACTCACTATCTCCAAGGTCAATGACGTGTGTTTTTCTAAAAATATTTTAAAATACTAATAAAAAAACTTTTTGGAAAATAATTATGAATTTCAAAGATGGCGGACATGACGTAATAATCCAATATGGCGGAAAGTTATAGAATACAAGATGGCCGAATCCAAGATGGTGGCCGAGTCAAGGTAAAAATCAAGGATATCCAAGATGGCCGCCGTGACATCAAAATCCAAGATGACGGTTGGTAACTGACCCGCTCTACACTACACGCCCTCGAGTCTGTGCCAGACTCGGCCAAACCCCACTACTTTTGTTCTGTCACAAATGTTTTCCACAGATGTTCACTTAGTGTAATATAATGGATAAAAAGAGTCGCGCAGGTGTTCTTAATTATAATAACTTGCGTTACATTTTACATTATTCATATTAAACTAAGTAAATACCTATGGAAATTTTTTGTAAGAGAACAATCAATGCAAGAGATGTGTCATATAATTTTACAGGAATATCTCTTAAAGTTTGGTATCACACACAATATTGATTTTTTTTTCTTAGTTTTGTTTCGTCATTACTTATTATTTAAGAGCTTTTTCTAAAATGTTCACTTGATACCTCGCCTAATTTTTTTTTGTTAGAAAAAAATTCACTAAGTGTAATTTTATGGGTGTAAAAAGTTGCATAAATGATAATTACAAATAATTATACGACTTTTCACACCTGTGATATTACATTAAGTGATCATCTGTTGAAACTTTGTGTCGCAGAACAACAAACGTATAAGAGGTAAAGAGTTAGATTTTAAAAAATAGTCTTTAAATAAAAGTAATCACTAACAACCTAAAAAAATAACATGAAATGTGAGACCAGTTCTTAAAAAAATTAAAATGTGAGCGAGTCTTTTAGTTCTCGCCAGTGTTGTGTAACATCCAACCTCGATAACGAGCAAATACCCGTGTTTGCATGTTGTTCATGCCGAACGTATAATAAGTATACGCAAATTGGTGTTTTAAACTACATTTCTGGACGCGAATCTAAACGTAGTTACCGCACCCACCGCTAGAATCCGCTGCCGGAGCAGCTACGTCGTTTATAGAATCTTTTTTTTTCCCAGCAGACAGCATTTCTAAACAGCGAAAACAGACTAGAAGAAATGCTAAAACCCCCGGCATTGGACTTGATTTTCGACAAAGAACTAAAAAAAAAAAAAAAAAAAGTCAACGGTTGATACTATAAAGTTTTTTTTTTTTTGGTAACTTTTCGTTTGCACCATCCGCCACAGATGTGGTTACACATCTCCGTCCCACTCACGAAATTACTCCTACCGAAATGCAGTACACCTGCAGCCAAGATGGTACACGTAAAACAAAAAAAAAAATAATTGGTCCGTTCGTCAGCGACGCTGGTGTTTGCGCGCTCGTGTCGGCGGTAGCTTATTACTCCCGACTGGGGAGCTTCATGGGTCGATGCTGACGCAGAACCCGGGGTCTGCTTGGCACACTCCCTTAATGCGCTGTCGGCCGCGCGTTAAGATTATATATGGACGCGCGGGCCGGCAGCGACCCCCCGCGATGCATCACGCATTGCAGTGCATCAGCTGTCCCGTCAACTCTCTCTCGCCGGCGGCCAGGGAGGTAGGTAGGTTCCCCCCGGACAACCGCGGAAAGAACGCATTGCCCGACAACACGGACCGACAAGCCAGAGCGGGTGGCCGCGAGTCTTGACAGTAGCGTACAAATGTAACGTCCTGCGCCAGGGTTCAGGGTGTGGTGCTGAGGGGCCGACCGCCATCTTGGATTGTGACGTCACGGCGGCCATAATTTTTTTGACCTCGCCGTGTTCGAACCGACGACTCAGATCTCCGTGGGTAAGTGTACGTGTTTTTATAAAACAATTTAAAATATTTTTTTATTAATTTTTTTATAAAATTCGATTTATTAAATTTTTTTATGAATTTTAAAATTTTTCCCGATTTTATAACATAAAAATTACGGATTAACAATATGGCGGCCGTAACGGCCATAATTAAAAATGGCGGGTCAAAAATGGCAGAAAACAAAATGGTGGATCCAAGATGGCCGCCGAGGTAAAGGGTCAAGGTCATCCGAGATGGCCGCCATGACGTCACAATCGAAGATGGTGGTCGGCACTTTGGCACCTCACCCTGACCCCTGTCGCAGGACATACGTTTGAACACTACTTCTGACCTTTCCCTCAACTGTTCAAACTCCTTGACGTCTCGGTGGAGAACGGCTTGCGTATGGTCAAAGTTTGATTTCACATGCTGCGAGAAACCTAACATTCAATGTCCTTGTGTCAGATTTCCGGATAATCCACTCTCATACATATTCTGATTTTTTAAAATTAATGCTTTTTTGGGCGCGTTATGAAAAAAAAAATGACGTGTGTGAAGTTTTACGATGCGCGCGCACCATGCAACGAAATTTTCACATGATGAAAAAAAAAGTTACATACAAATTATATATATAATATATATATGTGTGTGCGTGTGTGTTCATATAAGTGAAGTTATGTTCATAAAAATACTTTGGGACTATGTTTTGAAACTTTAGAAGACAGACAAACAGCACACGCATTGTGTGTAGGTAAGAGAAAGTATTTTCAGTTTTCGAGACCAGTTATTTCTAGCGTACGTGAGATAAAGCACATGATAAAATATTGGTTTGGTGTTTTTTTAAAAATAAATTATAAATTATTGAAGGGTTTCTGTTAATTAATAAGCTTATAAGTTAATTTTAAGTAAAAAAAAAAGAACATCATCCAATACCATCCTTAACAAATTTTTTTAAATTTCTTTTCCATAATAATTACATTTTTTTATTATCACTTTATGTTTCTTAACCGGAGGTAGGGCATTTAAATTTTTACAAAGACTTCGTATGTATAAAGAAGCGAGCAAATTATTTCAGATTGCATAAGAAGTCGTTAAGAACTTAACTTACTAATGCATATCTTGGCTCAGTAGGCATATAGGTAACCCAGGGCAGAAAAAAATATTTGATCAAACAAAAATGTTATCTAATATAAAAATGAATCGCAAAATGTGTTGGTAAGCGCATAACTCAACAACGCCTGGACCAATTTGGCCATTTTTTTTTAAATGTTCGTTGAAGTTCAAAGATGGTTTTTACGGCGAGAAAAATTCGAATAATTGCCGGAAAAACCCTAAAACCAGCCCTTTTATTTTTCCCATACAAACGTTTTCTAACTAAAACGAGCACTCATTGTTGTTTAAACAATGTAGGTATGTTCCTAACTTCAAAGAGTCAATTTGTACTTTATTACCTCTGTACAAAGTTCAATCATATCTATCAAAACAGTGTGCGTTGGGGCACATATAAACAAAAAAAAAATAAACCGAAATCGAATAGTTCAATTTGGTCGGCTTCGCGATATTATTTAATTTGTTTTACTTTAAAATGCATCAGTTTTCAAGTCATTACATCAGTCAAACAAAACCAGCGTTACCAAAAGTATTTCATAAGTTTAAGTTTTTATTATTTCATTTCCCTATTTTAAAAACGGCTTGAAGGATTTGACTCCAAGTCATATCAAATTAAAAAAAGTTGAAACAACAACAACAAACTGTCAATGACAGTGTTTTTTTTTCTTGGATTTTAGGTTACCTACCCTAATGGGTTTGCTTTTGTCAACTTATACACGAAACAAATTCTTACCTATATAGTGTTTTGTGTAGTGTTTATTTACCTATGATCGCTAATTATTGCATATGACAAAATAATCTATAATATAGATATGCCTCCTATTAGACGAATCAATTTAGGTAGAAGAACCCGAAATGCTACAAACCAAGCTAATTACCGATCTAATCATGCACTACAATGAAAATAAAAATTATTATGTTTCACATGATTAACAATAAAGAGATTACTTATTTTTTTATATATCTTTTTATGTATATGTTTTATTTAATTATATTTCTTATTCACAACACCTTATCACCAGGGTGACGGTTCTGTTCAGGAGAATTTTTTGCCCCGACTATAAAATATGTAGGAACAAAAAAATGTCACATTACAAATCATTTTGACAGGACTTTATTGCAATTTAATTAGGCAGTACGAAGTCTGCCGGGTCAGCTAGTTAGTAATAAATTTGAAATTTCAACATAAAAATTAAATGCACGGATATGCATTTTTTTAAATTATCAAATAAAAATATTAAACCATTAAATAAAAATAATATAATTTTTTTTGGTTCAATTTTTTTTTGTCTCGTGCTTAAACGACATGCTCTGTAACTTTAGCTGTGCAGCAGTGTAGCACGGTGTTACCAAGGGGTTTCGCTAACACAAACGAAACTCTTTTTTCCCTTGTTGCGTAGGTACTGGCGAGCTTTACACGCCATGGGACAAGCCAAGGTAAATACATTTAAAAAAAAATACAACTTTAACACGGGGATGAATTTTGAAACAGTTTCCAACTGTGTTTTCTCTGGTTGAGTTACTGACGAGACGATGTCATTCCCCTGTGGAGAGAGAGCAAAAAAAAAAAAAAAAAAAAAAAAACTCTTCAAAGAGTCACACTCCCGTAAAAACTCTTGAAAAGAGAAAACGCGGTAACCTAAACCATACAAAAAAATGGGACGCAGTGAAAGACAGTCTTTTTTTGCCTCAACATTATATTATCTTCTGTATGGCCAAATAAATAAGGTGGATTCAAACAATAATTATTTCTAGTGGGAATCGACAAAATGGTCTTGTCATTTAATATATTAGGTAAAAAATCAATTTGGCCACACATATACAATTTAGTATGATCAGCCAAATAATGTGTCATTTTTTTGTCTTAAACAAACTTTTTTCTCTCTGTTTATAGAACTACGGTTGTTACGTGTTTTTCCCTCTCGTGAAAAATTAATCATTTTCACCAAAGCCTATCACTTAATTATCATTTAATATTAAAATTTATATTTACAGCCACCATCTTCAATTTCCATAATTTTTATGCTAGATAATCGGGAAATAGTTTAAAATTAATAAAAAATCTATTAATAACATTTTAATAAAATATATTTAAAAACATGTTGCACATATCGTTACGGTAGTCATCTTGGATTCCAGAAACGTTGCATTTTTCGTTAAGCCCGCCATCTTGGACTGTATGACACAATCATTGCGCGCTTCTTTCGTTACGGACACCATCTTGGATTCTAGATCGTTGCAATTTTAGTTACGGCCCGCCATAGCTTCGCCGAGAACAGTATTTTTTTCCAATTCGATTCGACTTCTCGAATATTTTTAACATTCGATTATGATGTTCGCTTTGCATAAAAAAAAAAATTGTATTCGCACAGGTCTACGTGGATGGACTACCTTGGCCAGGATATTGAAAGACAACGTCTGGCCCGATGGATGCCTTGCTTGATATGGTCGGCATCGAAAAAAATGAGGATTTGGTTAAGGGTTAGGGAGGTGAGGAGACGGATTTAAGGAGAGGGGGGGGGAGAGAAGGTGGAATTGGTGGTTTGGGAAGCGTGTCCAGCTAATCACACAAACAGCCCCCCGGCGCCACTCGCTTTGCGCATGCGTAATTACTTGGTTGGGGTTAAGCAAACCCAGAGCCCGCCGTTATTAGATTGGCCCAGTGCAGCAACGCACGTTAAACATTGGAACACGCATTCCCGGTGTTGGCGAGCGTTTTATTTAATTATTTCGCGGTGTTAATTTCCATGCAAAAACTTTTTTTTTCAAACCCAGGCACGAAGTGTATGTCACAAACACGAACGGTAAAGGGCATTCATTGATAATTCCCGAGCCCAAGTTAACATTTCAGTCAAAACTGTGTTACTTTATCGAGACCTTAATCAGGCATCGTGAATAATGCACACCCCGTTGTGGCGTGAAATTTAATAATGAGTATTACTACTATTGCGCAAAGTAATATTATGATATATATGGCTATAAAAGTTTTCCTATATTTCAAAGATATACATATATTATATTGCATGGCCAAATAAATACATAGTTTGCTTCGGATGTTTTTTTCACTAAGCAAATGTTTACTCCAGCAAATTTATCTACTTATGTGTAAGTAAATCAACATTATTCAGATGCATCAAATTATTTTTTATAAAAATATTTTACAAAATAGGTGGTTACACAGACAATATATTTATTGATTCATCGTAAACCTAAAAATACATATAAGCCAAAATTATCATCAATATCAGTGTGAAAGCACTAATTATAGTGCCTTAAGGTGCAAAAAACGTTTAGACAATATAAACAAACACTGCTTTAATAAATTTTTAATTAAATACATTTTCAAAGTGCATATTTTATAGTTGGCATGTGTTCCTTAGTGCTTTAAAATTATATTATGGAAGTTATGGCGTTTAAAGAAGTACACATGCATTCTTTTAGATTAAAATATAAGAATGTTTAAATGACTGTCGCTCATACGAAACAGAAGACGATTGCCGTGAAATCAAACTAGCTTTAAGTCCCAGTGAAACAAGTTGTGATTACCTTAATTAGGTTTGAAAAACCACCAGTAAATACAAAGAGAATGACGAATAATATCTCGCGTGGTACTCTTATGAAGAAAAAAAACGCTTCTCACAGTGCAATAAGGTAATATAAAGGCAAAATACATGTATGGAACACAGATACTTTTGCATTTTATCCTGAAGCGAAGTAGATCTGAGAAATATTTACGTGCCTGTACTTTTTATTGAAAACAGTAAGCACCTATTGAGTTTGAATGAAGATTGGTGTATTCTTATTTGCAAAGCCTTTCGAAAGTGTCTAAAAATTTGCCTTCATATTGTACAGAAAAAATCAGACCGTAGACTTTCGCGGCCAGATTCACTAACGTCTGGGCTTCTAGTTGAAGCCACGTTTGTGGAAATGATGGCTTGCCCGACGTTTCATCGTGATTTATTGCAACCATCTTCAATGGCGATTAAAAACCGTTTCATTAATCGTTAATTAAGGTGGCTTGCATTAAGATATGCCGAAACGTGACCTAAGCCAGAATTAAAGAAGTAATTTTTTGAGGCAGTTAGTAATTTATTTTGTTTTCAAATGTCGGTCAATTGGGAGTATTATTTATTTAGTTCCGTCTACCGTTGAGTCAGAAATCATCAACGCGAAACTGCGTGGCGTCTGACTTGCAGATGTCTGCGTCCCGTAGTTGATAGTTAGGGGCAGGCATTTTTCGCGACTAAATCTGGACGCCTATTAGACTGCAGAAAGGCACACCCGCACCAGAGGTTTCTTCCTTGTGATTGGCGGCCGTCTGCGAGAGAAGTCGTTGCCTTTTTTTGACCGAGCCACTCAGGACGTGTTTGCTTCCGCACTGAATCACTGTGATTGGTGTCGTAACAATCGACATGCGCCTGAAATAAATTCACCCAATCAAGATACACAAACGGTGCTACAGTGTTTTTAACTCATTACTAGAGACATGCAAAATTCGCGGATTCATTTCGCGATAGGCTACCATCAAAACAGCTATACCTTCGTACCGCTTCTGAGATTGGCCCACATTTTATTCCGGGGAACTGCGAGCCAATGGGAAACACTAAACCAAGAAAGTTCCGAATTACGAACAGCCTAGTTGAGACGTCTCACGTGTCAGTAGCCAATGAACAGGTGTCATTTCCGCGAGTATTTAAAGCACTGTGGAATCCATCCTAGAGGTCAATGAATCCGCGAGTTTTGCAGGTCTCTACTCATAAGTAATCTCGGAATCTTTTCGCGAAATGTGCATGGCCCTATTGATAGGCGTGTGGGGATTCGTCTCAAGTGCAAAATTGAATAATTCCTCCCCAAAGATTCCACCACTCGGATTCGCCTCGCAAATGTTCTTTCAACGATTTGACGGTTACTTCTGTTCTTCCCCCCCCCCCCCCCTCTTTCACTCTCGAGCTTCTTTCCCCCCCCCCCCCCCCTACACCCCCTTGTCATATACTCGCGCATTGTCAACAGCTTGTCACGGGATGGTTTTTAGGAGGGTGGGGGAGGGTGATTCGCAGTAATTGTCCACGATTATCTTTTACTGTACCTCCGTGTTAACCGTTCCCCCCTCTTCCTCTTTCTCACCCCACTGATTTCACGCCCTCCGTTTCCTGTAATTCTTGGTAATATGACGAAAATTCCCGTGGGTGGGGGAAATTCAAAGATGAATAAAAAACAACATAATTCCTTCCCATCATTGGCGTTGCTTTAAAATTGTAATACGTAGAATACACTAGAGATGCACAAAATTCAAACTTCTAAATTAGGAAACCTGTTATTGTTATTGCCACTTATTTATACTTGTGAAAGATATAATTTTTTAATTGATGAGCGGGAACGGTATAAAATATTTCGTGGTAGAGTATTATTATGCCTATAAAATTAATAAAAATCCATAAAATTAAATGAACAAATTGACAAGAATGTTATCTTGTCTGCCGTTACGAGCTATGTAGATATTTTTAGAGTCCTAAATAACCAGTTATGTAGTTTTTTTAATTATTTTTTTTTATTTTACGAAAGATTATTTACAAATTTCTGACATTGAAAATATTCATCTGATTTGGCACCAATATATAAAATTAAAATTAAACCGTTCATTCCTAGGTAATGCATAGAATTTCATACATGCAAATTTAACCGTAAAGGGTTAGTTGTTTTCTTGTAGTTTTACAAATTATTTCTTGGCAACCAGTTTTTCAAAACAATGTTTTGAGAAATTAAAAAAAAAATGTTTTCTGTGAACGCCTTGCAATTCAAGTTGCGGGCAAGACGCCGCATGTGGCCATCAAAGGAAAAAAAAACGCAGCTTTAAGAAATACGCCGTTCACGGAGACGAAACTTCTGAGAAAAAATAGCTCAAACTTCAGACAACTTCACATGCAATTCGATATGTCGCGAAAATAACCGTGCGTGTGCATTCGCTCCGTCTTCCGTTCCGATTGGTCAGCAGTTTTAGTTGGAGGGTGGGCCAGAGAATCAACGTTCTTATTGTACTGTATTTTTTTAAAGATGGTGAAATATGGCTGACATTCATCGGCGTTTTAAAATGTTTCTGAGAGAGTTTTATTGAATTAATTACATAAAAGTTACCCTTTGTTTTTGGCGAAATTAGTCTGGAGTAAAAATTGTAGGGATAATAAAGAGCAAGCGTACAAAGTGTGGGAGATGAAGACAATCATGCGGCAAACACCTTCAAGTAATCATCGTGCAAAAAAAATTACACTTCTGCACATGTTTAATGTATTATTGTACTTATAGATTGTTTAGACATGATCGCCGTAAATTCCAAGTCCTAGTAGCTCCTATCAGTTTCAAAGAACCTTAACGTGGCTGTCAGCATATCATGGAAAGAAATAAGACTTTCCTTATGCTGTTTGGTGTGTGGAGTTGCCAAATGCAGTAAATAAGTGTGTGCACTTACTTCCACACGTAAGTAATTGCGCCAATCCTCGAACTCAGCTTGAAATTCTCAAAGTAATCTTACATGAAAAAAAAGAGGCTTCTCTTCATCAGCCAGGAACGATGTTTCCCAACATTTTTTTTTTAAACCGTTGAGTTTTAATAAAGCAGAACCTCAAAAACGAACCCCAAGACTACATTTTCTCCATGCTGTCTCTTGCTGACGGCCGAGAAAATAAAAACTGTGTGTGTAAAAACTCTGCGCAGGTAGTTCGTTGCTCAAAACGTTGCGTGTGGCCGGGCTTAAGGGTGTAGCCCTATGACCCTTTCCAGGTCGTAATTTTATATTTACTTTTCACGCGGTTAAAATTGTCGAATTTTTAAGTGGCTAAACTTTCACAAAATGCATAATTTTTGCATCATTAACTTGCAATGTTGCTTTTTTAAACTTTTTTACACAGAATGATAAAGGGAGTGAACTGGAATATGAAATGGAAACCTTTTACAGTTAAATACGATTTTATTGGCTACTATGTGATATGGTTTAGATTATTTTAGAAAAAAAATATTAATTTTACCTAGCGTTTGAAAATCCTCAGAACTTTAATGATATTAAAAGGCTGAATAAAATAATTTCTTTTTTGCAGAAATAAATTTAAACCATAACGCACAGTAGCCATTAGCATTGCCTTTAAATCCAAATATTTTTAATTTTTTATTCCTTTTGGTTTTTTATCCTTATCCATAATGCACAAAAATTTTAATAATTCAACTTTGCCAGAAAATTATGCAAACAGTATGCATTCTATATTATTTTAATTTTGTTGAAATCCAGCAACTCAAAAAAATAGATATATCTCCAAGCTTAAATCGTGTTAAACGAACCCCCTTAACTAAGATCTGTTCCGGTCGTCAGGCACGTAGCTCTGCCCCTGGATTGGTATGCGCACCGCTGGACGGGAGTGCAGGGCGGTTGCCTACGTGTCCTCTGCAGGGGCGGACGTATGGGACAATAGCAGCCCGTCGCTCGGCAGTTAGTGCGTGCCTTCGCTGAAGACGAGGGAGGATTGTGTTCGCAGCGGACACAACAGTGGCGGAAACAGCCCCCTCCCTCCCTCTAGGAGTCAACGACGCACTCCACTATTACCTTCGCTCGCTGCGCGACGTAATTTACCCGCCGAGGCAGGACTCTACCTGCGAATGGTCAGGGGTGTATCTGTGGTTGGTGAGGCCGGACGATAAGTGCGACGCTCGCTGGTGCTTCCAGCGCGGTGTCGCCTCTAAGCGCGAGACTGCGTACCGGCGCGCAGTCTTCACGCCGTGCGCGGGTCGAGTGTGAGATGTGAGAGGTTACCATTACAACGTGTGGCAGAGAATTGAAGATGAAAGTTGGAATGCAAGTCCCTTGAGTGCTTTCAAGAATCTGTACTGGATATTCGATGTCTAAATATTGTTCTGAAAACACGAGCTTTGGCCATTTTCACTCTTCAAAAAAATACAGTTTTAAATTTAAATACGGAAACAGGATCACTTGTCCGTTCTCAGCGCATTCCTAATTTCTTTTCGTAAACATACACCACTAAAGACCCACTATTTTTTTTCTTTTTGCAATTCATTGTAATTTTTTGCTTAACTGTCTCTACACTATATTATATTTAATAAGTAATTTATATATGGGAATAATTTGTCAGTGTAACATTGATCCTTTATAAATACTCCACAAAGATTTTAAAAAAAACTATTTGTTCATTCCCATGCACATCTAAAACGATATTTTTAATACTGCGAATAAAGAGCTACATAATTAAATGAAAAAAAAACACGATTTTTCAATTCAATCCAAGTAAGAAAGACCAAATGGCAAGTTAAATAATGTTATTATAGCCCACATATTACTGTATCAATAACACCTAATTTTTCCCACGAATTTTCAACACATCGCCAAAACATTTTGTTGATTTTCTTAAGCAGAGTCTATAATTTTGTCCAGAACAATTAACTTAACTAAAATAAAAACATTATCCGTTTTTTTTTTGTAAAATTAAAGAGAAGGGCTAAGTAATTAAAATAAAACCAATTGCAATTGTAATAACAAAATATTATTTTGGTAAATTAATAAATTCAAATACATCAAAATGACGTATCTTTATGCAATTTTCTAAGTTCCTCAATTCAATAATTAAATATTCTAATCAAATAAAATTATAAAATTAATAATGTGTAACTATTGAGTTTATAAGAAAATAAATAATTTCATAAAATATTAAAATATATTGAATGTTTAAGAAATTATATATTTATTTTGTTTATAAACTATATTTAATAAAAATAAGTACCACTTTGACCCTAAAACACCCCAAAATGAATCTCCACCACCTAGTAAATGTGTTTATAACCAAACAAATAGTTTAGTGACATACGATAAATATCTGTGTTATGCTTGAAACGACGATATAACTTAAGCGAAGTTTAGTTTTCTAAAGTTTAAGCTAGCTGTGGGTAAAATAGCCTTAAGAGGTTCATTTCAGAATATTTATATAATCGCGAATGCATTCAGCGGACATGCTTCGTGATCCTACAGCCATGAAAGCGGGAGATATGCTTTGAGCGGACTATTCAATTTATATTTTAAATAATGTTTTCAGAAACACTAAAAATTATTATCTTGGATAAGAGGTAGAAATTATATGGTATGATGAAGAGTTTAAAGGATATGTCATCCTGTTTTTCACTCTTCTTTTGATTTGCTTTAATTGTTTAAAATTAAAGTATGACAAATTATCAATACTTCAATCACATTTAGCGATTTTAACAACATGTAGGTATACAAAAAAAACTATGATTCATCAAAAAAATTGTTAACTTAGTTTTGTTAATTAGAACGTACACTGATCTTTCAACGTTTTCCCCGCCGGTTTGCCTGAATTTCCACTTGTTCAACTGATGAAAATCATTTTTTCATGTATGGACAACGAAAGAAACAATTACAACTGCTGTTCCTCGCTTCCCAGTTGTTGGCGTACGAAATCAGTTTTTAAAGCGATTGTTTTATCGTGCATGTGAGAAGAATAATTCACGAATTCTCTACCGCCAAAAAAAAAAAAAAAATAAATAAATAAATCCAAAAGTTTTAGTGCTTTGAAACATTGCTGAAGGCTTCTCAGAAACAAAAGGAAACAAAAACTGCATAACACATGACCACATGATACACGGAGCAGTCATCGCTCGTGTGCGAATGCATAATTAAACAACTTACAACTTCCTTTTGTTTGTTCCGTGGTTGAAACTCGGTAGCGGCTGTATTTCTGCGCAGTGTTTTGTTTCAACCAGTCCGCTATCCCGGTCTAAACTAAGCCGGAATGTACTTCAAGCACATTATATATTATATGTATAATTTTTAGCATGAAAAATATTTTGCAAACTTTTTTTTTAGATCCAGCGTTACAACAGTCGCCTTGTAACAAGACTTTGTGTGTTTGATAAATTTCATTAATTTTTTTAAAACTTTTATATATTTTTAAGGTTTATATTTACATCTCCTTGACATAAGGATTCAAAAAAGGGGTTGCACCACCTGTATTTGTGTACAAGCATGTGCTAATCAGTCAACTGCAAACACTGAAAGAAAGACACTTTCTATGACACCAAAACAAACCCTTCTGCGTAAAAAAAAATAACGAAAACAAATCCAGAAATAGGGAGATAGTACAGTAAGCTGCACAAGAACGTGCTGCTCATAACTTCAAAGTTAAGCCTCTGGGGTATGGATGAGCGGTATTTTCGAACTCAGAGGTCCAAGCGCTTTGATGCAATCGTCTTAACTCTGTGGCTATGACTTTGAACCGATTCGAACGTCGTAATGCTCGGACCAGTTGCAACGTGCAGTCTGTTGCATCTGCATGCACTTTGCATATGCAGCCAGACTAGCCAACACCTAATGTATATCCTAAGCGCAGCTAGTTACGCGCGCTCGTTAGATCGTTACCTATTCTACGGGATTATCGCGTGACCTCATTTGATCTCAAATTAAAAACAGGAAATTGTGGATGATTTTTTATTGGCAAAAAGAATAAAGCGTTACATTGTTCTTAAGCTTACATACATAAACAATACATCATATATAAGCAGGAAAATAGAAAAATTAACCTAACAGGTATCGTTGACCCTTTTTTTTTTGGATTTTTCTTCATTACAAACTAATAAGTCACACCATTACAATCTTTGGTGGTGGGCTGTGAGGTTAGAGACTATAAACTAAGACACACTCTTACAAACTAACATGTTACGATGTACCGTCAAAATTACAAGCTAAGTTTTGTTCCTCTGTTAACAGTAAATTTAAAAAGTATTACAAACTTAATGTGTTCTTACCGTAGAACCTATGAACTAAGACACACTGTTACAAACTATAATGCCATTGTTTTAACTCTATAAACTAAGACATACTTTTACAAAGCGTATTGTTACCCCTACGCTGTGTAACTTCTTAACTAAGACTAATGGATACAGACTGAAGCACTTATAAACGAACAAAATTATTGCAGATTTTGCGCGGTGTTCTTACCATAGGACCTTACAAACTAAGATGCACTATTACAAACTTTGATGCCACGTTGTAACTAGAAACTATAAACTTAACCAAATACCTCTTCACAAAGTTTACCGTAATCCCAGTCCTCCCTGTGACCACTTAATTACGACGTACCGAAACACACGTCGACACTTTAAAAATTACAAACTATATAAGAGACGCTCGCCGTACAAACTATAGTAATCCTTCCTAGTATTAGACGTTAAGAAATAGAAGCTTCGACATTAAGCACTAAAATTATAGAATCTATGAACTAAGAAACACTATACGATATGAACCCGTAATACCCGAACTATAAAGTGAGGTATAAGTAACATTACAAACTAATGATAATATGAGGCGGAATGTGGACCGAACTCATGCTGCTTCATATCATCTACTTACAAACTATTACATAAGACATTGGCGGCAGGGGCGCCGATGTAAAGTGAAACATTATTTGTTCTTAAGAGTATACTATTCCCGGCACTGGCCACAAACTAACATTCAAAATGTTATGAAACTATAAACTACAAATTAATTAAATGAGGTAGGTTGTTGTCTGTAAAGGTTGGCGTCGCTAATGAATAGCGACTGCTTACAAACTAGAAGATGAAGCCGAAACGGTTAAGCATTTAAACTTAGACATCATTAAGTTTTAAGGCGCATGCAATTCCTTGAACAAGTAAAAAAGACAATCCATAAGATATCATGAATAAAACGATACATAACGAGAATATTTGAAAAACCTGAAGATAAACGATAGCCTTCGCAGATGGTATGCGATTACATGAAAAAAAAAAGAAATATGTTAATGAAAATTAACAATTCCAATAAGTGTTGAGGTCCGGGCCTCCGGGATTTCCAATTCTGGTACCCATGACGCAGTTCGTCTTAGGAGGTTTTTTAGTAGACGTCTCCACCATCTCCTCCTTCGCACGCGACCTGGTAGGGTCCGTGTACTAAAGACAAAAATTAACATTAAGACTATTGCTTAGAGCATACAACTGGTTTGGTAGGAACAGAGATACTCACTTCCATCGGATGATGGGCGTTGACGGATGTTCCATCTGGCCTCGCCATACCGTTGCTAATGTTCCAAGCCACCAGCACCAGCAGGATCCCCAGAGTTTTCATTTCAGCGGATGCTTCGCAATGTTCACAAACTGCAAATGAAAAAACAGACAATGTACATCTCAATTGTAAAACAGAACCTCGGTCTCTAGGAAGAACTCATAGGAACAGATGGCTATACATACAAAATAAAAATTCAGAAAAGAAGTAAAATATTATAGAGTACTTACATGGAGAGCAGTACACGGAGTAACTGGTTCACACTGTTGCTTCAGAGGTACTTGTTAACGCCGCCGCTATCGGATAGCTAGTGCCTTTCATGGGACGGTTCGGGACTTTATATACTTTGCCTCCTGATAACAGGGCTACACAATATTTTATAAAATTACCAAAGTATGACGCACTTGGAGGAAACCATAATTAGGCAATGATCCTGAAATAATATTAAACCACAATTGATTACTATGGATCAACGCTAATCGGTATGAATAATTGCGTCATGCGACATGAAATAATGGTGAAATTATTAAAACGTAGGTACCTATTTGAACATTTTTCCTGGAGTCTTGACGTCAAGTAGGTATCGCGCACATCTGTATCCCGTTACTAAATGACATATAATATGTTTTTATCTGAATTGACGCAATGCATTCTCACGTAATGTGGTCGATACTTAAAAATTGTTTGGACCTATGAAACGTTAATATGTCAATGTGTTTAATAACTGTTTTCGAGATAGCAATTCACAGGCAACCTAGAGACCCCGTGTTAAGATACGGAGTTATTGATAAGAGCGTTCTGCACGTGACTATCCGACGATGCATAGAGCTCTCAGTAACACACAACAGAATAAGGTGGGCTCTGGTTTGCGGCTCTGGCCCGTGGAAGAACATGTCGCGATGCACGTAACTGCAGTGCAGCGGCATTGAGGGAAGGCCAGTTTCACCCTCGCGGCTCAGCCACTCGAGTCGGCCGGGCAAGATCGTTACTCCCGAGCGGTGTAGTTGCATTAGAAGGTGCATCGTCGAGGTACAACGGCATATCGTTGGTAACGCGCGTTAGTAGGCAGAAAATACACGTTATCGGGGCGTTGGTAACGTAAATTCCAGAATATTGCTTATCCTCATCCAAATATAGTATCGCTAAGGAAAATAGTGTTTAGGTGTGCGGTATTATATTTCTAATTAGGTCCATACGACGCAAATTCAATTGGAATTTACCAATATGTTCGCCATTATATCATCGTACCTAACAGATATTGTTTTCATATTTATGTATACCCATGTAAAGTTCTGAATAACAATATAATTGCCATTTCAATAACTTGTTTTTATTTTACCCGTTGTGCCATTGTGTTGGAAATTCCAAATAATCTAATACCTAACAACATATAAATTTAAATAATTTATAGAGCAACTAAAACATAACATTGAGAAACAACATAGCAACCGACTTAATGTTTTCTCAATCATACCTACATGTTGCACCGGCCGAGAGGGTAGAGTATGACGAACGATGGTCGCGCGTAATTATTATGCAATGTATGACATCGACATTTCATAACGTTACAGCACAACGTATCGAGCTTTGAACCTTGCGCTAAGCTTATATCGTCATACTTTACATGACGTTTGTGGTCTTGTATCTACACGGACACACACATACACAGACTCACGTCTTACACACAAGGAAACTTGCCTATTTTTTTCTATTTACGATATGTAACGTTTAAAGACAACTTAATGTGAAGTAGCAAAGGTCTGGGAGCAGGTACGAGGGATGTCCAAGCATCTTAGGTTCTTGTTGAGAAGCTCACCAGCCTGCTACGATCGCAACGTTATGTTACGAGTTCAAGTTTCGCGATATGACATGCACCGAACTTATGTGCAACAGTTGTCTCACCTGTGTGCAACGTCTTGACATCTTTTGTAGCATTTTGAGTCGAGAATGTATTAGGGAACGTGCTACGACACCGCTAGGCACGTCTATAGCGATAAAAATTCGAGTGCATTTTGTCTCCGGTGCATCATACTGCATCAGGTGTTTGTTAACATTGTGAAATTTAGACTTGCACATCGATGTGCATTCAGAGGATAGGGGTCCTACGTTCTTCTGTTCACGACTGTATGCATCGAGCCATAAAGATAAATGTGTGTTGTAAAACTTTTTTTTTGAGTATTGTATTGTCAGTACTTCCATAAATATTAAATTTGTTTGTAATAATGATTATAATGATGGTAAGCTCATAAACCTTGGTGACTAGTTTGGATACCTAGACATGGTGTGATGTCACAACTTAGAAACTCACGACTTAATAATACTTAAGATAGAATAAATAAGTTTCAACGTTATGCCCAGAGACCCGAAAATTTCGCGGATTCGTCTGGCCACAGGGTTGAATTGAAAGACATAGGTGTGCTGAACTCATGTACTCCCCCCCCCCCATGTTTTCTCTTCCCCTCACCCTTGGTTGATATAATACCGAGAACATTTTTATCCTTGTCAATTGACACCGCCGGATTCGCTTACATCTCTCCTAGCTGGGCATCGTTAGCTCACGGTCCAATCACGAACACCATGCGATAGTGTAGAGGTTAATATTCCAACGTGACTAAATTAATCCGTATCTCTAGTTATGCCTTTTTATAAGTTATGTGGTTTTAATTTGTGATAGTTCTGTGTCAAGTGGTTCGGTGTTGTGTATATCTAAGTTATGACAGTTTTAAGATGTATGTTGCTAACTTATTTGATTTATAAGTTGTGATAGCTCTTGTTTGTGATTTAATAAGTTACTGCCTTTTTTTTTAAGTTGTGTGATTCTGAGTTGTGTGTTTCTTATGACAATTCTAAGTTATGTGGATTTTTTTCCGAGACTCCTATGTTATTCTTGCTCTAAGTTGTTGCGTCTCTAAGTATGTGTAGATCCTTGAGAGTACATTGTTGACCAGGCGAGATGAATCTGCGGTGGATTCCTGTCGCCTTCCGGAATGCAGAGGTGATATCAAAAACACCACGTTTTCTCAAGAACCTGGGAAGGGAATTGTAAAAATCTCTGATTCGGCCGATAATCTAACCCGGGAACTTATCACTCATCAAACTGTAGTCCTTACCACTACATTAAACAGCCAGGTGCTGATTAATGTAACACAAAAAATAAATGGTAACCGTTTTCATCTATCTTAGATTCAAAAATTATATTCAACAGCCACAATTACTTCGCTAATTCATGGAGACCTGCAAAATTCGCGGATTCATTCGGTGATAGGCTAGAATTCAAATACATATACCTCTTAGATAGTTTTGCTATTGGCTTACTGTTCATCTGGACGAATCTCAACCAGTTATAAACCCTCAACCAAAGAAGGATCGAATCACAGACAAACCAGCTGAGACGACTTACAAGTCGGCAGCCAATGAACTTGCGTTATTTGCCCGAGTGTACAGGGGTATGTGCAGTCTGTCCTGAAGGCCATCGAAACCGCGAATTTTGCAGGTCTCTACTAATTCATTCCACTCCAGGCTAGACTCAACTAGCCCGTGCAGAATCTAGCCTTTTCAGAGTGCTGATTGGTCGATAGCACGGCCGCATTCTTCGGCGGGTCACACGTGATTGGGTGACCACTTTGTCTCCTTGTTTGTAACTGGCCAAGGGTCGTCGAGGGCGTGTCACTGTAGTCCAATCATCAACGTGAATAAGATATAAATGTGCATACAAGTTAAACTTTTCTGCCCAATTCATCAGCGAAATAACCGTGTTTTCGATTAATTACTAGGGACCGGAAAAATTCGCTGGTTCAATGACCTCCAGTATGAACTCCATAGTTCTACGTACGCTCGGTCAAATGTCACCCACCCATTGGCTGCTGTCTTGTGAGACGTCCCAACGTAGCAGTTTGTGATTCGTATAAAGCTTTGGTTGGGTGTTTCTCATTGGCTCAAAGTCCTCCAGGTGAGTTGTGAGCCAATAGCAGAGGCAGCACTGAGGTACAACTATTTATATTTTAGCCTATCGCCAAATGAATTCGCGAATTTTTCCGTTCTCTATTAATTACTCATTCAGTGAGACATTTAAAAAACGGAACTGATTTTCGTATCTCCCTGTTAACATAATTTGACGCATTTTTGTAAATACCGCAGATCGTTTATGATTAATGTTTTTTTTTTTTTCATTCCTAAATTGGATTGGTTCTTGCCAGAGCGAGTGCATTGAAGTGCGTTTCCAAGTCTGCAGATAATCACTTGAGCTGGTTATTTATGCACACGCGTCCGTACGAACCTAGATAATTTTTTCAAGCTTTCGCTGGCTGTCATCTCGAAAGGTTTTGAAACGTTGTTTGAACATGAACTTACTCCTGTGTCACGTGGTGTGTGTGTTTTTTTTATTCCCCCTTGGGAGCGAGGATTAACTTAAACGGACGAAATTTCAATCGAATGAGCTTTCCCCATTTAAATTTAAATTTGCGCGATGGGAAGTTTTGTCGTCACGTAAGCAGCTTAACCACCGGAGATTTTTTTTAAAACCTCCCTCCGAAAAAAACAAACACGAATGGACAATTTCCTTCCCCCCCCCCCCTCCAAAAAAACAAACTTTGTTTCCAAAAAAAATCTGATTGTTTTAGAGATCACTGCAAATACTTGGAAAATGAAAGAAGCGACTTTAGTATTGGGTAGACAGATTATCGGTGATCCATGTAAGCTTACCTTCATCTAAGCTTGTTTGCAATTCAACAAGCTGTAGTGATTCGTAAACTGTTCGTAGGGAAATGCAAAATTTCATAGTAAGATTTAATCAATACTCTGAAATTGTTCGTGCAAAGCCACTGGTTATTAGCTAGTATAGTATAAAACGATTATTTTGTCTTTGCTAAATATGTTATGGATACTTTTTTGTATCATGCTAATGTAGAATATAATCACAAGAAAACCTGAGCTAAGTACCTAGAGCAGTTGACAAACAATATTATGGCCTATGGCCATATCGGAAAATTTATGTTTTATGACAGTATTAGGTTGTTAAATATGAAATGGTCGCGAATGTTGCTATTAATAGTTGGTGAATGAAATATCTGCCAATTCTTGTTGGTCATTCAAATGCTGAGATATTAAGTAGATATCTCCTGTATTTTCTGAAAAAGTAAAACCTATCCATAAGTTCTCTTATGTGAATAAATATTATATTAAATTATTTACCTTTTTTATCAATATCTACATTATTTGAATCGTTTAATAGGTATTTGTTTAAGCCAACATGTAATGTGTTAAACATATAGTAAACAAACAAATGACAGTTTACAAAAGTTTAAATTTCACCATACTGATTTATTTCAGTAAACAAATCACTTTCAATGCATAGTAATTTTTGGCATAAAACAGTAATGTGTTACTTACTCTGCGCATTATACTTAGGTATAATCGCACGATAAAGAAAGCAAACATTTTAAATCACACTATAAATTATAATTATTTATTTATGTGTAAGTCTACACTATGATAAAAGACAATTTTTTTAGAATAGTTTTTCCACTGCAAAATTTTGCGGGTGGAAACAAACAAACGGAGTCAGGATATATTTGTATTTTATCCTACCCGCCGTTCATGTACCGAAGTTAAAATTTCGTGAGACATAAAAATAAAAACATAAAACTATTGTGATTGTAAAAAAAAAATTGAAAATTGAGCGCATGAGAATACTCGGGTCTTTCGAGCAGGCAATTTTTCACCGACGTCACGTTCCAGTGCTGTGTGTTCCAGCGAACGTTCTCGAACGACTCGCATTAAACTATCTCTGACAGTACGCATGGACAACTGAACAGCTACATCGATACGCCACGTGCCATAGCTCTCAAACTCACAGGGGCAAGCATTCTAAAAACCCGTAAATTAAAAAAAAAAAATTGTACGCAGTAATTATTTGTGCATAATTTACTAACGCTGACGTGTAACGAATAAAATATGCGTATAAGAAGGGGTGGGTGAAAGCGGATGATGAGAAGGGGAAGAGGGAAATAATTTACGAGCCCCCGGCGTAGGGGAAAAAAAGAAGGGGTTGGATTCGGAACGGCGTGTGTGTGTGTGTTTTTTTTTGTTTTGTTGTTCTTAATATCATTCTCGTCACACGCACGCATGCCTCCGCAGAAGCGAAGTACGTGAACCGCATACACGAACTGGTGCGGAGATTTGGGTACGTCTTTTTTTTTTCCCGGCCGGGTACCGGGGTGTAATCATGCACACTACCACGTTTCCCATTTGCGTAAAATTCCTGATTTCGGTTCCCTTAAAAAAAATAGCCAGTCATGGGGACTGTCAACAGAAATGAAAACTTAAAACTTTGTTTTTGACGTGACAACGTCTAATAAATCGATGAACACCGGCTGCACGCACGAAAAAGTGTCCTGTTACGCACATTGTCCAGTTTCGCTGTGTCCCGTTACGCTCATTTTATATTGCTCGTTGCTAACCTGAACCTTCTAGCATTGGACCGAGTCCGTGGCGTAATACAGTTTTCATGCATTTCAATGTAACATTTCCATTGCTCTTTGCTAAACCCGTTCCTCATAACATTGCTGCAGAGTCCGTGGCGCAAATATATTATTTTTTTGACTGTATCTTGGTGTTGGGTTAGCCATTTTCCTTCACACCACCCTTGAAACACTCCCATTAGTTTCCTACTTTTCCTATCATCGTCCTATCCTTAACAGAATAACACAGATTGGAAGAAGTTAAATAGCAAACATGTATAAAAGTTATAGTTAAAATAATCTCTTCGTTAAAGTAATAAACATATTTGAATTAATGAGTGCAAATAAAAGTAAATTTATGAATTAAATTGTAGATTTCATTTCACTCCTTCTTTGTATCCATACAAAATAGTGATAATTCAATAAAAATGATTCAATTTTATTCATAAAAGTATGCAACCATTTCATCAATGTTTTGTTTTGACGTTGTCACGTTAAACTATCGTCCGTAAACCAACTTTACAGACAACCAATTTTTTAAATGTGTAATATGACATCATTTCTACGTCAAATGTACGTAAGAAAATTATTTTGGTATTATATTCAGCACGATGTCAGCATGATAACATATATCCTTACATCATTTTTTTTAGTCACAGCAGATGTCAGTGGTATGTAAAAATTACGTAATAATTCATTACCTAGCTATGACTTACCAGTGATGTCAGACCTAGGTCATGTATTCACGTGGTCAAATTAACTTCACTTACTGCTACTACAGCATGTCGGTGATGCGAACTCACAAGATTTTACCCATCCAAAGTTCCAACGCGCACATGATACAGTCGAGTATATACAATGTATTAGTGTATATAACGTATACATGCGTATGCATGTACACAGGCCGCTGCGATTCGCCAGTCTGGCGCAACACTTCACTAGCATGTCAGTGACGCGAACCCATAAGTTTTGCCCCTACCAAAAATAGCTCAAAGCGGCTAAAAAAGTTTTCATTTCAAAAAATATATATATGAGATAATACAAAAAAAAATTATACCGAAATTGAAAATTTTTCTTGAAGGTAAAGTCATGATTTTTTTGACACTTTACACGCAAACATATGACTGCCGGAAAAAAAAGTATTTCTTTGTTTATACACCAGGTTGTGTTAGCGTCGAAGAATTGGGATGTCCCTCAAAGGGTGGTTTCTCACTTAATGCAGCCTCATAATCAGAGATCATTTGGTTAATGTTTAGAGACCGGAAAAATTCGCGAATTCATTTCACGATGGGCTAAAATACAAATAGTAATACCTCAGTGCTGCCTCTGCTATTGGCTCACAACTCACCTGGATGACTCTGGTTCAATGAGAAACACCCGACCAAAGCTTTATTTCTTGTTATTTACAGTGACAACAGATTGCCATAAGTAGCCTAGTTTCTCTTATAAAATAATAATTGGTTTTTATCGTGATTTTTTCGTACAGACTAACTACAACTGTCAACAGACACTAATTTGAGGTCCAAAAAGAATTCACAAATGGTAAAATTAAAAAAAAAATAAGCTTGCTATTATTAATGAGTAGGGGCAGGCATTTTTCGCGAATAAATCTGAACGCCCATTATATTGCAACAAGGTATACCCGCACCAGCGGTTTCTTCTTTTTGATTGGCCGCCGTCTGCGAGAGAAGTCGTTTCTTTGTTTGACCGAGCCACACAACGCGTTTGCATCCCCACTGAATTACTGCGATTGGTGTCATAACAATCGACATGCGCCTGAAATAAATTCTCCCAATCACGAAACACAGACGATGCCACAGTGTTTTAACTTATAACTAGAGACCTGCAAAATTCGCGGATCAGTGACCTCCAGGATAGACTCTACTACACTCTACACACTCGGGCAAATGCCACCTGTTAATTGGCTGCTGACTTGTGAGTCGTCTCGACTGAGTGTCTGTGATTCGACACTTCTTTGAGTGAGGGTCTCTAATTGGCCCTCATTACTCCAGATTAACAGTGAACCAGTGGTAGAAGCAGCGCTAAGGTATAATTATTTGAATTGTAGCATATCACGAAATGAATACGCGAATTTTGCAGGTCTCTACTTATAACTAATCTCGGAATCTTTTCGCGAAAAATGCATGGCCCTATTAATGAGTAATTTATATTATTATCGAGGAATTTTGAGTGGATTTGACACCAAGATGGCTTCCGTGACGTCACAATCCAATATGGCCTCCGTGACGTCACAATCCAAGATGGCGAACATCGGCACCAGCACCTAGCTCCAGCTCCAGGCGCACGACCGCCATTCGTATACTACTCGCGTCGTGTCGTGTCGTGTCGTGTCGTGGTGTGTGTGTCTCCTCAGTCGCCTGAGTGGTCAGTGCAACCACTCCCCACTAGGGGCGCTTGCGTCCCTGGTCACTAAATCCAGTACTGGACAAATAGCAAAGCGGACCACGAGTCCAAGTGCCCAACCCCCGCATGGTAAACTCTTTTCTACTCTGTCCAACACTTCATCCAGACCATCCTCTGTCTCCAGTAAATTCCTACACGTAATGCATGCCAATTTGCATCCCGCATGAATGTGCCCAGGGTTTTTCCCTGTGTCTATGCAGGTTTCACCTGGGCCCAACCTATCTCTAGTTATAGTCTAGATTTAAGAGTCAGGGGAGTTAGTCATGGCGCCAATCGCTGCCATGGCTGGCCAATCCCCTCCTAGCACACGATGCATGCGACCCTCTCCCTGCATTGCTAATCCCAGCATGACTAAGCGTATAGGCTTCGGCCTGAGACGCACCTAGGTCCCTCCCTAACCCGGACCCCTCCAAAATACACTTAGTTTTAGTTAGGTTAAGAAAAAAATCGTGTCCGTGTCCGTGTCCGTGTCCGTGTCCGTGTCCGTGTCCGTGTCCGTGTCCGTGTCCGTGTCCGTGTCCGTCTCCTCAGTCGCCCAGCGTTAGAACCTACACCGACGCGCGCGACTCGATGTATTCCTGGGCGATCAAGCTCGACGCGTCCATGATGCCGCAAGCGCGACCAAATTTCGTGGGTGCAACGGACTTTTCCGTTTAGAATGATATTCTATTCCCATCGCGTCATTGGCGCGTGATAACTTTTTTTTTTCTTCAAAAGACTGTTGGACTGGATTTTTGATAATATTATTATTATTTGCTATTTTTTTAAATGTTTTGTTCACTAAATTTATTTTTTGAATATTTAAAATGGGTTCCATGCATAGTGGTTTTTTTTCCCCCTTCGAATGAACGTTGAATTGAAATCAAACATATTCATCTCGGACGTGTTTATTAAAAAATACGTGCTGATTTCCGTCGTACGTGTGCTGCATATGTAAAATGGCCAAAATAATTTTGTATGCAATCGTTCTTGTTTTGTTTGTTGCTCGGAGGATAACCGTATGTTGAAAATAACGCGATTTTGTTTTCTGTCGGATCATGTCCTCGTCATCATGATTGTATCAGTATGCTAATGTTGATCCCGAGTTCGAGGTACAGTTTACTGTGCCGGAAGGGGGGGGGGAGGGGTCATCAGTTTGTGTCTTTGATAGGCTTAGCTCAGTAGACGGCGGGACATTTCAAGCCCACTGATGCTTGGGCTGTGAACCGCCACACCAATAGGAAACGACTCGATTGCTGAATAAATTTAAATAAATTCTAACCAGAATTTTCTTGCAAACTTTACATTTGATTAAATTGAGGGTTTCTGGGGAAATTTGACTAAAGTTACATGGAACTTTTTGCTCTAAAAATGTTTTAATTAAAACATTATGTACGTACATAGCCTACATATATTTCAGCACTAAATATAGAGGATATTTATTTTTATTATCACTAGGTGAAAAAATATATTTTTTATGGATTAATATAAAAAATCCAAGGGAAAAGGGCCACATAAGTTTGTAGGCTCATCTCCGCTAGAACTTCTCCATAGTATTTTTCAATTACTTAGAAAGATACTCTAACATGTGGAATACAGGTCCGGAAAAGATACTCCAAATCAATGAGCCGAAGATTATTAATTAATAATTTCGCTATCTATTTTATTGATCAAAACAATATGAATGACCGTCCACAAACTAATCACACTTTAATGAGTCCATAATTACTTCCCCCACTGGAAATCTGCCCAACAGTCGCTCTCTCCAATCTGTTTGTCACTTGTAACTAAAATCTTGAAAGTCGATTTTAACCTACTTCTAAGTGTTGTATCGATTTGAAATTTTGCAAGTACGTATATGCAATTCGGTTGACGATACAATGATTTCATGAGTATGGGATGAAAATAGGGGTAAAAATACACTACTTTAAGTCTATGGGCAATAACCATTCTTTTTTGTGTATCCATGAGGCCGGGGCATGGCGTGAAATTTGCCTGAAGTCAACTGGCCCCTTCAGTCGATTTGTTAATGCCGCAAAATTTCTAAAATTTCAAAAATCGATCTGTAGTGTTTCAGAGCACCTCAGAGGGTAGGGTAAACCATTTTCCCTTGATTTTTTTTTAAGCCGCGAAAGTTGAAGTAAGTTGGTTTTGACGTGCTTCCGAGGCCTTCAGGCACCATCGAACCCCCTCACAGGAAAAGGGGGGGGGGGGGGGGGGTTAATTGCCCCCGAATATTTGGGACATTGAAAAAAGATGTTGTGGTGCATTTCTAGCAATTTGTAATTTTTTTTATTAAATATGAACTTAAAAGTGAAATATAAAATTATGTTTTAAAAAGTTAAAAAAAAAAACACGCTTTCTATGTTGTATGAACTATAAAATATGATAATAATCTTCAAATTACAGTATATTATTCAACAGCGGCACAATGAACTACAACTCTGAATAACAAAATTTTATTGATAAGCTTAAAATTAGAATCAAGTAATAAACAAAACAATGAGTTTTAATGAAATAAAAGCGTAGGCTGCTCTTTTCTTTCATTTTCATGGTAACTCTGGCCTATAGAATAGCCATTAGTGGTGAAAATTTTGCGTTGCTCTCCTTTTTTCACTCTCATAATTATTCTATCTTAACGAATAGACATAATTGATCGAACATTTAAGGCTAACTAATATCAACACCCCATGTTTGTTTTAAAATTAAAATTGTTTTACTTATTAATTTATTCTTATTTCAAGTTTGCTAAAATAATTACGTTGTACAGAGTTGTAGTTTCATTCGGTCGCTGTTGAACAACTTACTTAAAATTAAATATTATTTTATACTTTTTAAGTTCATAACACATAGAAAGCGTGTTTTCTAGATTTTTAAAATATAATTTTATTCACAGCGAATTCAACGAGAAAAAAAACCCCAACAGAAAACGTGAAAAGGAGTTTACGAAAATGTATTCTTTGTATCATCCCAGTACATGCGTTAGTTAAAGTTATTTGTAAACCGTGCCCTCGAATAGCTTTCCAATACATACTGCGCACATTAAAAAGAGTTATAAATAAAAAATAAAGCCTTATTTTTGATTTTCCGATTATCTTGTCCATGGTTAAAAAAAAAAGAAAATCTTGAATGAAACATCAATTAAAATATTTAATTATGCGCCAATTTTCGTAAGAAGTACCTACCCAATATTATCTCGGAAAACGTATTTCTAGAGACCTGTAAAATTCGCGATTTCAAATCCCAAAAGGATAGACTCCATGATCCTCTACGCACTCGTGCAAATTACATCTGCCGATTGGTTACCGACTCGTAACACCTGTTGACTGGAATGATAGTGATTCGCTAATTCTTCTGTTAAAGTTTTTTTTTTCATTGGCCCAGAGTCCTTCAGATAAACTGTGGCCCAATCACTACGGATAGGAAAAATTCGCGGGTTCATTTCGCGACAGGTTAAAATACAAATAGTTACACCTCAGTGCTGCCTCTGCTATTGGCTCACAACTCACCTGGATGACTCTGGGCCAATGAGAAACACCCGACCAAAGCTTTATCGAATCACAGGCTGCTACGTTGGGACGTCTCACAAGACTTCAGGCAGCCAATGGGTGGGTGGCATTTGACCGAATGTACGTAGAACTATGGAGTTCATCCTGCAGGTCATTGAACCCGCGAATTTTTCCTATCCCTACCAATCACTGAAGCAAAATAATGTCAAAAGTATTTGGACTCTATCCTATCGCGAAATGAATCCGCGAAATTTACAGGTCTGTACGGTATTTCATACATGCAAAAATAACCACAGCCATTTGTCGTTGCTCAACGGGAAGAAGGTGAGACGCGGATTGGCCCGGTGCCAGCGCTGTCTTGTGAGGCGTGACGCAAACTGCGTCCCCTCCCCGCCCCGAAGCCTGTGGCGGGAACAGGGGAGCACCCGTGACGTCAGCAGAGGTACAACCTGGATCATCAAGGCCGCGCCTGGAGCCTCCTTGCGAGGATCATTAATTTTTCGGTTTGGCATTAACGCCCGACGGCAGGCTGATTAAAGAAAAAAAAAGGAGGCAGGTACATGTCTGGGCGGGGTCGTTACCACAACGCCGAACGTATAAAACGCCGAATACCATAACGCCGAATTCCAAATTGACCACAACGCCGACAGGTAGAAAACTGCTGTGTACCACAACGCCGAAATACAATAACACCGAAAAATGTTGCTGCGGGGAGGGGGGGCCACAGGAGCAAAATGAAAAACAACTGACAGAATTTGTGTGTGTTTCTTAAATGTATCTTAACGCCGAAAACCACAACCTAACCTAACCTAACCTAACCTAACCTAACGTTACCTAACCTTAGGGATCGTCCATTAATCACGTGAGGCTCGAAAGGGGGGGGGGGGGGGTCGGGAAAAATCACGAAATATCACAAGGGGGGAGGGGGGGTGTAGAGAGATATCACGTGTATTTTTTTTTCCGCCCGATTTCTACTAAACCGAAAAGCGATGCGTGACCTTGACTCGCCGTAGCCAGGCAACAACATCCCCGCCCGCCGCAACATGAACCACCCGGCTCGGCTTACCAGTCGCTAGTAAGGGATTGTCCATTAATCACGTGAGGCTCGAAAGAGGGGGGGGGGGGGGGGGGTTCGGAAAAATCACGAAATATCACAAGGGGGGAGGAGGGGTGTAGAGAGATATCACGTGTATTTATTTTTTCACGCGATTTCTACTAAACCGAAAAGCGACGCGTGACCTTGACTCGCCGTAGCCAGGCAACAAAATCCCCGCCCGGCTCGGCTTGCCAGTCGCCAGTAAGACTGTGATTTTGGCGCCGAATATACATGCTGTGCTTAATTTTCCAGAATTAAATTAGATTATATCTATACTTAAAGATAATATTCTGAAATTTTTAAAAATATTTTGTACCGAAAAAATACACGTGATTTGTTGGGGGGGAGGGGGGGTAAGACAAAACCTCACCACAAATCACTAGGGGGGAGGGGGGGTTAAAAATTTGCTAAAAAGACATCACGTGATTAATGGACGACCCCTTACCTAACCTAACCTAACCTTTGTGGCAGTCCTGCAATGACATTTTTCGGCGTTAATGTAATTCGGCGTAGTGGTACCCAGCAGTTTTCTAGCTGTCGGCGTTGTAGTCAATTTGGCATTCGGCGTTATGGTTTTCGGCGTTATTGTACGTTCGGCGTTGTGGTGCGTCCCCGTCTGGGCGAAGGCGTTCTGGGTTCGATTCCCGGTGAAGTTAAAACCAGGATATATATTTTTTTTGTACTAAGTGTAAAACGTGGCAGACGTTGACAGTAGCTGGTTGGTTTTCTAGGGGTTTTCTCGCTTTCCTCTCTACAATACATTCCGACGCTACTCCTTTCCAACTTTCTCAACCGTAGTGCGGCTTCTGTGACCTCAAGTTCGTTCATTGATAATTGCTGAAAAATAGCATCAACCTCAACCTCAAACAACAGCATGTACGCAGTAAAAAAAATTGCATACGTAAACTGAATTTTTTTAAAAAAATAATGTAAAAAAATCGCTTAAGCCACAGTCTACTGGCGTAGGTAAAATTCGAAATAACACTTTCTTCTGTAAATGTTCCGGAAACTTCTATAAAATAATTGAACAATTTAAGATCTTAATGTACATAACATCTTACATGTTCACCAATATTCAAAAAATATCGATTAAAATTTTCTCATATTCCATGCAGCGAAAATATTTTGTATGTTTTTTTTAACTCAGTGCATTCAGCATTGAATGTCTTGATGAATTTCCATGAAACGAAAAACTATATAGAAATTTTCCGGATGTTGCACCATGGTAACGGCTAAAATAGGTATTGATATCTTTGAAATCTACATAAAAGTGAGTTAAATATTAGTATACAACAGAGGTTTGAATTCAGGCTCAAACCATATGGATGTCGTTTTTTTCCCCCTAGTGGAGGAATTAGTGGGTGTCTGTTCCAATGTGAAAGTCACTGTGGTTAGCAATCGGTTAGCAATACTAACTGTATTTCAACAACGGTTAGTACTAAAAGTTTATTTATTTGATAGAAAAAAAAATCGCAAAAATACCACCATGAGGTGAAATTTGTTAAACAAATAAGTTAAAAAGACGCCAGCAAGAAATTAGCGATCAAAATTATTTATTTTGTCTTCAATAATAAACCCGGAAAAGATTGCATTAATCCGCTCCATAACTTCCTACCTTCCTGAACCAGAGTGATTTCACCATTTACATCAGGCACCATACTCCATAATCCATACTAATGCATTCATACCTGTTTGGCTTATCAGTGCACGGAATGTCGAAAAAATGTTCACGGGCTTCAGGCCCAGTTTCTGGCTCCATATTTTTTTTTAGCCATTAATTTTATTTAAGAGCTATGTCTATCACTTAATAGTTATACCATGGGTGTAAAAACGCGTGCAAGTGTTAATATATCATCATTAGGGCCATGCATATTTCGCGAAAAGATTCCAAGACTAGCTGAAAGTTAAAACACTGTAGCATCGTCTGCGTTTCGTGATTGGGTGAGCTTCTTTCAGGTACATGATGATTGTTAAAACAGCAATCACAGTAATTCATTGCGGCAGCAAATGCGTCCTTAGTGGCTCAGCCAAAATAAGGCAACTACTTCTCTCGCAGACGGCCGCCAATCACAAGGAAGAAACCGCCGGTGCGGGTATAACTTGTTGCAGTCTAATAGGCGTTCAGATTTATTCGCGAAAAAAATGCCTGCCCCCTAATTTATCATCATTTCGCTACATCTGCACCCGTGATATTACTCCGAAGCGAATAAACGATGGAAAATATTTGTGGCAGGAACACGAATGCAAGGGTCGGTGCCGAGATTAAAATTTCAGACGTGGCATTAAAATAAATCCCGTGGCGAGTTGAGACCTGGTCTGAAGCCGGTTGTGGCGCGCTGTGTCGCGTCGCTTCGGAGGCGACGCGGGTCGCGGTGTTAGTATTCTCGTTGTTCGTTTGTTTTTGTTTTGTTTTTTTCTCTTTTGTTCCCGTCGCGCGAACAGCGTGTCGCGCAGACCCGACGCGGGGAAGTAAGCCCTGCCGACAGGGGCTAGAGCGCCTGCCAAAATCCACCACGCGGGGTGTTTCCTTTGAGGCTACACACGGTCGCCCGGAAGGTTCGCCGATTACAACCCCTCCCTCCCTCCCTCCCTCTACCCCCCTACCCCCTCCCCCCGGCTACCCTTCCACCGTCACCTCGTCCCGACCTTTAAGGTGGGTTTACGATTGAAAATTGATAATTAAGAATTAAGACTTAGTCGTGTAGGTACTTACCATATGACTCTGTGTAAAATAGTGGATTGGTTTATGATTAGAGACCCGTGAAATTCGTGGGTTCATTTCGTGTTATGCTAAAACTCAAATAATTATACCTTAGTGTTGCTTCTGTCATTGGTTTATTGTTAATCTGGAGTAATGAGGGCCAATTAGAGACCCTCACTCATAGAAGTGTCGAATCACAGGCCACCCAGTCGTGACGACTCGCAAGTCAGCAGCCAATGAACAGTTGGCATTTGCCCGAGTGTGTAGAGGATATTGGAGTCTATCCTGGAGGTCATTGAACCCGCGAATTTCACGGGTCTCTATTTATGATTGCCGTGTGTGAATTTTGACGGGTCGTGTGCGAACCACATGATGACTTAAGACTTAACATAAATGGTTATGTTTTATATTTTTCGTTAAGACTTAAAGGAAGCGACCAATCACAACAAACCGGAACCTTTCAGCCGGAAGTTCATGTCTTTGTATTGTACCGAACGAGGCAGTATTTTTTTGGTTAGAATTCGTATATTTGTAATTTGTAATCATCATCCATTTCGAAAAAAATAGATATCCCATTTGTCAATAACCTTTTTTCAAACCTGCTTCTCCGTTTCGAACAATGGCCGACCGTGTTTTTTTTTTGCTGTGATTGGTTTGGGAATTGACGACTTCTATGTCAATCATAAACTGTAAAATGTAGTTTTTGACTTAAATCGTGTGCTCGATGTTAAGTTATAATTCCTTAAGGAAATCAATAGTAGACCCAGCTTTACGGTCGCGAATTAGCAAACACGTAATGGCCCGAGAGACCTTATCGTCGCGCGGACGCGCGGACACGTCCGTGCGTGGGTTTCCTCCTCGGCCGCGCACAGGAAGAGGAGTTGCCTGGCTCTCAGTGTGACGTCTTACACGTGTGCAGACACGCTCATGGTACGAAACTCGGGACGCCAAATTTTTACGAAGGCCGATTGCGATAAACTAGGGGGCAGGCATTTTTTTCGCGAATAAAAAACTGAACGCCCATTAGACTGCAAACAAGTTATACCCGCGCCGGCGGGTTTTTCTTCCTCGTGATTTGGCGGCCGTCTTGCGAGAGGAAGTAGTTGCCTTATTTTGGCCCGAGCCACCGAGGACGCGTTTGCTTCCGCAATGAATTACTGTGGATTGGTGTTTTAACGATAGTCTTGTACCTGAAAGAAGCTCCACCCAATCGCGAAACGCCGACGATGCTGCAGTGTTTTAACTTTCAGCTAGTCTCGGAATATTCTCGCGAAATATGCATGGCCCTAGTGATAAACGTACGAGAATTGTGCTCTCAACTACAATTATTCTGGACGCTAATCACACGTAGTTATTCCGGCACCCGCCGCTGGAATTCGTTGCCGGAGCAGCTACGTCGACTATCGAATCATTACATTTTCAGACCGAAAAAGGAAAAAAAAAAAAAAAATAATAAGAAACTTCGGACCTGATTTTTGACAAGGAATTTTATTAAAATTACTGCCTACCTTGTTAAAGTTTCTCTTTGGCGTTATGAACTTTTGTTATAACATCTTATTATATTATAAATTCGAATAAATTCCAGCTAATCATAGCTATTAACACACACAGGATTCAAAAGTTATTATAAACGTATTAAAATATCATAAATTAATATATATTATATGTTTTATTTGTACTTGTGATAAAGGTTTATGTGTCTAACTATATCTCATACTTTTTTCGTTATCAAATTCCTCCTTTTCTTTAGCTTCATATCTGTGTTTCAGATATTAACATTCTCCATAACAGCATGCAACGGGCAAGGTGCAGCAGTGTGATATAATTATTTGCAGCCTAGGCAAGAAGTGAAAAAAATTCTCTTCCACGGCTCTGGCGACCTCTGGTGACGCCATGTGTGCTTGAGCAACCAGAGGACAGTAGAGTCAGAGCAACCAGAGGACAGTAGAGTCAGAGCAACCAGAGGACAGTAGAGTCAGAGCAACCACAGGACAGTAGAGTCAGAGCAGCCACAGGACAGTAGAGTCAGAGCAGCCACAGGACAGTAGAGTCAGAGCAGCCACAGGACAGTAGAGTCAGAGCAGCCACAGGACAGTAGAGTCAGAGCAGCCACAGGACAGTAGAGTCAGAGCAGCCACAGGACAGTAGAGTCAGAGCAGCCACAGGACAGTAGAGTCAGAGCAGCCACAGGACAGTAGAGTCAGAGCAGCCACAGGACAGTAGAGTCAGAGCAGCCACAGGACAGTAGAGTCAGAGCAGCCACAGGACAGTAGAGTCAGAGCAGCCACAGGACAGTAGAGTCAGAGCAGCCACAGGACAGTAGAGTCAGAGCAGCCACAGGACAGTAGAGTCAGAGCAGCCACAGGACAGTAGAGTCAGAGCAGCCACAGGACAGTAGAGTCAGAGCAGCCACAGGACAGTAGAGTCAGAGCAGCCACAGGACAGTAGAGTCAGAGCAGCCACAGGACAGTAGAGCCAGAGCAGCCACAGGACAGTAGAGCCAGAGCAGCCACAGGACAGTAGAGTCAGAGCAGCCACAGGACAGTAGAGTCAGAGCAGCCACAGGACAGTAGAGTCAGAGCAGCCACAGGACAGTAGAGTCAGAGCAGCCACAGGACAGTAGAGTCAGAGCAGCCACAGGACAGTAGAGTCAGAGCAGCCACAGGACAGTAGAGTCAGAGCAGCCACAGGACAGTAGAGTCAGAGCAGCCACAGGACAGTAGAGTCAGAGCAGCCACAGGACAGTAGAGTCAGAGCAGCCACAGGACAGTAGAGCCAGTGCACCCTGGACCCCGCGGTGGGAGACAATGGTATTCACAAAGACCGTGCACGGCCAGTTTCGTCTGTCAGTTTTCCACGCGTGACCTCACGTCTCGTCTGGGCGATTAACTTGAGTGACTGCGCAGTTCTTCCCGGTGAAACCCCTCTGTGCACGACCTGGACTTAAAGAATTAAGAGCCTCCTTTCATTTATTGAAACGTTCAGATATACCTTCATAACTGTTGGATTTGTAAAATGGCGAGGTGGCGAATAAGCACTGCCTTGTCGGTACACCACCGTAATCCAACTCACGGGGCTTATTCCAGAACGTGTCCAAAATCGAATCCCTGCAAGGCATCATATCATCAAATCGGTGACAGTTTTATTAAACGGAGCCCTGCGCGAGGCTAGAAACTGGTTTCAACGCATTCCAGCTGGTGTTTGGCAACCGTCGATACAACTGTTACGGAAAAAATCCTAGAGATAGCAGCACCGTCGCACGAATGAAATGGTTTCATTTTGTTTCTCAAAGTTCTTTTTAATTTGTTTTATTTCTTGTTGTGGAGATTAAATTGCACACATTTTATTCCAGGATAGTTTCGCCACCATAAAGTTTCATTTGACACACCAATACGTTTGTTACGTTCCCCGATATTCACGAAATTAAATATATACAAGTTAATGGCGCCAGACGCGGGTCCGTCATGTGGAAGAAACCAATTAAAAAGTAAGCTCTGCGCATGCGTGGATATTGGGCAACAGATCGGCAACGGATATGACACCTAATCAAAATGTGAAGAGGTAATAAAAAAAATGGACAACTTTCAACCATATATACGGAGAAATGACTCAAATGAAGGAAAAACTGGATACTGGACCAAAACTAAGTAGTGGCTAAAAAGATCAGTCTAATTAAACGTTCAGTTTAATATATTAATCAGAATTCATGTAAACTCTGACAGATTAAACTGAAAATGTATGGGGCCCTTAATTAAAACTAGAGGCCCGAAAATTTCACGAATTCTTTTGATGCTAGGATAAAATTGAACGTCCTCTATTTGTTCAACTTGCTATACTTCTTCGCCGGCTTATGAAGTTCTAATACGTCTCCTTCTCTGGGCATAGGATAAGCAGAGACCGAAAAAATACACGGACTTTTCGTGGAATGCTAAAATTCAAATAATATGTCTTTATGCTGCTTCTTTGCCATTGGTTCACTGTTAATCTGGAGGACTGTGAGCCAATCAGAGACCCTCAATCAAAGAAGTATCGAATCACATGTTACCCAGTAGATATGCCTCATAATTAGCAGCCAACAAAAAGGCTCAAGTATGCAATGGATCTTGGAGTCTAACCTGGAGGTCATTGAACCCGCGAAATTTTCCAATACTTAAGGATACACATTCAAATACTTTTTTGTACCTTTACAAGGAAAATCTTTGGAAACTGAGTTTCCAATGACATCACTTGTAAAACTATAAAGTATATCTTTGTAAAATTACACATGGTACAAAGTTCTGGTATCGTTGCCAACAGAGTTTCCAAGGACTTTCCTTGTAAAAGTACAAAACAAATTTTTTACAGTGTTAGTATTGTAGTTCAATCAACATAGCAAAAGCAATGGCATAAGTATTTGGATTCTGTATAGCGCTACATTCTGTGACAATCTGGTCATATCCCTTATTAACAGTTGCGCAGGGATGTTTAAATAAATAGAAAAATCCCTTAAGTATGGAATTATAACAATCCATAACTTATGTAAACGATGTGAATAAAACTTCAATAGAAGCTATTAGCTAGGTTGTAAATGGGAAAATGCGATAAAAATGCGATAAAAAGGCGACCCATCGAAATAACTAGGCAGGTAGCGAAGATTAAATTTCATGAGACGCCTAAATAACTATTCAATAAGTAATAATTGTAACTGACATTCTATATTGGTCTTTCAACAGGCACATAACCCATTTAAAAATTCCAGCTCATAAATGTACAGATTTCTGACAATGTTTACATACTCAGCTAAAAAAAAGTGTAATTACTTAATTGGAAAACTTAAACCCAAATTTAAATAATTTTCAAGAGTATAACTCCATATGTGCAATGTAAATTACATTTAGGTTAGTCATGGTTTCATTATTACAGTTATTACGATTAGCTCATCAAATGCCCTACCTTTACTTTTTGTTCTTTTAAGACACCCAGCGGTCGAAATGCATCATAACTGTTCCGAAACTACCAGAAGCGCATAAAAAGCACCGACTTTGAGAAAAATTGTATGAAAAAAAATAAAAAATTAGCCTAACTTACCTGGATTGAGTTAGGTTGGTTCGTTTAGGTTATTGCCATCTTGCTAACAGAATTAGTTAGTTTTTAAAAAGGGGGAAATTGTTAACTGTTTTTGTTTTTTTACTAAAATTTATCACGCTCGGTATTATTTTAAAGAACTACACATTGAATTTCGTGTCCGAGTTTTGTGTTAAAAGTTTATTTGCAACATGATAACACAGTAATCTGCTCGTTACTGAGGTTCGATGTTTGCACTTCAATAGCGAACACTGAACGATTCGCCCACAATTTTTTTTATACGTTTCGCTGTTGCATTCTTACGTTCGTGGTAGTGTGGCGGAGTGCGATCGTGATATTTTTAAAAGGATTTTCCCCGAAACTGACACGTGTCAGATGAGATATCCTTTCAGCGCTCTTCTAACAAGCTTACTTCCTCCTAAACCATGCCACGCGCTACGCCCACGCTCAAAGCGAATTCGCCGTAGCCACGAAACTCCCAATGGGTTTTATGTGATTTTTACTGATGTCTCCGAAGTGGTTTTTTTTCCCTCGTACGCATAAAGAAAATATCATAAAATAAGATTTACGATTCTGTTTTGAAAAAATATATTTCACTACATAATGTTTTAGAGAACAAAATATTTTCGTTCTTTCCATTTTTTCGTCCTCGCAAAATCAACATAACTCCATAATGGCCTCAAAATGTTTACTAACGTTTGTACGATTTCCGCAATAAATAACTCTTTAGTTATCTTTAATGTTTGCAGAAAATTGTGAAAGAAAAATGATGTACGTTTGTTTTCCCAATGAAAAAAAAAATGGAAAGTGAAAAAAAAATGATCTCGTGTGACGAAGTTTGTCCAAAAAGTATCCAGTCACTACAAAACAACATTGTCTTGGCCATTTCAGTGGCATGATGAACCTTCTCGGTGCTGAAAAGTGTTGCAGCGAAACATAAATTTTGACATAAACTATGCTAGCATTTTGGCTAACGGTTAGCTTGCAGTGTCAATTAGATTGCTGCCAAGCTGGCAAAATCGATCTGGGTTCTAAACTTGCATTCGCCAGTTTGCGATGAGCTTGAATGAGATTGGCCAAGTTTGATTTGTATTGTAAAGTATTTTTTTTTTGTAGTATTCTTCAACTGCCCTCGTGTACGTAACTAAGTTTGATTTGTAAATAGGCCCTTCTTTTGAACTCTGATATAATAATTTGAAATTACTATTTTTATTATCAGCAGAATGTTTTGTTTTCACAAATTCATTTTAATATCAGACGTGACTGCCATTTTTAAGTACAGTACGATATTAATAATTTTTTAGTAATCTTTTACTGTAAAACATTGTCTTTTTTATTAAAATTGTGTAAAAATTGCTTTAAAATTAACAATATTATTTGAGAAAAGTTATATTATTGCTAAAAAAGATTGTCTTATTTTGCTTGAAAATACCTTATTTTATATTGAGGTGCATTATTTTTTTTATGTAAAACAATGTTTCATTTGTAGCAACAGTAACCGAAGTCATTTCTAAGAAATATGTGAAATTATTTTTGCTTTTACTGCCAATATATATATATATATATATATATATATATATATATATAATATAGGAAAAATTTCGCTTGCAACGGCGGTAAAATGTGTAATGATTCATATTTAAACGAATGGTTTCTTTGTGGGGACCAACTATTTGTTTTTCGTCAAGAAGCCTTTTTATAGAGTAGTTAGGTGCTGTTGGGGACATAGTCGGTAATTGGTCTGTGGGCTGCAAATTTTTTGCTTTCTGCCCGGCAACTGGTGTAATTGAAAACGTGGCGAGAGCTCTTGAAGTTGTCTCATCAGCAGAGGGGCGGAGTGTGTGGTTCTTATCTATTACGATGTAAACTTCTTAGCACTGTTTGGTAAAAAAAAAGGGGGGAGGGGGGAGTGATGGCGGTGCTCATTAAAGTTAAGTTTCGGCTTTAACGTCGAGCGGTAGAACTAATTACAAAAGTATACCAAACTATTACACAGTCATAAATTAATTATTAGTGGCGAAGGGACGTGCGGTAGTATCATCGGCTTGGCGTCTCCATACACATTGGTTATTTTTTTCTCTCCCTCGCAGCGTATGATGGTGTTCCTGACGTTACGACATGCCTTGTTGCAGTCCTTGAAGATGGGCTGCAACATGTCATGCCGAAACTTCGGACACACCATCACTTCCCACGGACGTGAACTCAACTCGGAAACCGAGAAGTATTTTTTTTTATATGTAAGTTCGAAGGAAGCATTGTAACGGATGAGTGGCCTCCACGTAATTTTTTCCCCCTGGTAGCCAAAGTAAAATCCCACAGTTCTTTTTTAACGTAACAACGTCTAATAAATCGATGAACGCCGGCTGCACGCACGAAAAAGTGTCCCATTACGCACATTGACCCGTTACGCTGGGTCCCGTTACGCTCATTGTACGCTTGCGCCGCATCTATCTCTCTTCCACTCGATTGGCCTATGATTCTTCTATTAAGGTTAAGGCGGGCTTTTAAAAAGTATTCTTTAAGTTTAGTACTTTAAACTATCATTTCATCAATGTTTTGTTATGACGTTGTCACGTTAAACTATCGTCCGAAAACCGACTTTACAGACAACCAATTTTTTTGTTTGTTTGTTTTTTTGAAAGGTAAATATCCTTAGCCACATGCGCAGAAACAGGCAACTAACTTGCTTCTTGGAGAACAACCCACCCCTTTCTGCCCCCCCCCCCCCAACCCTCCTTTTCCCCCCAAAATGCTCCTTGACTTGCGGGAAAATTTTCGTTTTGACGACTCTGCAAACTAGCTAGTTCCCTCTCGTCATCGCAGAGATACGTAGCTTCCGTCGCAAGTTGTAAGTACGCACGGAGGAAACAACCCAAGAGTACTTGAACAACCGCAGTTGTAGTCTAGCTCCTCCTGAAAGGGGAAAAAAAATTGTGTTGGGGGGGAGGGGGGGGGGGGAAGGTTTAGGGCGGTGCTAACAGACAGGAAGGGTCGCTCCATTTCCCACCAAGTTTTGTTACGGTAGTTTCTAAAGGAATGTTCTGTCATTAAGGCCGAGATTATTTCGTGCACTCACTGGGTAGCAAAGTAGACTTGAAGCACGTATTTATCTGATTCGCGCTGATGATGGAACTGCAGTACCCTTGACGACCATAGGCCAGTTACAAACAAGAAAGAGAAGTGACTTCCCTATCACGTGTGATCTGCCGACATATGCTAAATTTGTATCAGCCAGTGTGCATTCTGAAAAGACTAAAGGGCGTATGACCCGTTCCAGGCCATTATTTTATATTTACGTACCACAAGGTTAAACTTTCCGACTTTTTGAGTAGCTGAACTTTCGCAAAATGAAAAAAAAATTATATGTACATAGCATATTTTTTTGCATAATTATCTGGCAAAGTTATATTTTTAACCTTTTTTGTGCAGTATGGACAAGGAGAATAAAATGGAATATAAAACCGTGACTTTTTAGGTACGTAAATTATTGTGTTTAACACAAAAAACATTATGGGATATCTAAAGATGAATATACAGACTGTCTTCTCCCAATTTATCATAAACTGGGAGTTACAGCAAAAATTTTGCATGTAAGTCCCGCAGAAACAAATGGTTATAAAATTAATTCTTTTTTTTTCTCTTTTAGCATTGCATGAAATATTTTGGCAACTAAGTTTTAAAAAAAAGTTCCTTGTAAACGCACAGGCGTTATTAATTATTAGAACGGCATTGTAGAAAACATTTGTTAGCTTGATATCACGACAAAATAAATTTTGTTAGATATATTTTCACTAAAGTAGTTTATTTTTTTACGAGCACGGGCGATCACTAGCAGATACCGGGAAAACTAGCGGGTTTATTTCTGGACAGATTAAAGTTCAAACATGTGTACATTTCTATCCGAATAAATCAGGGCCAATGAGAAACTTTCAACCAAAAAAAATATCCTCGCAGGTCAGCAGTCAATGAACAAGTGACTTCCATCCGAGCGTACAATGGACTGTGAATTCTATTCCTAGAGGTCATTGATTTTTCCAGTCCCCGTAGATTTTAATTTGTGGTGTTGTGCTTTTCTGTTTCTGATGATGTCGTCGTTCACGTTCAGTTAGGAAAAAGAATGTGTGTAGCAGGAAGGGGGGGGGGGGGGGGTGTGCATCTCCGACACACCTGACTCGGGACTGCAAAACCAAGGCGCGAGGTCTTTTCCTTCCTCAAGAGAGTCGTAAAGCTGTTAGCGCCTGTCGCTTGTCTCTCTCTCCCCTACACTGTTCTCACCCTTGTTCCTTGTTCCTTGTTCCTTGTTCCTCTTTCTACGGCCGCGCGCCCGGAACTGGCTACGACGACGACGACGACGGTCGAAAGAGGCGAGAGCGTGACTCGCATTCGGTACGACCGCCAGCCATATCGATCCTTCGCGTCGATCCTTCGCGTCTCTTCGCGACCAGCGCTCTATGGCAGGGGACGCCCTAAAGTGGCTGGCCTTGCTAAAGACTGCTCGGGGTGTCTCGTACCGCCAAATCCGGTTAATAATAAACGCAGGCTGTTACGGACGTCGTCTGATATATATATTTTTTTAAATTTTGATATTATATTGGTTTTTACACAGAAAAAAATTTTACTTTTACAAAATATTTATTTGGAAACCAGTTGAGAAACGAAAATTTGTGATATTTCAAAAAAAAAAAATATTGTGATTTTGTAAAACACATGGCTATGGTTATTTCTGCATACACGAAATACGTTGCTGTTGGTTTACTTTTGTTTTGAATCATAATGGTTTAATTTATTTACACTAGGATTTATTCCAGTATTTATTTTGTTGTGCTGAAGTATTGTTTGGAGTCGTGTAACCATTTAGGATGTGCTAACTAACAGTTTAAGGGACGAACACCGAAGGGTTTTCGTGTTCAGACTGTTGGTGCGCCTGGAAAATGTTGTGGGTGGCTGCCGCGAGGAGCGCTCTTATCTTCGAACCTAACCCTTGTAATATGTAAATCATGATTATTATAGAAGAAACATAATTCGAGACACTAACGCCTTGAGGGGCCCGCCTCGTCAGCGGCGTATCTGTGTTAGCGTGGCGGGATGATAAGCGCGACGCTCGCTGGTTGCTTCTAGCGCGGTGTCTCCTCTGGACTGGCGCGCAGTCTTCTCGTCGTCACAGGACAACTGTGAAATCTGAGCGGTGACCGTTACATTATATTGCAGAGAAATGAATATAAAGGTGTAATGCAAGTCCCTTGAGTGCTTTCAAGAATCTGGACCGGTTGTTGTTACACCTAAAAATTACTTTGAAAACATCCGTTTTAGCCATTTTAACTCTTCTAAAAGTACAGTTTAAAAACTTAATTCGAAATCAAAGGTACTTTTCGGCCCTCAGCGAACTCTTTAAACGCTTTCCGTTAGCAGAGAACACTCGGATATCTCGAATAGTTTTGAAATCGCGTTGTTTTTCATACAGCTCTGCACATCGTGTGTGTGTGGTGTGTGTCCGGGTAGGCGGGGGCCTTATCGCTTAAGGCCGGGCGGGGGGGGGGGGGGACGGGGAAGGTGGGTGGAGATGAGGATGAAGAGGGTGTCCCCGAACACCTTGACTTTCTCTACTCACGAGTCCTCCGGGCCCGCGCGACGCCCAGGCCAGCCGCTTCGTTCGTTATCTCCTGGGACCTTCCGCACCTTCGTCGGACTACTACCCCCCCCCCCCCCCCCCCCACCAAGTCCTCGTGTAGCTGCGCTTGGGACGTGATCAGGGAGGAAACTGCCGCTCCCTTTTCCCCTCAGCACGGGGAGACCCGTCGTCGTCTTACGTCTCGAGGAAGCAGTTATCGCTTCCTCCCTCGCGCCCGAGGGCGTTGCCCACGGTGCCTCGATCATGTCGCGAAGAACCCTTATTATTATTTTTTTTTTGCTTGGATGCTCCCGTATCCGGGGGGCGTCCCAAACTATATCTGAATTCATTGTGACAGCGTGAAAGATCACGATGATATGGATATTCACTTTTATGTTTCCCGACTAAAAACATGCAATGAATTTATATATATATATATATATATATATATATATATATATATATATATATATATCGTCGGCTTACTTCTAAAACCTCGCAAGTCCAGATTTTCACAGCTTTATATTCCGGATGTGTTTGGTGTATTTTTTTTTTTTTCATTTTTTCATAGTGCATATGCTTATAAAACCTCGTAAGTCAACTCTACTTAGTCTCTTTTCTATTCACAAATTATAAAACCTCGTATCTTTGTCAGTCGTAACCGTGCTCCAAAAGCTCATAAGTTCTCCTGTAAAATTGACTGAAATGGAGTTACGAGGTTTTAGAAGTAAGCCGACGATATGTTTCGAAGAAATGCTCCCTACACTATTGTAGCTGTTACCATGGTGCGACTTCCAAAAAAAAATTATATAGTTTTTCTTTTCATGGTCTATAGATCCCAAAACCATAGTCAGCTCTAAAGTTTATATATATATAATCACATTATTATGGGCATGATGAAAGCAGTAATTTTTCACAAATTGCTTCCAAAACCCATACATAAAATATTGTAGGTAACGGAAAATCTACGTCGAGTTCGTTATGGGCATTATCCGACCAAAGGGGTAAAAATGGGGTAGGTTCTTGAAAAACAGAAAAAAAAAATCGCATTAACTGCTTCAATATGACGAATATAACATCCGTTCGGACGTTTTATAACGCTTGTGAGTAACATAAAAAATTTTTTCTAAATAAGTTAAAAACAATCAAATAAAAAAAATATGATATTTACAGTTTTGTGTAAACGTAGTTTTTAAAAACTTTAATGTGACAACCAGTTTATTTAAAGTTCAATTATTAAAAAAACTTACTCATAAATATTAATACAATGGTCATACTGGACATTCAAAAAATTCTGGCTACGGTCCTTACTACCGCACGACAAAACTAAATATTCAATAATTCACTTGAACGATAAAAATTAAATATTAAAATTCACAATAACATTCTAAATACCACAGTGTGTGTGTGCTAAGTGTGCAGCCGTGTGACGAACCGATTTTTTTTCCTAACCTAAATTAAAACTAAGTGTGTTTGGGAGGGGTCTGGATTAGGGACAGACTCTAAGTGCGTCTCAGGCCGAAGCCTATACGCTCTAATCATGCAGGGGTTAGCCATGCGGGAGAGGGTGCATGCATCGTGTGCTAGGAGGGGGATTGGCCAGCCATGGCAGCGATTGGCGCCGTGACTAACTCCCCTCACTGACTATTCTAGACTATAAACTAGATAAGTTGGGCCCAGGTAAAACCTGCATAGACACAGGGAAAACCCTGGACACTTACATGCGGGATGCAAAATTTCATGCATTAATTACATGCGGGTTGGCTACGGGAATAGAAGGATGGCTCAGGAAGAAGAGTTGTAAGAGTAGAAAATATCTACTAAGCAAGGGCGGGCACTTGGACATTTTTGTCCGCATTTGGGTGTTTGGTCATGACTGGTTTTTAGGGGGCGACTTCGTCGTTTCCCGCCAGGCTGCCAGCCAGCCAGGTGAGCTGAAAGAAAAGAAAGGTACATCTTACTGTGACGAACCGAGTGTTCACGACGCTGTGTCCACGAGTCGGCAGGACGAGTGTGCAGCAGCGTGTCTGCAGCGTGACGAATATTGCAAACAACGTAGCGTCGAATTACTAAACGCTTGCCCCGAGTTTGAGGAGTGTGGGCGAGTGGGGCGCTCGATATTCCTCCTCCCCCTCTCGAACCATCGAGCGCCCTTAACTCCTGAGCGTTGCGCTTTTCGTTACGCTCTGATGAGTCATCGCCTCGACTTGCACCACCGGTTGTAAAAAAGGAAACGTGAGCAAGTCCTTCAAGTACTCGCCAGAGATGTGTAACATCGAACCTCGGTAACGAGAAAATTCTCCGTGTTCTCACGTTGCGAATACACTTATGAATAGAGACCCGGAAAATTCGCGGGTTCATTTCGTGTTATGGTAAAATTCAAATAATTATACCTTAGTGCAGCTTCTGTCAATGGTTCACTGTTAATCTGGAGGACTGAGGGCCAATTAGAGACCCTCACTCATAGAAGTGTCGAATCACAGGCCACCCAGTCGAGACGACTCACAAGTCAGCAGCCAATGAACAGTTGGCATTTGCCCGAGTGTGTAGAGGATATTGGAGTCTATCCTGGAGGTCATTGAGCCCACGCATTTTCCGGGTCTCTACTTATGAGTAGAGACGGGAAAAATTCGCGAATTCATTTCGCGATAGGCTAAAATACAAATAGTTATACATCAGTGCTGCCTCTGCTATTGGCTCACAACTCACTTGGATGACTTTGAGCCAATGAGAAACACTCAACCAAAGCTGTATCGAATAACAGGCTGCTAAGTTGGGACGGCTCACAAGACAGCAGCCAATGAGTGGGTGACATTTGACCGAGTGTACGTAGAACTATGGAGTTCATCCTGCAGGTCATTGAACCCGCGAATTTTTCCGGTCCCTATTTATGAGAAGAAACTCCTGTTTTGTAACCGACATCTAACGTAGAATTCTTTAAAATAATGCCAAGAGTGATAAATATACGCAAATTGTATGTTCAACTATGTGCATTTCTGGACGCGAATCGCATAAGTAGTTTCCGCACCCGCCGCTAGAATTCGCTGCCGGAGAAGCTACGTCAACCATCGAATTACTCGACTTGCAGACCGAACATTTTAAAACTATATAATGAAACGGTGCCGATAAAAGCGAAAAAAAAAAAAAAACTGAATAAATATAAAACCCCGGATCTCGGCAAGGAATTTTATTAAAATATGGCTCATCTTGTAAAAATTTATCAAACCGTTAATACATACTCTAAAGTTTCATTTTGTATTTGTGAACTTTATTTCGCCCAAATTGCTACAGATGGCAACATCGTGGTTGTTACACATTTCCGTTTCTTGACTTCCGTAGTATTCACGAAATTACTCACCACCAAATGCCGTACAACCAGAGCTAAGATGTTACACAAGAAAAGATTTTCACTTTTAAAAATATCTCACTTCAGTTTAATCTCATGTGAAAGAAGCGCATGGAAGTTTCCAACTAAAGAGCCGAATGTAAAACCGCGAGGCATGTTTGGGAGTGCGTGATAACATTCGGCTTTCGTCGCAAGTTATGGGGAAGACTTTTGTGTTTTTTTGCAGAATCTCCGTAGCGTGTCAAGTCCCGCAAAATTCGCCTCGCTTGCATTAGGTACTTTTTTTATTTATTATTTCGAATGGGGGGAAGCTGGCGAGGAAGTTAGCAGGGTCTTAAATACACGCCCCAACGAAAGCGTATCCTTGCTCCTCGGTCATTTTCGTAATTTCGAGTTGTAATGCAGGCACTCAGGCGTCGCTTCGCGAAACCTTGCAATATTTCAGAAATCTCATTAAGGCGGGTATGATTTCCAGGACTTATTAATTTTTTTTTTCCTTTCTCGAGTAGATGCGGAGGAAGGAGAGGGAAAGAGAGGGGGAACTGCAAGGGTCTCAAGAACTCTTAGATTACTCATTTTCAGGGCCCGTTTCGCTGTCCGGGAAACAATATTATTTTTGTTTATGATTTATTGTTCGTCAGGAGTTTTGAGTCTCACTTTTTTTTTTTAAGGTTGTTTCGCAGTACGCACCAGCAGTTTTAATTTCATTTCAGCTCTCTTAATGACAAATATATAACCCTCTTGCTTAAACGTGTGTCCTTGCGTGTAATGAATGAATGGTGTAAAGTTAACGCGGCTCCAGTTTTAATTTAGGATATAAGGAAGCAGGCACGTTTTTTTTTATAAAATATGAATTATATATGTATATAAACTTAAATATATGTTTGGAAATGATGTGTAAAACTTTGAAATGATAATGAAAATTATTAATTAATTCATATGTTTTATTTTGAATTACAGTGTTACTAAAATATTCTTTGAAATCTTATAACTGAAAGTATGATACTATAAGTATAAGTGAATTAACTTTTAACTATTAGAGGAATTTGTATTAAATTTATATATATATTTAAGGAGAGTAGGCAATAATTTCAATAATTTTTGCTTAATACAGCAGGACAGGCCTTGAAATTTTCGTTTAAAGGGCAACTTTAAAATTTTATAATATCACTGTAAATTCTTTGCGTTTTTTGTCAGGGAAACGTAATTAATAGATTCAATGAAATTTTATTCCAACATTTGCAACAACCACATAACCATATTTTTTTTTTTAATATTCGCTGTTGGACATGTAAATTATTAACAAAATATGTGGTGTTAAAGTTTTACAAGAATTATTCATAAATGTACACTATTTAGTTTGTGTATTTTTGTTCTGTGTACATAGATATAATTGGTTCCTTTTCATCAGTTTGTAAGCGTCGCGAGGAAATAACTTATTAGTAGAGACCTGCAAAATTCGCGGATTCATTCCGTGATATGCTACAATTCAAATAATTATACCTTAGCGCTGCTTCTGCAACTGGTTCACTGTTAATCTGGAGTAATGAGGGCGAATTAGGGACCCTCGCTCAAAGAAGTGTCGAATCACAGACATTCGGTCGAGACGACTCGCAAGTCAGCAGCCAATGGACAGGTGGCATTTGCAGGAGTGTGTAGAGTGTAGTAGAGTCTATCCTGGAGGTCATTGAATCCGCGAATTTTGCAGGTCTCTACTTATCAGTAGGGGCAGGAATTTTTCGCGAATAAATCTGAACGTCTATTGGACTGCAACAAGGTATACCCGCACCACGGGTTTCTTCCTTGTGATTGGCGGCCGTCTGCGAGAGAATTCGTTGCCTTGTTTGACCGAGCCACTCAGGACGCGTTTGCTTCCGCACTGAATTACTGTGGATTGGTGTGGTGACAATCGACATGCATGTGAAAGAAACTCGCCCAATCATGAAACACAGACGATGCTACAGTGTTTTAACTTTTAGCTAATCTTGGAATCTTTTCGCGAAATCTGCATGGCCCTACTTATTAATTCTCGCGGTCGACTGCAACTGTCGTGATGACCACACCAGTTCATATCAGTCATGAAATTATGATATTGTCATTAAATTATTACACTGCAGAGTTTCAAATCGATACATTATTTAGTAGTAGGTTAAAATCGACTTCTAAGATTTGATTGCAAAGTTGGTTGCAAGTGAAGATGATAAAAGCGTGTTATAAGGTTTGACTTCATATACGAGAATTTTCTTAGTCGGTCACCAATTAACGTCAGGCATCCCGTTACATTTTTACCTTGCTTTAACGAAACCAAAATTTTCCAAATTAAAGGATTTAAAAAAAAAATGTTGCTGCCTAAAAATTGTTGAATTGAGCCTTTCGATTCCTCTCTCTCTCTCTCTCTCTCTTAAAACAACATGAAACCAAGAACAACGTAGACGCAGCATTTGTGTTCATAAATGTTTGCAAATACAAAAATCTTTTTTTAAAAAACATGGCATTTAAGTACGTATGAGGGAAGCAACTGAACTTTTTACTTTGACGTTATTACGTGAAGACATCTTACCAAGTTATATTTTCTGGGAAATAATTGGGCCTAACAGAACTATAAAGACGAACAATCGGTGTGGTCCCCACACTTAAAAGTGGACTCAAATGTTTCATTTGAACGGGGTACTGGAATGTTCCTTATTGGCTTAACCATATTATTGTTATTTGTCGTCAAATAAAAAAATAATCAAAAACTTAACCTATCATTACACAAAATATTAATTAATCTTGCACGTCTTACCTAGAGAGCATTTTGCATGAAAAACGTTTAGGCTAAACAACATACAAAAAGGCGTGAAGCCATTTACAGAATTTAATATACTAGCCGTCACTATGAAAAGATGAAGGGTAAAAAATTTTGTGTATTAGAGTGGGGGTGAATAACGTAAGGCAGATTTATCGCTACCAGTTATTCTACTCTTCTACGTGAAAGGTCATATCTCAGTGCGGTAAGAAGACGGTGATAAATGCATCCTTGGTCGGGTTGTGTTGGGAGGGGGGGGGGGGGATGTAAATACCACAAAATTTCCAAAACTTCAATTATCATTTCTCTTTCTATTTGTAGTGTTTTTGAGCCATTCGGGGTCCTACCTTCCCTCTGGTTGGAGGTTATTAGCCCTCGATTTTTTTTTAAGTCGGGAAAATCGAAGTGTAAGTTGAATTCAACGTGCTTCCGATGCCTTCGGGCACCATCGGACCACCTCACGGCTTGGGGTCAATTTCCCCCAAAATTTTTGGTACAATGAACATTGTTTTGTTTTTTTTTTGGGTGCATTCCTATGAATTTATAAAAAAATAATTCAATATGGATAAAAAAAATAAAAATAACAAAATTATCTTTAAAAACTTGAAAAAAAATACACGCTTTCATTGTTTAAGGAACTAAAAAGTAAGAAAAAATCCTTCAATTTTATGTAATTTGTTCAACAGCAATAAAAAGAACTACGACTCTGCATAAAGTCTTTATTTGTAATAAGCTTAAAATAAAAATCAAGTAATTAACAAAACAAATTATTTTAATGAAATAAATGTGTGGGGTGCTCTCTTCTTTCATTTTCGTAATGACTGTCTTTTAAAGAACAGCCATTATATCAAGCACCTCGCACATTTATTCAATTAAATTGTTTTGTTTATTACTTTATTCTTATTTTAAACTTATAAAAACAATTACATTACAGAGATTTTGTCGCTGTTTCACAAATTAATTCAATTTAAAGATTTTTTCATTTACTTTTCAGTTCTTTAAAATATTTTATTCTATTTTTAAAACTTAGAGTTGCACTTCAATAGATAGCTGTTTAGTTTTACGCTATGTTATAAAAGCAGCAGTAGCTATTACGGCACATATCACCTATAACTGAAAATCGTGAAATCTTTGCAAACAATTTGTAAAAAAATAATATAACCGAATCTAATCAAGTGAGTGGGTGATTTTTTTTTAAAAATTTGATTTATTAGTACTTAGAATAACTATTTATCTACTCACACGTATGATAAGGAAATTGATAACAGTATTATACTTTTCAAATTAAGATGCGATTGTTTCAAAAATCTTCAAATAATGCAGGTGTCTAAAATGAAGTAAAGAAGGGGAAAATTTAATAATAATCATTCTGTGCGTGTTATCAAATTAAATGGAAGTGGAAATATCAGAGATGACAAAATATAAAATAAAGTTAAATACAAACGAACGTGTTTCACAAATTTTAAAATAAGCTATGTGTCGATTCTCGAGATACTTTTTACACATTACAAATTTCAAACTTATATAGTTTGGTTATGAATTAAATCTTAAATATATTTGATAATCAATGTAATTTTTTTATTTAAAAATTTTGGAATTATTCACAAAAATGTCTGACAGTGGTGCAATATTAGCAATATCCTGAAGTAGCTACGGATGAAGCCGCGTGTTATAAGCTAGTAGAAATAAAAAGGGTTGTTGTTATTTGAGCCCTATCGTGTAGTTTGGTGCACTGTAATTTTCTTTTTGTAAAATGAACATAAATATTCATGTAAAATTACAGATGTTTGTAAAATTGTACATTTACATGAAAACATAAAATATTTAAAATTATTTGTAAACCTTTCCCTCAAGAGCTTTCCAGTATTAACTGAGCACATTATTTAGCATAATAAAACAATAGTCAAATTGTTTAATATTCGATTATCTTTTCCATTGGTTAAAAAATTATGCTTGAATTAAACATCAATTAAAACAAAAATTATACGCCAGTTTTCGTAAGATATTCTCTGTATTATCTTAAATGTGAATTTCATGTACACAACAATAACTATAGCCATGTGTTCTACAAAGTTGGATTATTTTCTTGTAGTATTACGAATTATCCCTTGGCAATTGGTTTCCAAAGGAATCCTTTTGTAAAAGTACAGAAAATTATTTTCTGTGTGATCGTGGACAACAGAGATGACGCAAAATTAAATGCAATCAAGTATGAGACAATATGTGGGTTTTAAAATGAGATGAATAGCAGTTTAATTACAGTTTTATAATTTAAAAAAATGGAAATTTTTGCTACTGTAACGTGGGATAATGTTTAATTTATGCGAGCTTTTAGTCTTGGTGAATCGGACGGTCCCTGAAATTTATCGAAGGGCAAAAAAAAAAAAATAGTGCGTGGAGTCCCTCCGCGCGGAAGAAGTGAAACTTCGTAATGTGGAAATGAAAATAATAAGGGGTAAAAATTGATTTTTAGTGAAATCATATTGTATCAAATCAAACTAAAATAAATCATGAAATCATTCAACGATGAAAGCTGTTTATTTAACTAAGCGGACGGGTTCGCCCCAAGGAGAAAATTGACGCGGCGAGACCTCGTGGACATAGAGACATGACACACACACACTAACTGTTTATGTGTCTATGATACACGCATTCACTCTCGCTCTGTCTCTTTCTATTCCCCCTCCCAAGGAGCGTTAAACGTTTAACGCAACCTTGTTGGAAGTTGCATTAGAAGTTTCACTTCAAAAAATTCGGAACAGGTAGAGAGGGGCGAGGGAATAAATGGGCTTTGAGAAAGGATCACCTTCCCTGCATCGGTGCAGTTAGGAAGAAAAAAGGTACACTTCCGTCGGTAAATATTTTGTCGGGAGAAGGTGGTTGTCGCGGGAATAAAGTTCTGTCTCTTCCCTAAAGGAAGACTCTATCCCCGTAGATCCGATCTTATCATTTATCGTAGCGCAGCGAGAAATTCTGCTACTCCCCCCCCCTCCTTTTTTTCCTCCCTGAAAAAAACCCACGGAAGTCTGAATAATGCCCGGGCCATAAAAAAAATTGAATGGATGAAGCTAACGAAATTTCCATGATATTTTTTATCGTACGAAATTTTTTTTTTTTTTTAAGTATCAATTGATATTCTTTCCGAAGCAGATGGCAGTATTCCTGTCGTTGTGCTGAATTCTCTAGTATCGCTCTTTTTAAAGGTAAGTTGAATCACTACCTTACAGGTTCATAGCTGATAGTACAAAAAATGCACAGTTTTAAAATATGCATGAGAAAATAACGCATATACCTAGTCTATTTTACAACGCTAAAGGATGTTCCAAAACAATAAATTCTTTATATTAAGTAAAAATATTTTTTTTTATTCTTTAAACTGCTTAAAGAATTACAAAAAATAATATTTCTAGCTCACTTGGTAGCTAGCTGGCACCTCAGCTACAAATTCTTTCGTCTACGATAATTTTTCTTTAAAAATGGCCCTGTTACGCCGTAATACTTTCGCTTCCAACTCCTTCCAATATGTTGTTTCAAATAAAGTTGGAGCATTATGATGTCACCGAAAATTTTAACTAGCTCAGCCATGTTTGACCTATATTTGGGATGACTTAAGTTTCCATCAGGTATCTTGTTTATAGGACTGGTTCTAAAAAAAGGCTGAACGTTGGAAGAAATCAGCAATCAAATTCGTCACAGCGAAAAAGGAAAAACAGCCATCCTAAAGATTCGTTGTGACAGAAACGGACAAGAACACATGGGCGTTTAAAGAAGTTTTATATATTATGTATGTTGTTATTGATGTATGCAAAATAATTATTAGAGCCACGGAATTTTCGCGCTTTCATTTAGTCGTAAGCTAGAACGCAAACCTCCACACGGTCGCACTGTGTTCATGATTGGACCGCAGTTATCTGGACACGCCCCTCTACGACCGTGAGCCAACGATGTCCAGCTAGGAGAGAAGTAAGCGAATCAGGTAGTGCCAAATAACAAAAATAAAAATGTTCTCGCTAAGAAATCAACCAATGGGAAAGTAAATATTGGTCGCGCACACCTATAACTTTGAATTCTATCCTGAGGCCAGAGGATTCCGCGAAATTTCCGGGACTCTAATAATTATGTATGCAAAAATGCAAGTTACGCAAATAACTTTCGAAACCACTGGACATTTATTTTATTATGTAACGACTATTGATATAAGTTAAATTTATAGAATTTTTTAAATTTTAATTTCACAATAAAGCATAAAAGTACAAAAACTACATCCAGCATTGCGATACAATATTTAATTTTAAAACGTGATTTAAATGAAAAAGTTTGTAAATAACTCAGACCAAAAATAAACTTTGATAGTGTGACATGACTAAAATCATATTTGAATTTTTCTCTCCAAATTTATTTGATGGAGAAAATTGGAAGCCATTTTCTGCTCACTATTACTCCTCCAACTCTATTGTCAAATATACTTGGAGACACAAACATGGTAGTGTGAAAGAGCCCTGAAGAAAAATTTAGGCTACTTAGAATGATAAAAGGAAGAGCAATAATTTTTAAGTGTTATTAGGAAAAAAATTAATTGTGGCTTGTAAGTGCATCGAAAACGTTTTGCAATCGGAAAATCAATTGCAGTATCAAGTGTTTAAAACCATCGTATTTTTTTTCTTGGGATTTTAGTAGTTTAAAAAAAAATGTAATTTTCAGTTCCCATGGGACGTCAGATGGAAACAACATACCTACTTATAACCCTTCTGTACGTCGGATATCTAGATCATGATATTATTATTGTTACTTTGCTGTAATGGTTTGCACTTTTGATTATTAGAGTTAAGGGAATTTTAATTTTGCAAATAACTGCATGCTCTCAATTACGAAAAGTGCCTTGTATCGATCAGAATGTTTGTATGCGGGACGTCTAAGAAACAAAACTGCAAGCGAGTTCTATATCATCTCTGACAATTTTTGTTGCTGTTTAACTACACCTTAAAAACACTTCTGATATTAATCATTAAATCGATGTAATCAATTTACAGTGACACACCGGCGTTGCACATTTATCAACTTCTTGTTGAAAAATGTGGTTGATCGAATCCCTCAGTCTATCAGAATGATTGGATTCTCGGTGAATCTCACTGAATTCCGCAGTGATAATTATTTTTGCAGTGTTTAGATGGTTTTACAGTTTTTTTGACTGATGAACTGTATGTGAAAGCATTTTGTTATCTGAGGATGAGTTTTAAAATCGGTGGACGAATTATTGTGAAATTATGAAATCTTTTAATAGCTTATGATATCTGTGGATAACTTGTAAAATATTTGGATGAGAAGTGAAGTCTGTGGACGGGTTGTGAAGTCTGTGGGCGGGTTGTGAAGTCTGTGGGCGGGTTGTGAAGTCTGTGGACGGACTGTGAAGTCTGTGGGCGGGTTGTGAAGTCTGTGGATGGGTTGTGAAGACTGTGGACGGGTTGTGAAGTCTGTGGACGGGTTGTGAAGCCTGTGGACGGGTTGTGAAGCCTGTGGACGGGTTGTGAAGCCTGTGGACGGGTTGTGAAGCCTGTGGACGGGTTGTGAAGCCTGTGGACGGGTTGTGAAGCCTGTGGGCGGGTCTTGAAGCCTGTGGGCGGGTTGTGAAGCCTGTGGACGGGTTGTGAAGTCTGTGGACGGGTCTTGAAGCCTGTGGATGGGTTGTGAAGACTGTGGATGGGTTGTGAAGACTGTGGACGGGTTGTGAAGTCTGTGGTCGGGTTGTGAAGCCTGTGGGCGGGTTGTGAAGCCTGTGGACGGGTTGTGAAGCCTGTGGACGGGTTGTGAATCCTGTGGACGGGTTGTGAAGCCTGTGGGCGGGTCTTGAAGCCTGTGGATGGGTTGTGAAGACTGTGGACGGGTTGTGAAGTCTGTGGACGGGTTGTGAAGCCTGTGGACGGGTTGTGAAGCCTGTGGACGGGTTGTGAAGCCTGTGGACGGGTTGTGAAGCCTGTGGACGGGTTGTGAAGCCTGTGGGCGGGTCTTGAAGCCTGTGGGCGGGTCTTGAAGCCTGTGGGCGGGTTTTGAAGCCTGTGGGCGGATTGTGAAGTCTGTGGGCGGGTTGTGAAGTCTGTGGGCGGGTTGTGAAGTCTGTGGGTGGGTTGTGAAGTCTGTGGGTGGGTTGTGAAGTCTGTGGGTGGGTTGTGAAGTCTGTGGGCGGGTTGTGAAGTCTGTGGGCGGGTTGTGAAGTCTGTGGGTGGGTTGTGAAGTCTGTGGACGGGTTTTGAAGTCTGTGGACGGGTTTTGAAGTCTGTAGACGGGTCGTGAAGCCTGTTGACGGTTTGTGAAGCCTGTGGGCGAGTTTTGAAGCATGTGGGCGGGTTTTGAAGCCTCTGGACGGGTTCTGAAGCCCGTGGACGGATGGTTTCGAAGCCTGGCGAGACCGCGCGCAGTCCGCGCGCAGCGACACGTACCTCTGTGACGACGGTAGTGGCGTACTCGGAGTAGTCGAAGTTCCAGCCGTGCCGGCAGCCCGTCGTGGAGTTGGAGGCGTTCCAGGAGCCTTCCAGCGGGTCGGCGGCCTGGAGGATGCGCGAGTAGTTCCTGGAGAACATGCTGCACTGGCTGTGCTGCTCGACGCCGTCGCGCACCTCCGCCGGGATGCTGCAACATTCCAGGGAGGAACACGCTCGCTGGAGCACCGTCCACGTTCACCGGCCGAGGCGGTTAGCACCCTTTACTGTTTCACTCCCTTTAATTATGTGATTTTGCTCATTACTAGAGACCGGAAAAATTCGCGGGTTCAATGACCTCCAGGATGGACTCCAATATCCTCTACACACTCGGGCAAATGCCCAACTGTTCATTGGCTGCTGACTTGTGAGTCGTCTCGACTGGGTGGCCTGTGATTCGACACTTCTATGAGTGAGGGTTCTCTAATTGGCCCTCAGTCCTCCAGATTAACAGTGAACCAATTGCAGAAGCAGCACTAAGGTATAATTATTTGAATTTTAGCAAAACACGAAATGAACCCGTGAATTTTTCAGGTCCCTACTAATAAAATTTAAAAATGTATTAATATAACTATCGCTGATTGCTTGTAGAGTGTTTTATACAATAAATACGTATTTATTTAACATATAGTATTTAAAAAAACTAACCCTAGCATGATAATGTTCGCAGGCTTTCACGGCCATTCTCTGAAGTAGCTTGGCTTCTGGGTTGTAGCCGTGTCATTGTCAAAATAATTCACCGACGTGTCGGTCGACATTGCAGTCGCCATCATCAGGGAGCAAGTTTCCTAACTGTAGGTAACTGCTCCCTGATGATGGCGACTGCAACGTCGACCGACACGTCGGTGAATTATTTGCCTAGGACACGGCTATAAACCAGAAGCCAAGATTCTTTTAACCATAGCATGAACATAGAGCATATAATCGTGTTGTAAACAGTTTTGAAATTAATCGTCTGTGTGTCGATTCTGACGCGCAATACTTAATTTCCTGTACAATCAGTCATTTATCAATACAAATTTTGAATTTCGATTATAAGTATCGAGCTTATAACACGCCCGAATATATCCTAATCCTTGCCAATGGCAAGCCTTAAATGAACAAGCCTACAAAATACACTGCGTAGTGACCAGAATATATAAAAATATATATAATGCTTCTGAATCTGACTGACAAACTTTGGCACGACAAAATAAGTTGAAATCAGATAAACTGCTTATGGTCTAAAGTACTACGTCCCAAGGCTGGTGTACGACTTTTATGGTAAATTATAGAGAAAGTATTTAAGATGGAGCACTTGATTGCGACGAAATTCGCAGTGTTTGTATATATTCATTCAATTAAACATAATCCAGACCAACAGTATTGCGTCTTTATAAATTTCTCTATTAATTGCAATAACATGTGTTTATCTTTGAAAGATTTGTGCAATGGTAGTGTATGACTTGATGTAAGCTTTTGGACATACGCCATTGCAAAACCATTGCTAAACTATTGTGTTTGTTCTGTCTTTTCGTTTTGTTGTGTTTTTGTCTGGTTTCAACTGTTGTGCTGAATCTTTTGGGGTTCAATTCATAATTTGTGGGGGTTCTTTCATTTTTTCGTTCTCTTAGTCCAATTTTCTTTGTTTTTCTTTTTCTTTTTTTTTGTTTACCATATTCCTGTTATGGAATATTATGTGGTGTAGGTATATATCCTGTTGACAACAGCAATTTTATGCTTAATTTTTTTTTTGTCTTTTGGTTTTTTGTAGTTTTCTTCTACAGACATACATGTGATTAGCAATGGCGTATGTCCAAAAGCTTACATCAAAACATGTGTTTGATCTCCAACTTCAAAGACGTATACCAGCCTTAGGAAGTACTTTAGACCGTAAGTCATAAAGAGGTTTTCAACTTATTTTGTCGTGATGAATCTGCAGCCGAATTTTTTAGGTTTAATTAAGACTATATATATATATAGATATATATATATAAAATCATACACACATACACCACGTTTCCTTACAATTACTAGTTCATCTATTTTGTCAGAGTATTTATTTTTTTATCATTTACTTAAATATAGCATTTACACCTAAGGTGCGGTCGGTGTATGAAAATCACAAACCAAGTTTATATGGGAGATTATAAAACAGATAAAAGTTTTTTTTAAGAGTATATCAGATGGTCTTTTTCATTGCAGTGTTTTCGATATTTTAAGTTATGCACACGAGAAACCTGAAGTGTCATCAAAATTGTCAGCCGCACTTTTTTCTTGAAAACTTTAATAATTTAAACGCGGTAATTTAAATTAGTTTAATTTATTGAAAACTTTCTAAATTACAAAAAAAAATAGTATAGCCTATATATATATATATATATATATATATATATATATAATTTCCTTTTTACGTAGTCTCGAAGAATTTTCGTTTACGCAATTTTTTTTTTTAATTTGTAATGCAAACATGCATCAAACAGGTGTTTGTTATTAAACCCACACCAAAATTTCTTAGTAAAACAAACATTTGTACATGTTTAAACACTGAGTTTTATGCCTCCTTTAACTTAACGTTTGCTCAGAAATGCTGCCTCATACGAGGATTTTTTTTTTTTTTCACGTGGGGAGAAAGATAAAAGAATTGCCAGCGATTTTCTCGAAACAAATTCCAACACAGCAGGTTCTAAATTACGAGACATTAAAAATAATCGTTTAGTGTTGTTTCAGACGTTTTGCTATTTAAAGAAATAAGGCTAGAAAGAGTGTGTGTAAACGTGAATTTTCTCAGGAGAATTTTTTTTTTGTAAGTGTTATCGCAGGAAGCATTAGATGTAGGTATGCATGTGCGTTAGGTTGCATCCTTGAGGTTACGAACGTTCGTTTGGACGTCGCAGAAGCTAGCGCCCCGGGCTTTATCGCGGCGAAATACGGAACCAGAAGGCACCCGGCTTATCAGCACCCGCGACTTAACACGTCTCTTTATGCGCAGCGCGCCCACGGGATTTTTCGCCGTCAACAGTTGGCGGTGATTATTTCTCAGCTCCCGCGGGAGATAAAGGCATGCTTTAATTAGAAGTTGGCACTACCGTGGATATTTTTTTTTTACTTTGTTTAGGATCAAATGTTTATAAATCTACTTGACGCTCCTAACATAACAAAGATACAGTTTAGACCTTACAGATTTCAGGCGTCAGTCAACTAAACGGTTAGTTTATTTTAATCAAAAATAAGTAGGAATATTTTTTTGCCATCGCTTTTTTTTGCCGACTAAGTTGCTACTTTGGCAAATTTAGCTAATGTATTCCTAAAAAAACATTTGTGTTTTACTTCTTTTTGAAAATAAGCTGTTTCATTTACGAGTACCCCTACAGTTCACAAAAAATAAACTTTTTCAAGACTTAATTTAGCTTATCTAGAAGGAACAAGTTAAACTATATACTGAATGAAATGAAATTTTTTTTAATCGTCTTCTGATGACCATTCCTGTTACTATCTGCACATATAACAACTAAGTTATAGCTTGTCTTATGTTTCAACCATGAAGGTTGCCACAGCTAGTTTTAATTTACAGGCGTACAAACTGTCTTTAATCTGCATTAAATTTCGAAAAAAATTTTTATTTTAACCTATTTTGAGACAGGCCATGTTTACACGGCACTTTGAACTACTTCATTGGAGTGTGTTTTACTCGTAAACTGGTTGCATGAATTCTGAACATATTCTGATCGGGTTTATTTCTCATTCAAACTAAACAGGTTTTTGTAACTACTTCAGAAAATCTCTTTTTTTATGCTTGCTTGCGATTCTTTGGCTTAACGTCAACAAATCACGGCTGAATAAATGGCTGAATGCGAGTCAAGCAGCAGCAGAATGAGCAACAGGTAGCCTAAATAAAGTACATATATGAAATGATTTGTTTCGTGTAAGTGAATGGTAATAAATAATAGTTGAATTATACGAAAGCTTCAAGAATGATATTAATGACCTATCCCAGTAAACACATGAGTATACACGTAAAAATTACTATCGATTCTATCTGTAAAAAATCCTTTCCCGTGTAACATGACAGGCACTTTTTTTCTCTCAATCAAGTATAGGTTTTCGAATATATTTGGTCACTTGGACTTGCCATTAGAAAGTACTTTTGTGATAGTTCAAATCGTATTAATAAAAATAAATATTCACATTCAAAATAACTTGTATATATGTTGTGCACATGTACATCATAACAGGTTGGTTGTAGACTCCGATGTTTTAAACATCACAGCGGTCAAATGAATCACTCAAATTCAAAACCAACTTTACCAACGAGTAGTAGGCATCCTACCGTTACATACATTAGGTTACTGATTTAATAAAATTGATAGTTTTGGTTCTTTTGCACCATGATTGCTTGATCGGTACCACTCGGCTAGAATTATGGTACGCCCCTGCTGAATCTAGTTTAGCTGTGCCGTGTAAACAGTGTTCCAGAGCTGGCCTAAATAGCAAAATAAAATCAAACCCAGTTATTTATTGGTTGGTGCCATATTCAATTTTTTTTGTCCTCGTCGCAACATAATTCTGTAATACGATATTTGTGCGTTCGTCATTTGCTTTCAGTACTTCAAGTCGTGTCAAATAACTAGTGTCCTAAATACACGGGCCATTCAGTGTACAGACATTTGCAATCTATACTGTCACCAAATGATAACGCGAATTTCGTAGGTGTCTCCACTTGTAGGTAGGGCCACGTATTTTTCGCGAAAAGATTTCCAGACGGTAAGCGTGTGCCTAAATACTGCAACGTTGTCTGGGTTTCGTGATTGGTCGAATTTATTTTAAGGTGCGTGTTTTCTGTCTGCACGCGAATCACAGACATCAGGTGCGGAAGCAAACGCGACGCGAATGGCCCTGCCAAATAGGTAGGGACTGGAAAAATTGGCGTATTCAACGACCTCCAGGATAGACTCCACGATCCTGTGCACACTCGGGCAAATGTCACCTGTTCATTGGCTACTGACTTGTGAGGCGTCTCAATTGGGAGACTCGTGATTCGATACTGCTTTGACTGAGGGTCTATAATTGGCCCATAGTCCTCCAGGTTAACAGTGAACCAATACCAGAAGTTGCATAAAGGTACAATTATTTGCATTCCAGCATATCGCGAAATGAATCCGCGAATTTTTCCGGTCTCTACAAATAGGGCAATAGCTTCTCTTGCAGACGGCCGCCAATCACAAGGGAACAAAGCTTATTGCAGTCTACTGTGCGTTCAGATTTTTTTTTCTTGCGGAAAATACACGAGCCTACTATTAGGTTATGTATGTAGTCACTGGAAAAATTCGCTGTTTCAGTGACCTCTATGTACCTATGTTAATTACACCTGCTCATTTGCTACTGACACGTGACACCTGTTAACTGAGTTGCTTGTGATTCAGTACTTTTTCGTTGAGGGTTAATCTTCGGATCATAATCCTTCAGAAAAACTATTGTCCAATCACTAGGGACCGGAAAAATTCGCGGGTTCAATGACCTGCAGGATGAACTCCATAGTTCTATATACACTCGGTCAAATGTCACCCACTTATTGGCTGTCTTGTGAGACATCCCAACGTAGCAGCCTGTGATTTGATAATCTTTGGTCAGGTGTTTCTCATTGGCCCAGAGTCATTCAGGTGAGTTGTAAACCAATAGCAGAGGCAGCACTGAGGTATAACTATTTGTATTTTAGCCTATCGCGAAATGAATTCGCGAATTTTTCCGGTCCCTACCAATCACTGAAGCATGGGAAAGTTAAACGCTTTTGGAATCTAGACAGAGACAATCGCGAAACGAAACCGTGCGAATTTATTCCGGTCTCTAGGTGTATGTATTTCTTGCTAAAAAAAAAAATAATAATCTGCTCGCTCATTAGACTGCAATAAGTTATGCCTATACGCTAGCGATTGTTCCCTTGTGATTGGCGGCCGTCTGCAAGAGCAGCCACTTGGCCGGGCCAATCAGGACTCGCTTGCTTGTGCAATGGATGGTTGTGATTTGGTGTGCTGTCAGTAGACCAGTAGGCGGCACCTGAAAAAATAATACCCAACCAACCACGAAACACAGACGGTGCCAAAATTGTTTTAAATACACAGCTGGTCTGGAAATTTTTCGCGAAAAAAAATATATATACACGTGCCTCGTAAGAGAGAGAGAGAGAGAGAGAGAGAGAGAGAGACCGGAGAGTCCAGGGCCGCCAACAGCGGGGCTTAGAAATTCTCGACTTCCCACGCCTCGTCGCCGTAGACGGCGAGCGCCCCCAAGCCGTGATTGGTGGAACAACCCCCCACCCCCACCCCAAACCCGTTGTCCGCTTGTCGGTTGTTCGAGCTGCCATTGTGCGCGTTCGCCCAACGCGCTAAAGTGGAAGGGTAATTAGGAAGTCAGGAATTACGAGCGTAGGTACGTCTAATAAATGTCCCTTCCCCCACTCCCCTTACCCACTTCACTTGCGCAGACAATTTTACAACCTCCTCCCCACCCCTACACTTCCCCTCCTCGCGGGACCGGAAGATTGCCCCCTGGTCCCCTTCTGACGGAAAAAAAAAAAAAAATACACCCCCGCTGACAGCGTGGTATGGGCGTAGCAACGAGCAGTCCGGCAGTTAACCGCGGTGATTGGTCGTTACTTTACGACCCTGCCGAAACGCCGGGATTCTCCAGATTACAATGAAGTTTCCGTCCTGTCGCAGCAAAGTCATGTAAAAAAAAAACTTTAAAATAATAAATAGAATTTTTCTCCTCGTAATAATTAATTCTTTATCATTGTTATCATTATTATTTATGATTATTTAAATAAGTCATGAATATATTTGTGCTGACAGTAATTCGGCAGAAACGTTATTAGTTTTATAATTGAAAAAAAAAAGGTTTCAATCCCGTTCCCGATATATCACATTTGTGATAACTAAGGCTAAAAAAAAAAAAACTAGTATTGCTCCAAAGTTAAAATATGATATTCTGTTCGTAGAAAATTTTTGTGTTCGTTTAAATATGAAATAAAATATTTTAAAACTATGCCATTGTTAGTAAAAGCATATTGCTTAGTTGTAATTCTCTAACTTGAAAACCGTTTGATATATCACAATAAAATAAATACCAAATTTATCTTAGGGTCAAAAGAGCCAGCAGTGTTCGAGTTAAATAATTTTATAAAGACAAGACAGGCTGGCCAAAATTGTCTTGGCCAAAATTGTCTTAGTAATTATTATATTAGGTTTAGTTATATGATGATTTTTAAAACAACAGCAGCGAGAAGTATATTCCTTATAGATGTTTCAGACGTTAAGCAATTTCGACAAATCCAAATTTTCTTTGGCAGCCAAATACTTGTACCCATGTCCATTCAGTTACAAACTTTTGTTTTTCATGACCTCACGATATGAACTCGTTGCATTGCGTTCGCCGTAAGGCTGGGTTTATAAACCACACAATAAACGCATGAAAAACAAGAACAATAATTTTCAGTAAACACATTTTATTTTAGAGTGCCAGTTCATAAACTACTCGAAACCAAATAACGCAACGCAGGCATTGTTGAACTTCCGACGTTATTATTACTTTTGGACTTGCGTTTACGCCTTCTATTTATAAATGATTTGTAGGGCCATGCATATTTCGCGAAAATATTCCGATAATAGTTATAGGCTAAAACACTGTAGCATCGTCTGTGTTTCGTGATTGAGTGAGTTTCTTTCAGGTACATGACGATTGTTAATACGCCAATCACAGTAATTGAGTGGGGAAGCAAACGCGTCCTGAGTGGCTCGGACAAAATGGCAACTACTTCTCCCGTATATGGCAGCCAATAACAAGGATGAACCCTCTGGTGCTGGTATACCTTTTTGCAGTCTAATGGACGTTCAGATTTATTCGCGAAAAATGCCTGCCCCTAGTGAATTGTCTCGAAAACTTTCCAAAGATACAGAGTTACTATGTTGTTTTTACTGTATTCATCACGTTTTAACTTGTAGAACTTTCACTCACCTCGGCAATAGAAAATTACACTTTTAAGTCAAGTTATTGATAATATTCCATGTTTTATACGATAAAAATGAATTACCAAAATAATCCCCGGAAAGAATAAACTTTTAAATTGTTTTCCAATTTCAAGTTGTGGAGTAGGAGACTTCAGCGACTGTCATGTGTTTATAAACAACCGTTTTTATGATGTTCAACAGCTTATCTCTCCGTGAACGGCATTTAGTAGGAATAGTTTCGTGATTGGAACGGAAGTTGTATGGAACAGACATGTGTAACCGCGGTGCTTACATCTTTGACATAGCCCAAAGGATAACTTTATAGTATTTATAGAGACCGGAAAAATTCTCGGATTCCTTTCGAGACAATCTGGAATCCAAACTCGTTTAGCTTAATGCTGCGCCAATGATTGAACCGCAATTTACCTTAAGAACTCTGAGCCAATGGCAAACACTCAACAAAAGAAGTATTGAATCATAATAATCGCAGTAAACAGGTGTCCCGAGTCGGTAGCCAATGACCAGGTGATAGTTGCCTGAGTACATAGAGAATCGTGGAGTCTATCCTAGTGGTCATTGAAACCGCGAATTTTTCCAGTCCCTAAGTATTTACTGTCTAATGAAATTTTTAACAAGTTGAGCTGTATTTTAACGAAATTCCTGGTCGATAATCAAGTCCAAAACCTGGGTTCAGTGGTTTTTTCCAAGTCTTTTCCGATTTTATCGGAGTCGTTTCATTACATAGTTTAACATTCCGCTCTGTGAATCTAATGATTCGATTGTAGACGTAGCTGCTCCGAGAGCGATATCTAGCGGCGCGTCAAGAAATTTAGTTGAAAAAAAAAACAATTTTTTTCGAATGTTGATCACACTCGGCATTATTTTTAAGAATTCTACGCTAAATTTGGTGTCCGAGTTGCGTATTATAAGTGTATTTGTAACGTGAGAAAACAAACGAATTTGCTTGTTACCTTGGAGTTATTGCTAGGGCCATGCATATTTCGCGAAAAGATTCCAAGACTAGCTGAAAGTTAAAACACTGTAGCATCGTCTGCGTTTCGTGATTGGGTGAGCTTCTTTCAGGTACATCACGATTGTTAAAATACCAATCACAGTAATTCATTGCGGAAGCAAATGCGTCCTTGGTGGCTCAGCCAAAATAAGGCAACTACTTCTCTCGCTAGACGGCCGCCAATCACAATTAAGAAACCGCTGGTGCGGGTATAACTTGTTGCAGTCTAATAGGTAGAGACCTGCAAAATTCGCGGTTTCGATGGCCTTCAGGATAGACTGCACATACCCCTTGTACACTCGGGCAAATAACGCAAGTTCATTGGCTGCCGACTTGTAAGTGGTCTCAGTTGGTTTGTCTGTGATTCGATCCTTCTTTGGTTGAGGGTTTATAACTGGTTGAGATTAGTCCAGATGAACAGTAAGCCAATAGCAAAATTATCTAACAGGTATATGTGTTTGAATTCTAGCCTATCATCGAATGAATCCGCGAATTTTGCAGGTCTCTACTAATAGGCGGTCAGATTTATTCGTGAAAAATGCCTGCCCCTAGTTATTGCGTCCCATGTCTAGTTTCATAAACCCGAGATGCATTGCCGAGGCTGAAAAAAAAATTGTAAAAAATGGTGGGGTTTTTTTGGGGGGGGGGGGAACACGTTAGCACTGCCCGTTTCCACGTCACGAAGGCGTCGAGGTGTGCGTTACACGCGAGAGACGGACGCGTCGGACATTACACGGGCCGCACGGCAAACATCGCCGCGGTAAAGCTGAAATATTATACGTTCGCGTCGCCCGTTGAGCGTCCATTCTGGACCAGCACCTGCGGCTAGACGAACGCGAGGACTCCACTCCCCCCCTTCCCCACCCCAATAAATTCCCCAACTCATTCCACGCAATCGCCGCGGAATTCCTGGCAAAGTGTTCCTCTGGATTATCATTAGAGACTCGGAATTAATTTCGAGATACACCGAGAGGAAGGATTGTTTGCCTCAACAAAATATTTGTTCGTACATGGCGAAATAAACGTAATTTGTTAATTCAACAAAATATTTTGTAGTAGGAAAGAATCCGTTGACCCGACAAAATGGTTTTTCAACTCAACTGTTTATTTGGTTAAGTGTAACAAACAAATTTTTGTTACTTACCAAGTTTGGTTAAGCTAACAAAATATTTTGTTACAGCAAGTAAATATTTGTTTCGCCATATATAAACAAATATTTGTTTGATTCAAGCAAACCTTTTTCTCTGTGTAGGCTATAATCTAAACTCCGTTCACCTTAATGCTGCTTCAGTGGTTGGACCACAGTATCACCTGGAGGGACGCCGAGCCGATGGGGAAACCCCTTTCGACAAAAGAAGCGTCGAATCACACGAGCATCCATTACCCTTTTTAACGGGCGAGACTAGTCAGTAGCCAAATGGGCAGGTATAATTTGAGGGAAGCCTTCTTTTCACAGACGAGAGAGCCAAAACCCGAAGTTCCCCGAAGTTCATGCTTTTTCCCCGTATATTTTATGTAGCTATCCTAACCAAATCAACCGTCCACAATGTTTTAAAGTATTTATAATGTAGCTAACCTATCCTAATTGACCATTAGTATCCCTTTTATCAACACCGCCATATTTATTTACAATGAACAAAAAAAAACCGATGATGCACGATCGGGCGTTTGGCTCTCTCGTCTGTGAAGAGAAGGATTCCCATAATTTGATCGAGTACACAAGAGAATCGTGGAGTCTATCCGCAAGCCTGCGTGAAGCTTCGACTAAGAGAATCAATCGAATCTCTCTTTAATATTCGATTTGACTTCGCCAGGGGAATTTGCTATTCGTTTTATTTTTGAAGCTTCGGTTCTGCAGCAAAGATACGCGTCTGATAAGAAGCCTCGTGTTTGTTGCGAAGTTTTAAAACATTGGAACCCTAAGATTTGCTCATTAACATATTTATATTTGTGTTGTATTATGTGTTGCTTGATAAAGTTAGTTACTTAAAATCATTCAAAGAAGTTAGGTACTCCGTTTTCTTTTATGAATGCTTAAAATTATTTTTATTATACATTGTTTATTTAATTTTTATTTAATATTGTTATTGGGCCAAGCCGGTTAATCTAATAAGTTCAAACATTACAAACGTAAAACAATGATTTTTTTTTTTACTTCAGTCTAACAATTCCATTGCCAACAGTTCTTAAACCAATGCAAATAAAACAAAAGGCAAAATTTAAATGTCGCGTCTTATTAAAACTACGTGAGATAAATTAATGAAACAAATTGTATCAGGGTGTAGAAACAACATTGCGTTGTTTTCTGAATGGGTTAATACAATATTCCAATTTTTTTTAACCTTTGATGGTTGTACAGACAAGGATTCCGGGAAATATGTCTAATATTATCTAAGTGAACAGTTGGTTAGGTTAAGGGAGCGAAATTAGTAGCAACGTAATTTTTTTTTTAATTTGTAATCCGCGTTTAGTTACTACTTATTTAAAGAAGACGCGACTCTAAAACCACTTTATTTTCAATGTCTCCTTTAATAAAAAATATCCTTTATTATAAGGGTTAAAAAAATTCTGTATACCGATAAAATTTATTTCGTTTATTTATTCCACGTGGTTCCCATAAACCGCAACTTTCAAAATTCCCCTAAAACAAATTCCGCAACTGATCCATCTCGTAGCTCCAGCCCTCGCCCGCCTGTAATAACCATAATTGCATTTGGGATTTTTTTTTTAAGTTTATGGCTGTAATTAACTCATCTACGTCAGGGAGAAAGGAACCATTCCCCCATGCCCCATTTAACCCCCGCATAAACCCCGCCGTGTTGTCAGAGGTTCCACGTGTTGGCGGTATTACGCGGATGCAGTTGGAAGGCTTGTTTGTTGATTGACAGGGTGGGTTGGTCATCCTGACGGGTCGGGATCGAAAGCCAGCTTTTGGCTGAAGTGGGTAAGCTGTTAGAAATTACAGTAATTATACGGTTTTTGACGTGACAACGTCTAATAAATCGATGAACGCCGGCTGCACGCACGAAAAAGTGTCCCGTTACGCACACTGTCCCGTTACGTTGTGTCCAGTTACGCTCATTGTACGGTTGCGCCGCATCTGTCTCTCTCCCACTCGATTGGAACAACCATCGATTTGACTTTTTCGAGGCACATTAAACTTGAAACACTCCCATTCGTTTCCTACTTCTCCTATCATCGTCCTATCCTTAACAGAATAACACAGATTGGAAGAAGTTAAATAGCAAACATTTATAAAAGTTATAGTTGAAATAATCTGTTCGTTAAAGTAATAAACATATTTGATTTAATGAGTGCAAATAAAAGTAAATTTATCAATTAAATTGTAGATTTCATTTCACTCCTTCTTTGTATCCATACAAAAAAGTGATATTTCAATAAAAATGATTCAATTTTATTCATAAAAAAATGCAATCATTTCATCAATGTTTTGTTATGACGTTGTCACGTTAAGCTATCGTCCGTAAACCGACTTTACAGACAACCAATTTTTTTCCGACGAAGAATGTACCTCAAGTAAACGAGTTATTTAGTGGGAACACAACGCCAGATTATTACTTCCGAGAAATACGTCTCGTTGTGAACAAGTTGAAACGTACGCGTGGAAGGATATAAAGCTCTCGGTATACGGCTTTTGGTGGGAGCAATCTCGCGGATGCGTAACAGGAAGTCTTCTAGGCGAATGGTTCGACAGTCGACGCAGCGAACGCGCTGCTCTCTGCGCGCGATGGTGGCAAGCCAGTTTTACGGTTCCGGCAGCGAGTTCTAGCGGCAGTTGTGGGAAGCACGTGTGATTCGCGTCCAGAAATGTACTTGAATACACATTTATTTATTTCAAGTATTCTACTTTAAAATTACGGTCTGAGGCTCGACTTTGGTATTATAAATGTAACTGCAACATGAGAACACATGCATTTTCTCGTTACCGAGGTTAGATGTTACACATCACAGACAAGTACTAAAATACTGGCTTATTATTTTTTTGCCGTAGACTTAACTTGTTTTGAATGTGTTTTTTGACGTGACTACGTCTAATAAATCGATGAACGCCGGCTGCACGCACGAAAAAGGATGACCCATTGTCCCGTTACGCACATTGTACCGTTACGCTTTGTCCCGTTACGCTCATTGTACTCTTGCGCCGCATCTATCTCTTTTCCACTCGATTGGAACAACCATCGATTTTACTTTTTCGAGGCACATTAAAATTGAAGCACTCCCATTCGTTTCCTACTTTTCCTATAATCGTCCTATCCTTAACAGAATAACACAGATTGGAAGAAGTTAAATAGCAAACATGTATAAAAGTTATAGTTAAAATAATCTGTTCGTTAAATTAATAAACATATTTGAATTGATGAGTGCAAATAAAAGTAAATTTATCAATTAAATTGTAGATTTCATTTCACTCATTCTTTGTATCAATACAAAATAGTGATAATTCAATAAAAATGATTATATTTTATTCATAAAAGAATGCAATCATTACATCAATGTTTTGTTATGACGTCACATTAAACTATCGTCCGTAAACCGACTTTACAGACAACCAATTTTTTTTACAAAACTATATTATCCTTTTCCCGTAAATTTAAGAAAATTGCAGTAAATCTAAGAACATCCCTGGATAATTTTTAATCAGCGTTATTCGTAAAATTAATTTTTTTTTTTTTAGAATTTATGGCAACACGAAACAAAGGGGCAAAAGACTCATTTAAATATCGCGTATTCCGATATTAGTTTTAATTTTTGTAGATGTGGAAACTGGAGTGTTTAAGTTACTTGTGCGAAAAGGAAAATAAAATAATATGACTAATAAATCAAATAGCTAGACCGTTTGGTTTGTAAAACTATATAATCAATTTAAATATTCAAAGTATGAGAAGATTCGATCACTTGCTTCAGATAAAAAAAATTTAAAATATTTTTTTTTTTTTTACTTTCTGTCTGCTGGTGTTTTAGGTGTCTCGTAAGTGAGCTCACGAATAATTTAAGGACTACCATACAAAAACATGCAGTTCTGTTTATTTGCCAATAAATCAATTGCATACAATCGCAAGAAAAACTAATTTTGATAATTTTTGAGTTTTTGCAATTAAGCAAGTAGCTCATGTAGAACCAAACAAAAAGAAATAAGTAGGGGCAGGTATTTATCGCGAATAAATCTGAACGCCTGTTAGACTACAACAAGGTATACCCGCACCAGAGGTTTCTCCCTTGTGATTGGCGGCCGTCTGCGGGAGAAGTCGTTGCCTTGTTTGACCGAGCCACTCAGGACGCGTTTGCTTCCGCGCTGAATTACTGTGATTGGTGTTGCAACAATCGACATGCGCCTGAAAGGAATTCGCCCAATCACGCAACACAAACGATGCTACAGTGTTTTAACTTGTAACTAATGTCGGAATCTTTTCGCGAAATATGCATGGCCCTAGAAATAAGCTATGCTGCTTTGCGTTATTTTTAGCTTACGTATTGTGGATTAAAACACACAAAAAAACACGAAGCTTATTGTTTTGGAATAACAATTGTTGATACCTCTGGGTGGTCACGAATGAAATATTACATTTTTATTGTGCCTCATTTGTTTTTAGAACAAATACCGGCGTGGGAAAATTTTTATAAACAATGATTTTTTTTTTCTGCCTGTGGGAACGAGAACTCACCGAGAATAAGCCAGGTGTAATTTGCCAAGTCGTTAACATTTTTATACAAGCTAGCCTGTTAAAAAAAGAGTGTGAGACAGAGAGAGAAAAAAAGGGGGGGTGTTGGAAATTATATCTCGTCACGTCCGTGAACCCTAACTCGAGTAAAAAAAAATCATCCAGTGAAGCTGCGAGGACTCAAATTAAACATATTACAAAACTGTTTGTTTTGCACATGAGCAGGATGATTTAAAACACCCCCTCCTCCTTTCTTTACCTCCATATCCAACACCTTGTTATAAAAAAATTTTATATTGTTTTTATCGTTAATTTTTTTTGTTGGGTTTGGTTTTAACTCATGGCAAACCACGGCCTATATCCATGTGTGAAATCATTTGTGAAAGTTTTAATTTTGCAAATATCACAGAAAAAATCTAAAAAAAAAAAAACTATAGCTGGAGACCATCTACTTTTTTTTGAATCTACAGGTTATAAATAATGTATGTGTAGATTATATATAATTCTATATCATATATATTAATTTCATGATAATTATCTGCGATGTCCCATTTGACTGGTTAAATCTCATAGGGTTCTAAGTACGAAGGCGATTTGTATTTTCTCATTTGTTTGTCTTGGGGAAAACTATATTCATTTATTTTTATAGATCAGAAAAAAATTCGCTGATTAATTTTAGGATATGCTAGAATCAAAAATAAATATTATAAAATTGGAACGTTCAATCGATTTAACGTTTTCATAACATAACCTTTAAATTCATCAACTTACACATTGAACATTCCAGTGTTTTATCTGTGGTTATTATATCATTGTTGCATTCGAAACTGTAAAATATTTTCGTAGCATAACATAACCGTTAAAAAAAATTGGTCGTCTGTAAAGTCGGTTTACGGACGATAGTTTAACGTGACAACGTCATAACAAAACATTGATGAAATGATTGATCCAGAAGAAAAGGAAATATCATATTCGGCCTGAGACTGAGCCGTAATAGGTTTTGCAACCAAACCATTTAGGCATTAAAAATATTATATTCTTTGAGGAAGAATTTTTTTTAAATTTTTCAATCTTTTGCATGATAAAATCTACATCTGCATACATTTATGAATAAAATTTAATCATTTTTATTGAATTATCACTATTTTGTATGGATACAAAGGAGTTAAATGAAATGTGCAATTGAATTAATAAATTTACTTTTATTTGCATTCATTAATTCAAATATATTTATTACTTTTGAAATGTTGCGTGCGCCATATTTATTTTTACAAGTAAGAAATAAAATTTCGCAGTTGCCGGGTTTCGAACCGACAAACTTAAGTGTAAGAGTTAGGTACGCTAACCACACGCCCACGAGACAATACTAAGATAATGTAGTTTCAAATGTTACATATAGATATTTATAAAAACTTTGTTCACGGTAGGGGTATAATATTAACACGATTTTATAACATAAACGCATCCCAAATACACCAAACTTATTTATAATGTGTTACAATATTTTTTAAAACATTGTGCAAAAGATCCTGGGTGTAATTTTAATTATTATGTGTAACTGTAAAACACCATTGTTGGTTCAAAACGTATTTGAATTTTCAACATTACTTTTAAATAACCGTACCGATTGTGCTGAAAATCGTTGGACGATCGTTAAATTACATAATATTAATAATTCAAACGACGAAAATATGATTGAAAAGTCAAATCGATGGTTGTTCCAATCGAGTGGAAGAGAGATGCCACGCATGCGTACAATGAGCAAACAAAACACATCCGTAGTGGGACATCCGTAGTGGGACACTTTTTCGTGCGTGCAACCGGCGTTCATCGATTTATTAGACGTTGTCACGTCAAAAATTATCAAATTGGAAATTTCATTTGATTTTAGTTCGTGGTTAATTGATGTAAATGTCACCAGCGAGGCATCGAGATATCGGTCGCCGTACGCGCAACGCAAGCCAACTACATGATCGTCGAGTAAATGAGACTGACTAAGAGCGTAGACACCGTTTGGAAGAAAATAGAATAAGAATTTCTCAATCGCGATCCATCATGACTCCAGAACAACGGTTACTGTCGAGTTTGACTCACTCGGAGCTTACACACAAAATAATTATATATATAAGAATGTTTTTATGTACGACGTCGAAAACTCCAACACCGTTTGACCGATGGCCATGAAAGTTGGCACATAGAAGTGTTTTTTCATGGAGAAGGTTTTTATGCTATCCATTTTTTACTTAAAAAAAAAGAGAATATTTCAGTTCTGTTATAAATCTTCACTAGATGGCGCTGCAGCGCATGAACTTCTATTCCGTTCATCTGATCGCCGTGAAAATGTGTAAACATAGATATTTGAACATGGAGAATATTTTCCACGATATCCATTTTCTCATAACTCGCCACTAGATGGCGCTGCAGCGCATGAACGTATATACCGTTCATCTGATCGCCATGAAAATTGGTACACATAGATATGTAGGGACCGGAAAAATTCACGGGTTCAATGACCTGCAGGATGAACTCCATAGTTCTACGTACACTCGGTCAAATGTCACCCACTCATTGGCTGCTGTCTTGTGAGACGTCCAAACGTAACAGCCTGTGATTCGATAAAGCTTTGGTCAGGCGTTTCTCATTGGCCCAGAGTCATCCAGGTGAGTTGTGAGCCAATGGAAGAGGCAGCACTGAGGTATAACTATTTGTATTTTAGCCTATCGCGAAATTAATTAGCGAATTTTTCTGGTCTCTATAGACAAGGGCGCCCATACCCGGGGGCAGGGGGGGCGCCTCCCCCCCCCCCTAGCTTTCAGGGAAGGAAAAAAAATATAGTGTGGTCAGGTGTTTTACTTTAAAGAAAATTATTTAAATTCGGTATTATGTAGAAGTGGTTCAACACGAAGATATTATTGTATATCGTTTTTTACATGTCTACTTCATTGTTTTATTTTAGTTCAAGCATTAGTTTCTGCTGCTGCGATATAAGGTGTTGTGTACAGGGAGAAAATGCGGGCAAGCTCTACGCCCGTGGCGAGTCATTCCCCTTCGTAATCCTGCCCAAGCTCGCGCGATAACACAACACAACAGATTTAGACCAGTCAGAGTTAGACGACGCGACAGTTGACATGTGCTTGCAGACGGCGAAATGTTTTGCTACTTCTTCGTCATAATAATGTTAATGTTCACAAATAACATCTCAAAACAGAGATTTTTCAATATTCTTTAGGTATATAGTTTTATGCATCTGGTCTAGATTGAGTTTAGTGTAGTCAGTCAGTAACTTAAGTGTAAATAAATCAGTGAAAATTGTAAAGATAAAAACCATTGTTATTATGTAGTGTTTCTTAGTTTTCCTCATTCGTCACATCCACTCAGAATATTCACAATTTTTAAGGTAAGCTTACACCATTATAGTTACTCAAATAAGAACTATTGTTCAGAAAAGTCTAAAACGTAAAATTTATGTTGGAATTTTGAATTTAGAGGAAAAATTTTTTTCTCTTCAAAAGTGTTTAAGAGGATAAGGATTCCGCTACCTTCAGTAGACTCGGAAGCAATTCACACTGGAATCCCGAATTTACGTACGCTCACGGTCGCTTGGATTGCATTCGTAAAATCGTTATCTTCATAAAATTTTAAACACCCCACCCCCTGAAGATACATGTTATAATTTATTGAACGGAATAAATATAATATTAAATAGTAAAAACAATGACTGCGCTCTGCCCTCTGCCCTCCTTTGATCCCCTTATTTTTTTATATTTTTTTTAACATTCCATAACTTGCCTCATTGCACGAGTGATATAAAGTGACCTCACAGCGACTAATCACAGTTGCACCACGCATTGCATCATGTTAACTTTTGTGTGGTGACAGATACATCAATACTGACCTGCTAGAAAATTTTCGAAAGCAGAGAGAAAGCAATGACAAATTCATAACCATTTTCGAGGCAGTAAAAGAAGATTGTAATGAGCTTGACATATATATAAAAATCCCAATATTGGCTGGAAGGCAGACCCACAGATGTAACGTGAAATTCCAGTGCTCATCACCTGAAGACTATTTCAAAGTTGCAATTTACAATCTGTACATGGATTCTATAATTATGTCACTTACTACAAGATTTGAAAGAGATAAAGGCATACCTTTCAAAGGTGGAATTCTTCACCAACATTTGATGAAAAAGGAGACGAAAGAAGATTTAATGAGAGACATAAAAAGTTAGCAAAAGTTTTATCAAATCGACAACTTGGAAGCAGAAGCCAGATTATGGTATGACGTCTGGACGAATAAGGAATGTTTGGAAAAAACAAAGCTCCATGATATACTTTCAGAAAAAATGTTTTACCCAGCAGTAAGGAGACTGCTTATATTCTACCAAACCATACCCCCCACAACTTGCACAATAGAGCGTTCTTTCAGCACACTGCGTAAAGTGAAGACGTGGCTGAGAAGTACTACTGGCGAGGACCGTCTGTCCAGCTTGTGCCTTCTAAGTGTCCACAGGAAAAGAGTGAAAAACCCTGGTTTCGAGGACAAAGTGCTTGACTTGTTCGGCAAGAGGAAAAGAAATTTACAGTTTGCTTTTTCAGATAAATTTTAGAGTCAAATCCGTAATCAAACTTAATATGCATAATATGCATAATATGCATAATAATTTATCTTAAAATTTGCTTTTTATGTCAATACCAGTGAAAAATCGTGTGATGTGTGCATTTTTAATTTGTTTTCTGTATTAAATTATGAAGGTAGAGAAGCATAAGATACTGAAAACTAAATTCTTATACTTTATTCCTACTTAAGAATTCTGTTAACATAAATTAGGTTAATCCTCTATAATTGTGTTTGGACACTGATATGAAATTCCTCTTTTTTTAATCTTTGCTTGTTTCATAAAATGTTCATATTTTATAAATAACCCATTGAAATTCATGTGTTAAACAATAAATTTAATTATTATAAGAAGATGAACTTGTAAGAAAGTTAATGATTGGCTAGCATATCCAGGGAATAGCGATAGCTAGGACATTCAGCTTATGTTTTGTGTTTTGACATCTGAAAGTCGTTTAAATAGCAAAGGAAAAGTACATTCTTTAGAACGAAGGAGTATTCGTTCTACCACGGTTTTGTAGAGACATCGTTATTACCTACTTCTGATTATCCACGAGATATCAATTTTGCAAGATTTTATTATAGTTTCGACTAAATTCAAGTTTTTACTAATAAAGCAATGTGGCAGAAGTAGTATTAATGAATTAGATTATTGTGACAAAATTTGAATCATCGTAGGCGATAAACTGCTACCACGATAGGGTTTATTCACAATCTATTGCTTGCTTTGAAACGAAGTATAAAATTTTCACGACGGAAACGAATGAAACCAGTCAACTAAGTTTACAGCCTGCAAGACTGATTACTGACGCTGTTCAGCGTGCTGTAATGCCAGCGATCAACATTTTTGACTGAAGAGAATCGAGCTGAGGAGAAGAATTTCTGCCAGTTCATATCAAAACCGCTCCAGCCGGAAGGAAGGAAGGCCAACGATTGACCGGCAGTGGCGATATAGAAGCAGTTGAGGGCGCCGTGATTCACACAGAACTTCGAAGTCGACCATTGGTGCGTACCGAACAAGACCTTTCCCACTGCGAGGAAGGAAGCAGCGGCAGTGAGCAGCCATAGTTCCCGGACCACGCACAGCTGTGTTGCAGAGCCAGAGGTCATCTGTGTCGTCATACTTTCGCATGTACTGACGGAGGTTAGTTATCGTCGTCTTGAATAGCATTTGAACAATTTTCGAGAGTCCCTTGAACTATCGATTATCAAGTACCTAAATCATTTTCTTTTCATATAATCATAGATCACACTAGTTTTCCAGAAGTTCATCTTCAATTTAATTTTATTGTGAATAATTTTTGGCATGAACTAAATTTTAATTTGTTCTAACTATAATGTTGATTTTGTGTCTGATCAGATGGAATTCGAAGTTGCTGTTTGATTAATAACTTAACTTTGCAATTTACTTTTGAGAATTGACCTTGTCCCTTAAGTGTAGTTCATATCCAGTGGGCCAATTTGCTGACACCATTGAGCAAAAATAGCCGTAAGCACTGTTTAAAGGCACTCATTGATAACATGATTTGCGCTGATAATATTAAATTGAGTTTAAAGTTACATGATTTGAAACAATTCCTTTTGATAGTAACTTATATCTTATTTGAATATTGTAAACAGATTTCACATTTGTAATTTGAAACTTTACTATCACTAAATAAACTTATAGTCCTCGATTACTGAATCCATCTGTGCTAATTCTAAATTATAAGCAATTATGATTCATATCGAAACATACTGATATTCATTTAACTTTGAGCGAGGGAATATTTTGTATGATAAAATGTCGCCGTGGTAAAGGTAAACAACAGTTGAAAAAAAAATTGTTTGAAAATTTTTTTGACCATAATTATAAGCGTAGTTCAGGCGTTACATTTAAAAACAACTATTTTCTTACTGTGATAACATATTTAAATCTTTTGACCAACACGTTTTAAACTTTATAATTATTTTAATTTAATTTGTACGCGACATTTATTTAGGGGTAAAGAGAGCAATTAGTTGGAGGACTGTATTCTTGATATTCGTGTACCCGAGACGCTGCAAAAATATAAGGACTGTATTCCTGCATTTGGGTTGCTAAAAATTCACTTGCTTCAATAAAATAGTTAATATTTAATTAATAAAGTAGCCAATAAAGTTTTTTTATGGCGAATGAGTACTGTGGTCTATTATTTTGGTAAATGGACAAAAATTGTTAACAGGGTCAGAACTGGAACTATTTTATGGCTAGTAACAAGCCGCAGTTAGTCTTCCAAAATCCCCCCCCCCCTACAAATTATCATATGGGCGCCCTTGTCTATAGATATGGTGCCAACCGAGGTTCAAAAAGCCAGAAAGGGAAACCTTTGCAGTACTGACTGTTCAAGTGAGTTTCAACGAGACGGGCAGTATCGCTTCTCGAGAATCAGGTCCTTGCCAGGGTGCAGAGCTTTACAGTGACTGCTCCGGCAGCGCTGTGTAGTGGCGGGTGCGGGAACCACCCGCGAGCCATGTGGTTGGAAACACAGGCTCGGCGTTCTTTTAAAAAAAAATTCTACGTCGAGTTTCGTGCTGCAATTGCATCTCTGGCTGTTTTGAGGGGTCCCAGTGTGAAGTGGGTGATCGAGGGGAAGGCGCCAGCAGTGCTGATAAGTAGATACCTGCAAAATTCGCGGATTCATTTCGTGATATGCTACAAATTCAAATAATTATACCTCAGCGCTGCTTCTACCACTGGTTCACTGTTAATCTGGATTAATGAGGGCCAATTAGAGACCCTCACTCAAAGAAGTGTCGATTCTACAGACACTCAGTCGAGACGACTCACAAGTCAGCAGCCAATGAACAGTTGGCATTTTCTCGAGTGTGTAGTGGATATTGGAGTCTATCCTGAAGGTCATTAAACCCGCGAATTTTTCCGATCTCTACTGATAAAGTATAAAGGCCAAGTACACAGCCGACTGTCTGGTCAGCTGAGTGAGGCAGGGGGCACGAGGTGGTGACTATGCCCCGGATGGGTCTCCCTGGTATCTGATCATAGCCGAAGCTCTAACACCTTTCCTGATTTAAAAAAAAATGGAGGGAGGGGGAGTGATCCCTGGTTCCCATTCTACCCTACAAGGGCGCACATTGCCGGCCATAGACTGGAATAAAACTGCAAGTGCGTCTCGATCCGCGAGTTGACAGAGTGCGGAGGGGACCTGTTTTTTTTTCCAAAGCCTGCTAGGTCCAGACGATGGGCTTTGGCTTTATGCAGAACTGTAAGCTTTGAAAGATTTGTGCAATCATTTGTGTCATCATTTGTGGTTTTTTATTCTCGTTCTCTTCTGTTTTGGAAAACTATTGTGTTTGTTTCGTCTTTTCGTTTTGCCGTGTTTTTGTGTCGTTTCAACTGTTGTACTGAATTTTTTTTGGGTTCAATATTTTTGTGCTGTCATCATTTGTGTTTTTTTTTCGTTCTCTTAGTCCATTATTCTTTGTTTTTCTTTGTTTGTTGACCTTATTTCTGTTATGGAATATTACGTGGTGTTTACATCCTCTTGACAACAGCAATTTTTTTGCTTAATTTGTGTTCTTGTCTTTTGGGTTTTTTGTAGTTTTCTTCTACAGACTTACATGTGCTTAGCAATTGCTAGGGACTGGAAAAATTCGCGGTTTGAATGACCTCTAGGATGGACTCCAGGATCCTCTATGTACGCGGGAATATTACACCAGCTACATCAGGCTACTGACTTCGCGACACCTGCTAACTGGGATGCTTATGATTCATTACTTCTTACGTTGAGGGTCCATTCATTGGCTCACAGTCCTTCAGGCAAACTGTGTTCCAATCGCTGAAGCGGCAATAGGTTAACACGCACTTGGATTCTAGCCTATCGCGAAATGAACCCGCGAATTTTTCCTATTTCTAGCAATGGCTAGAGACCCGTGAATTTCGCGTATTCAATGACCTCCAGTATAGACTCCAATATCCTCTACACACTCGGGCAAATGCCAACTGTTCATTGGCTGTTGACCTGTGAGTCGTCTCGACTGGATGGCCTGTGATTCAACATTTCTATGAGTGATGGGTCTCTAATTGGCCCCCTCAGTCCTCCAGATTAACAGAGGAACCAATGGCAGAAGCAGCACTAGGGTATAATTATTTGAATTTTTAGCACGACACGAAATGAATCCGCGAAATTCATGGGTCTCTAGCAATGGCGTATGTCTAGGGACCGGAAAAAATTCGCGGGTTCAATGACCTCTAGGATAAACTTTATAGTTCTACGCGCACTCGGTCAAATGTCACACTCTCATCGGCTGCTGTCTTGCCAAGGTGTCCCAATGCAGCGGCCTGTGATTCGACACAGCTTCGGTTGAGTGTTTCTCACTGGCGGCCCAGAGTCGTCGTCCAGGTGAGCTGTGAGCCAATAGCAGAGGCAGCACTGAGGTATAACTATATGGATTTTAGGCTGTCGTGAAATGAATCCGCGAATTTTTTTTTTCCGGTCTCTACGTACGTCCGAAAGCTTGCGTCGAGTAATGTAAGCTGACTCCTGATGTATCCTGGAAAGGGGCTCAGATTTGGGAAGGGGAGAGGGGAGGAGGAGGAGGAGAAACAAGCGCAAGTGTGTCTGCGGCGTCGGGACGCACGGGGCGACGTGGAGGAGGGCGGGAGGAGGGGGGGGGGGGAGGGGGGTAGACGTCTCTGTCACCTGAGCCGCCTGGCCAGGTCGGCGCTGGAGTTGGCGACGGAGTCCAGCGCCGGTTCGCGGCACCAGTGCTGGGGGCGCGCGGCCATGAACAGCTGGTTGTAGGCGTGGAAGGCGTTGGGCAGCACCGCGGGCAGCAGCACCAGCCACAGCAGCAGCTGCTGGTAGGCGCCGAACTCGCCCACGTCGGGCAGGATGGCGTCCAAGTCCATGTCCTGCGCACCTCCCCCAGGCTACCCCCCACACGCCCGCCTGCGCAGGGAAACACGCAAGCGATATATAATATTATATTATATATATTATACTATAATAATATACAATTGTATTATATATTGTAACATAAATTATAAAATAATATAATTATATTGTTATTATGTTATCTTCACAAGATTTGTGCAATGGGAGTGCATGACTTGATGTAAGTTTTTGGACATACGCCATTGCTAAGAACTTTTTCTGTTGAAGAAAAACTAATAAATAAAATAAATAAAAATACACAAGAAAGACAAAAAACACACAAAATTAAGCAAACAATTGCTGTTGTCAACAAGTTTGTTGACCATATTTCTGTTTCGGAATATTTTGTGGTGTTTATATTCTTGTTGAAACAGCAATTGTTTGCTTAATTTTGTGTGTTTTTTGTCTTTCTTGTGTATTTTTATTTATTTTATTTATTAGTTTTTCTTCAACAGAAAAAGTTCTTAGCAATGGCGTATGTCCAAAAACTTACATCAAGTTATATTGTTATTATATAATACATACATTATATTATATAATTATATTATAATTATATAATATATACATTATATTAGCCTATATAGTATAATGTGTAAACACCGTAGCTCTCGGCAAACAGCAATTTGGCAGGAGTGATTTTTAATTATTTTTTTCCCCCGTCTGGTACGTACACGAATAAATCAAAAGTTTTTTTCCGACGCGCGAGCATGTCATCCTACACACACACACACTCACACACACACACACATCATGTCCTCGTGAGAAGCATGGATTTTTTTTTTCCGATCTCCGTGTCACACACAGAACTGAAATGTCGCCGTTTGTATTTGATTCGATCCAATTCTAAACACGCTCGCGCGCCTATATATATATATATATATATATATATATATATATATATATATATAAAAAAAAAACGTAAACTACATAATCTTAACGCGCATTTTTTGAAAAGACCCACGCGCGACCTGTTGCAGAATTGTTTCACTATTTCAGACCTTAACTGGCTTGCGCGCGACAACTCACCAACAGTTTCAACGCAATCTGACGAATGGCACAGGAACGAATACGGGACAAGCAAAGAAACATCCAGTCTTACATATACGAGTATGAATAACAGAGAAAGTATTTCAAATGGAACACCGAACGTCTGAATAATGTTTAATAGAATTGTGTTCCACAAACATAGCGAATTTTTGCCTTTTTAGCAAATTTATTTCATTGAAACAATTAATTGGGAGGAACACCTTTATTTCCCACATATTTTTTGTGATTTGTTGCTACCACCAACTATTTCAATGAAATAATATTTTTACAGTGACAAAATTCACTTCGTTCACTAAACAAAACACAGTCGCTAGGTATTCCATCTGTACCTAATACTTTGTGCTTTATTTGCAGTGAAAATGTAGTTCAACTCCAACTTCAAAGACTTATATCACACATTGGAAGCTCTTCAGATCAAAAGTGATATTTATGTAACTTATTTGGTCGTATAAACCTGCAGCCTAAGTTTGATGGTCAAATACAGACTCATTTGTATTATTGGATGCAAATGTAATATTTTTAACGGTTTTTAAGTACCTATTTATTACAGATTAAGAATAGTTAAATGGAATACTGAACTTAAAAAAAATTGTTTTAAATATAATTCTAGTAGCTATTGCACGGTGAGGTTTGAGTTCCGTTTAGAAAAATGTATATTGATTTTTACCTGGCCTTTAAAAATTACATTAATACATATTTTTGCTAATTTGTATAATAAGTTTGGAATAAATAATATAACGGCTTATTTATAAATAATTTATTGTATGCTGGTGCTAATTCAAAGTATCTGTATTTCTTTCGTTTTGAGGAGACTGCTTAAAGAAAGAATATAAATAGGGATATTCTTGCAATTTCTTTTAAAATTTTAATACGAAACGTTCTTCGTAGTCATAACATTTTACCTAAAATATCTTCACCTCTACCAACTTTCTGCACTGTAAGATCAGTCGAAAGCGTTATTATACATCGTTTTCGTGTTGTATTTGTCTCTTACAATTTCTTTTCCCGTCTTTCGCAGCTGTTTTCTCGGAGGAACATTAGCATGTCATGCCGATCCTTCTAACACGTATTCACAACCCCCCCCCCCTCCCCCATTTATTGATTTCCCATTAAGACAGTGCGAACTTGCAAGAAATTTTACGGCGTCTTTTTATTTTTTTACTTCGTGACGATTACAAGGGCGCGAGTGCATTTTATATCTCATTTAAAGTCGACCTTACCGAACCTTCTCGGAATCACACGGGAATCAATTCAGGTCACTATTTTTGTATCATGTTCAGCGATTTTCAATGCGTGGTAATGTAAAATTATACAGTTATTTAACTTTTGCAAAGTTTTAAACGTTAATTATTTGAAATTTATGAAATAATAAGGCACGGAGTTAAAATTTAATTTTGCACGTAAAGAATAATTTTAAAAATCTATTAGAAAAGATGGATGATTATTGTTGATATTAATATCTAGGGTAAAATTAATTTTTTTCGGTATATATAACATATATTTTTCGGTTACTTTCTTAAACTTATTTGAATTTTAGGTCAAATACATCAGCACACGTTAAATTCAATCATTTCGTACATACAGGCGAAAAAATATTTTTATGACAGATTTGTTTTCAGACAGTCACGTTGGTTTTATTTATTCGTATTGATTGATTGCACTTATTTTTGTTTATACTGTCAGCCTTATAACCTATATACTTATAGATTAAAGGTCTTTGCAAAATTTTAATAAAAAATTAATTACGGTTTGTAAAATTAAAATTTACCCTTGGAATGCTTTTGTAGGTTTAGGCCTAATATTTGAAACATTATAAATATATCTGTAAGACTTAATTCCGAAGTTTAAAATTTTTAAATTTATGCCTGTTACAACAGCAGATTATAATCGGTGCGCTTTAAAAATCGATCTTAGAGGCCCGTAGATCACAGCCCCATTTGCTATGCAGAGTCTACTCCAAGCCTAAAGCGCAGTGAAAGTTTACGAACAGACTATGGCGAGGTGGGAGGAAACTTTGTGCCATCCTTTCAAGCAAACACCACACTTCCCCTAGAAAAATTTCTCCTGAACCGCCGTCGAATATAGATCTGCGGAAGTGAACACTTTCGAAGTTTGGTTGGAAATAATTTTCGTGTTCGTAAGTGTAGAGAGACGGTTAACTCCTAGAACGACGCAGACTAGTGCTTCTGACGCTGGGATAGCAACAGCGCGAATGACGCAACAAAAAATATATCGCGTCACGGTGAAAGAGCAGTTTCACCCGAGTGATATACAGTATGTCCATAAAAGAATATCCCACTTATAATACATAATAGTATCAACTGTAAGTGTTGTAGAGTGTCGGTTCAAAATCACAATCAAAGAGTAACTCAAACAGTTTTTAGATAAGCTCATTCGCGAATACCGCTTTGTTGTTTTTTCGCTTGCAGCGCAAAAGAATGGCTCTTTTTCCCCAATTAATAAAGAGTGAACCTGAAAACTTTATTTGGGAACACGATAGAGCCCCTCCCCATTGGAATTTCTTTATACGAGATTGGATGAACGTCGAAGTCCCTGACCGTTGGATTGGTCGTAATGGGAGAGACGAAAAGAGCTCTTTTTTGCTGACTCCCACGTTTACCTGACATAACTCCATGCTTTTTTTTTTCCTTTGGAGCTTCACAAAAGATCGTGTGTACGTTCCGCCTCTACCTAATTCTTTGCCAGAGTTGAGACAGAAAATTGAAGAGGCTATCGCTTCCATTTCTCCGCGGACGTGTTAACCAAGGTGTGTGAAGAACTGGAATTAGGTTGTATGTGTGCCTTATAACTAAAGGTGCACATATTGAACATTTGAAAGAAAAGCCAGGTTAGTCTACCTTCAATTTAATGTACAATTGGTTGTAAATATTCTAAATTAAACTTTTATGATATACCATTGAATCTGCCAAGTTTTTGAACGATTCATTCACTCCCAAATTACGTAAAACTAGAATGATTTCAGATTGTTTGCAAGGAATTTTGAATCATCATGTGCAACATAAATATTTATTTATTTTCAAACGAAATGTGTTCGATGTAATGGCTTGGAAGTGCGAAATAGTGCAGCTGTTTGCCTGAAAGCCACACAACCTGGAAAGTGTTAAGTTTTCAGTAACCGTGGAAAGAATTATCCGCCAACTTCCATGCACAAATTTCGAACATCGCCGTTTGCCTCAAGAAGATGAATCTTCCGTAAAAGACCGGGAAAAAAAACCACGTTAGAAATATGCATGGAGAGTAAAAACTTTATCCCAAGTATTTCCAATTAATCACTTTTCAACAGCTACAAATTTTGCGGTGATTTTAGAGCTCCGTTTAGTTTTAAAAATTCTAAACGATTAATTTTTCATTAATTTTTTTTTATTATTATTACAAATATATATATATATTGTTCAGCTCCAACTTGCAAGTCGTATAACATGCTTTGGAAACACTTAAGACCATAGTTTGACGGGTTTTGACTCCACCAGTATATAGCCTTAGGCTATCATATACCCAGTAAGATGCCACAAACTCGAGGCAATCATTTCTCCGCGCGTCAGGCTACGGTAACATGGATGCGTGTTCTGGAGAAAAGAGGTTCCGATGATTTCTTCAGAAAAATTAAAACAACACAAATGACCTCTACAGAACACTCACGAACACGTCAGAACACGTTGGTCGTTCAAACCAGTTTGAATTTTCGCATTTAGTTCTGACGTGCAATCGTTTGTAGAATATTGATCAATAGGTCATTACAATGAATGCAGAACAATTAATTTGTCTTTTATTTGTAAACAAGTGTCTGTGGGATATGCAAAAAAAAAACACTTTATTGGTTGACTTAAAAGATCTTGAAAGAACTTTTGATGCACTACTCTATCGTCTCTTGCAGCCAACAATCCGTAAACGTATTCGTTTTTTTACTACTCATTTTATATCGGACTTTCAAGGACATACGCGTCATCTATGGGTTACATCTTTGTTGGTGGATAGAAAAAAACTGATATCAGAACATGCCTGCACTAAAACCACTATTGTTCTTACGAACAAATCTGAGCTATTCTGACGAATTCATTTTCGTCAGAACATGCATCGACTTTAACCTTAGCCTTAAAAACACAAGCATTCGACGCATTTACAATGAAATAGGTCGACTTAATTCCTGGTGGAAAGTCATTATTTTTTAAAGGTACAAGATTTCACTGCATCATTGCATCAACACATACCGCAATTAGCACTTTAATGTTTGCTTTACTCGACAATGCAGAATTTAATGTTAGAACATAGTAAATAATCTTTGCAATGCCATTATATTTTATTTTACTATTATACCTCCACTGCTATAAGCAAGACAATATTGATTTTTTTTATTAGTTTTGCTGCAAACACGTGTAGTGTAACATTAACATCGAAACAATATCATCTGTCTGATGTTGACCACAAACAACAACAGATTTGGGAACACTGACAGAAATGGCTCTATGTATGATATATGTGTCACTGATTGCGGAACCTTTCAGGTTGTTCAACAAAGTGAAATCTTTGATCATTTACAATCTAGTTTTTAAGACCATGCCAAATTGAGAAACTATTTTAGGAAACAAACAGGAGCCAGCTAGTTATCAACATCGACCCCTCCAACCCCCCCCCCCCCCCGAAAAAAATTTCTTCTCGGATTCAATTTTTTTTTAACTTTTTATTTTGTGTTGCGTTACTTCTGAAGAAATTTGTTTAATGTAAACTCGTGATGTATGGTGTTAATTATACGGAACAGTTCAAAAATTTTATGGCCATCAAATCTACGTGTATAATGCAAGTAGTTAAACAATTGTGGGAGCCATTGTGGTTGAGTTGGTTGAGTGGGGTGAACCTTCACGGCTTAGTTGGATAAAAGCCGGCTCTCAGTTCGAAGGGTTCTGGGTTCGAGTCATGAGTAAGACATGGGGTGTAAATTTGCATAGTCTAGATTGTTCACTAATAGTCCATAGCCATTGAAAATAAAAAAATAATACTAATGCATGTTAACAACAAGTTTCGTTGGTGATGTAAATTACCGAAGAGCTTATTTAAGATATATTTTGACATCAGTGTAACCAGCAATGGACAAAAAAAAAAAAGGATGAAATTTCAAACACACAGAAAAAAAAAGCTAAAATCGGTCCATATCAAGAAATTAAACCCATAGACAGCACAGAAAATATCATGGAAGGAATAAGTAAAAATTATTACAGCACATATGGACACTGTGAGCCAACAACGACGAGACAGTGGGCAACGAGAACAGAACATAAAAACTAAAAACGACCTTGGACAACACAGAGACAAACAGACGAACCCAACGATAAACTAAACAGATAATATGGACAACACAACGAAAAAACAGAGACGCACAGGCGAACCCAGCGAGCTAAAATAACAGATATTTTGGACACCAGAACTCTGACAGCACAGACGAACACAGAAGTGTTTCTGAGACAATTGTAGCGACATTTCGAAAACTGAGGAGATCTGGTCACGTCCTCATTCACGAACAGACAAACAACAGAAATAAAAAATAAAAATTAAAAAATTTTGAGTGAGTCTTTCAGTACTAAGCCAGTGATGTGTAACATCTAACCTAGCTAACGAGCAAATGCATGTGTTCTCATGTTGCAAACACTCTCATAATACGAAACTCTGGCTATGAAACGAGATTTAATGCTTTAAAATAATGCCGAGCGTGATAAACATACGCAAATTGACACACGTGGTTTCCGTGTCCACAGCTAGAAGTCGCTGCCGAAGCGGCTACGTCGACTATCGAATCATTCCATTTGCGGAACGAAATTTTAAACTTTATAATGAAACGGCTCCGATAAAATCGTAAAAGACTGGAAAAAAATACTTAAAACCGGCTTTAGAGCTGATTTTCGAAGAGGAAATTTATTAAAAGTACTGTCCATCTTCTTAAAATTTATTTAACAGTTAATACTGCAAAGTCTCCCTTTGGCTTGGCGAACCACGATTTTCTTGCCAACCGCCACAGATGGCAGCACCGTGGTTACGCATTTCGGTTCCAATCGACTTCCGTTCCACTCACGGAATCACGTCTACCAAATGCCGCACAACTGGAAGCCTAAGATGTCCGACAAGTTCTGTCCCTGCCCGATTACACCCGAACAATTCACCTTCGGCCAACTTCGGGATTTGTTTTATTTTTGCGCAGGAAAAATTAATTTAAATATTAACATTGCTCGGTTAGGTTAGCTACATTAAAACACTTTAAAACACTATGGACGGTTAGGTTAGTATAGCTACATTAAAATAAACAGAGAAATATAAATATATATAAATAAACCCGATGTTGGCCGAAGGTGAATTGTTCGGGTGTAATCGGGCAGGGACACAACTTTATGGACATCTTAAGCTTCCCGCCGTACAACCGAGAGATAAGATGTTACACGTGAAATAAATGTGGTCGGAGTGCTCGCCCGTGCGTTTGCGTGATTTTCTCGGGGTGCTCCCGCATATCCCATCCCCTTTCATTTCGTGAATGCTCCGTTACCACGTCACCACCACTGGTCATTGTTAGCGACCTCAATCCCGATGAGAAGTCGAACCCATTCATTCAAAAAAATTTTGTGCATTAATGGTGGGTTAGCAAGTTTGTATTATCGCCTTTTCCTCCTCTCCCTGCGTGAATAGATTATACACAGGAAAACAAAATTCGGCACTTTAACAAAATATTCCTTTGGAAACTGAAATAGTTTGTAATACTACAGTAAATATATTGTTGTTTTTTACAATACATGGCTATGGTTATTTTTGCACATATGAAATACTTTTATTCAGATAATGCTGAGTATTTTTAATTTTTTAAAAAATCATTGAAAATATTTTTGATTTTTCAATATTTTGACTATTTTAATTTATTATGCAAATTACTGGAACGCGGTCTTGGGAACGGTTTACCAAAAAAAAATTAAAAAATAAACTATTTGAGGTACTGGATTCACACAAAGCAAAAATGGCCGGGTAAGAAACCGAACCCAGTATTACTGCTAACACAATTTTGTAGTGGTGCAGTTTTTTTCCATATAAATGTACAAACTTACAAATATTTGTAATTACAGTATGTAGTTAAATAGCAAATAATAATAAAAACAATGCTTATAATATTTCGCACTTTGCTAATCAATGCAGCTTATTTAATCGCCAAATGACAATCTCATCAATACAAAACAACAGTGTAAAAATATTTAAAAAATTTCGTTTAATTTGATTCTCATATGTGTCTATTATATATTTAATAGACACGCAAATCTAAAATCACTTTTAAATAAAAGCGGCTGTTATCTTCCATAGATTTTAAGTCCAATCATGTTAAGATATACGCATTTCGTTCCTTGCAATGAAAAACATAGTAAAAAAATTTTCAAGGGAGGTTTTTTTTTAGTTATTATAATATTTTTCCCCCAGTAATTGTCGCGTGTCTACTGGTAAGTAATCTCCGAGCGACGGTTCAGCAGATGTACGAACACGGGCGTGTTTCTAACAGCGTAGGGTCTGAAAGCGGTCGTATTGGCGAGGCGGAACATTAATATTTCATTGCAATAACTCTTCACTCCAACCTCTCCCCCCCCCCCTTCTTCTTGCCTCTTGCTCCACTTCCGACCCTACCGCCCGTGGCAGAAGCATCTGAGTAATTAATAACTGCTGTGTTTTGCGGATTCTACGACCGCGGAGAGACGGGCGAGAGAGAGAAAAAAAACTAAAGCCTATGTGAACATCCACAATGGACATTTATTTATACGCCCAGCCATAAATCATACATTACAATAGGCTCCCTTTTACTTCTAATCAAAACGTGAAAAACACCTACAAGAAAAAGCAAGCCTTTTTTTTTTTAAATTGAAAACATCGTAGATCTAGTTATGATATTTGTAAGATGTATTTTCTCAGAATAATTGAAAGTGTGTTTCCCAATTTTTTTTTTAAAAATCAATATTATCTTTAAGGAACACAAAAGGAATAAATATTTTGCCGCACCAGCCGTCTACGCAAATTATTTCGTCTGTCAGTGTGTTATAAAATATGTATGGAATTAATTCCTTAAAAGAAATACTCGTGGCTGTTATAACTTTCAGAGCAGTAGACTTGGGAGAACAGACCTAACTTCGAGTTATAACGTGTTCCGTAATATCTACCAGTAATATTTAACGCTCATGTACGATTAAACGTTTTTTTAGTAGAAAGCTTCACGACATAAATCTATTCGCATTGCCCTGAGGTATCGTAAATAGGGACAAAATTATTTTTAATCATTTATTTTGCAATTTTGATACTAAGTTGATTGAAACATACTTAAATATTTTTTTTGCTTCGAAGGAAATCAACAGGTAAGTGGCCTAAAGTAAATATATTTTTTATTATTGATATTGAACTGTACTAGTGTGTTATTAAATTCTGAACTATATATTTTGAAAAATATATATTTATTTGCGGCTATTATATCGTTTAGAATAAATAGACAAGTTGTGAGAACTTACCTAACTTCGAGTTGTAACGTTCCGTAATACCGATACGTTTAAACTCTCATCTACGATTCATCTTCTATTTTTTTTTCAGTAGGAAGCTTCAAGACGTGAATCTATTGGGATTGGGATCGTGCTGAGGTACCATGAACTGGGAGAGTTTAAGTTTTGTTAACGGTTCATTTTGCCATTTCGATTGTATTAATAATGTCACGGAAGTTTGGTGGGGTCCGTTCTGTTTGTCCGGAACAGTCCTTCGCCGCGGCTGAAAGAAAAAAAATGAACCAAGCACGTGACGCACGTGAAAGGAAAGCACCCGCGTACGTGGCACGCGCTCCGCTAAACGAGTACACGACTATCTCACGCCGCGGCGGAGCGGCGACTGGCTGTCGGCGGTACCTTCTGGCGCGCTTTTACAGCTTCGCCGCGCCGCCGGGTGTGTTACCTAGATACTCTCCTTTACAGTGACCTAGATCCTCTCTCTCGCGCGTGCGTGGATGCCTGCTTCCGAGAGCCACGGGAATCTATGGTCCTCCCTTTGAACGCCGTAAAGAGTGTATCCTGGTTTGGGGGGGGGGGGGGGGAGAGAGATTATTTCTTTGCTCTCAGTATACGTCACTTGGTGGGCGTATTTTCGTGAATATAACGGAAATGTGTATGTAGCAACGGTGATGCCATCTGTGTCGGATAGCGGGAACTTACATAATTTCACAACGACAAGAGTAAAAACCTTGCGGTTTTAATGAATTTTAATATTATGTGCAGCATTTTTTTTAATGAAATCCCTTGTCGAAAATAAGGTCCAAAGCCGAATTTTAGGATTTTTTTTGTGTCACTTTTTTTGCTTTTAGTGGAGCCGTTTCATTATATAGTTTAACATTTTGATTCTATAGTCGACGTAGTTGTTCCGGCAGCGAATTCTAGTGGCTGTTGCGAAAAAAAAAAAAAGTGTGATTCGCGTCCAGAAATGTAGTTGAAAAACACAATTTGCGTATATTTATCACGCTCGGCATTATTTTCAAGAATTCTACGTTGAATTTCACGTCGAGGTTTCGTATTATAAGTGGATTTGCCACATGAGAAAATGTTAATTTGCTCGTTACCGAGGTTGGATGTCACACATCAATGGTGAATACTGAAAAACTAGCTCACTTTTTTTTGGAATGCAACTTTTTTCATGGGGGAAAAGAGTCAATGTTTCCATAATTTATATTAATGAAATATACATATTGTCGTCTGACAGTCTGCAGTTCGCGTAGCGATTAATATAGAGTCTTGAAATTTCATACATAGATTCTTCAAGCTAGAGGAAAAAAACAACAAAACATATTCTCTAAAACTATTTTCTATATTTATATTTCATATTATCTATATATTGTATATCTAAGTTTCTTTAAACGTAAATATATGGTATCCACTAAATCAGTATATAGTACATTTGGCAAGATAAATTTGAATTCAATATTAATGTAAGTTTATTGAAGATATTTTGGATTTCAAAAACATGTAGTATAAACGAGATCAGTTTGTTTTAATTTGGTTGATGGATAAAATCATGTTAAGTAAATCTGTAGTTATGTTTTTCACATTAGCATCTCTTGGGGAAAAAGACGAGGGATGGAAATTTTGGCAATTTTATTTAATCAATTGCTAAGCATTACTACTAATTAACTATTAGGTAATAATATACATGTGTTACCAGTATTATACATTTGAAATAAATATGCTATTGTTTCAAAATTATTAAAATACTGTATGTATCTCAAATAAAGCGAAAATGTTTAATAATCCTACCATAGCTATAACCAAAATAAATGAAGATGTAATTGCAAAAAGAAATGTTTTAGCCTGGTTAACTCATTAAATAAAAAGGAGGTTTATTGGTCTTCATATATGTAAAAATATTTGAATACCTACACTAAAATGGTAGTTGTAAAATCGGATACTTAATTTATAGTAAAAATTAAACAGGCTTATACGCATTAATCCTTAGAAATTATCAATCATAAACGGGTTTCTTATGACATTTTAGTGGAATTAATTTTTGGAATTAATCACTTACTTTTCTTACAATGATAAAATGTCAGCAATACCCTTAAATTACGCAAGTCAAGCCGCGGGTTATTAGCTAGTTATTAAATAAATTTCAATATGAATAGTCCCTCAACGATGAACCTGAATAGTTTTACATTTTTCTTGCTCTCTACTTTAATCTTGATTCTCCCATTCCCCTTCCCCGTGCTATTGAGTACTTCCGTTGTGTACTCACTTACGTTATCCCGTGATGACGTGATCACTCATTCTACCCTTCAGCTGTAAAGAAGTTTCTCTAATAAAAAATTGGTTGTCTGTAAAGTCTGTTTACGGACGATAGTTTAACGTGACAACGTCATAACAAAACATTGATGATATGATTGATCCCGAAGAAAAGGAAATATCTTATTCGGCCTGAGACTGAGCCGTAATAGGCTTTTGCAACCAAACCATTTAGGCATTAACAATATTATATTCTGTGCCGTTTCATGTTTCGGCACTCGTAAAATAGTAAAAATATATTTTTGTTTTCTCTACCTAATAATTATTTTATATTGAGTTTTATAATGTTTACTTGTGTTTAATTACATTTTAAACTGAATTTTTTTTTTATTTAATTTTATTAATGATATTTACTTTAAATTTTTGTATTATATTCCATTAAGCACACAATTCTATTTTTCGTTTGGCTTCAGTCAAAACCTTCCATTTGTTCGCCGGATGTTCTGTGCTAGCCTAAGAGTTTTTAGTAACGCCCGCCTGTCCGCCGTGTCCCGGCGTGCTGTCCACGTGATTGTCAGCAGTTGCTTGCAGTTTCTCCTCGCTTCTTCACGTGATTTCATATAAAAAATCTGTACTCTAGACCATTTTTTTTCCTGGAGCATTTATTTTAGTACCGTCCACGCAACCTGGTGGCAGTTCGGTAAGCTTCCGATGCTCCATTGTTTTAGAATTACTTACCCGCTTCGTCCGTTGTTCTCGGCATTCGCCAAGATGGCTCCAGTCAGTGATGGTGGTTGATTGATGTACTTATTCCCACCATAGTTTTTTTTTTTTTTAGACATTTCACTTAGGATTTGTAGAAGTGGTGTTTTTATTTGGTTTTACAAGATGACGTGAAGTTCAATGTAAATTTCTTCAGCCTCCGATTTCGGTAAGTCACGAGAAAGCATGAGAGAGAGTGAGAGTATTTTTTTTGTTGTTGCCTTTTTTGATTTAATTTTTGTTTCTCTGCAACCTTATGTTGCAGGAGGTTAACGTTTTGGATCCTCTTCAAGTTCTTTACGTTTTGGGTTATTCTTTAACCTACCTTCTAAAATTATGAATTGAATCTACGTCCTTGTCGGCCCGGGAAACATGGTTCTGCGCCGGCTGCTGTACGAGTTTTGGTCTTGAACCTGTCACGCATATTTTCATATTCAGCTAAGTCCGTTCTTTTTTTTTTTTAATTAATTTTTTTATTATTGCTTTTCGTCCAAACGTTTCGTCACCTAACGCTTACAAAAGAAAAAGACTTTCGTCGCCTAATGTTGGGCAAAAGATTTTAATTACCTAATGTTTCCAAAAAGACTTTAATTACTTAAATTAAGTATTTTTGTATAATGTTTTGTTTTGTTCCTGAAGAAGTTTTTAATCTACATTTAAAGTTATAGACTCAATTAGTAAAATCTTAATTATGGATATAACATGATATTTAAATTTATTATAAAACTAAATAACTAATATAAAGTAATTTTTAACATTATAAGCCTGTAATTTGGGTGCACCCTAGGTTTACTATTGATAACAAATATTCCATTTTAATGATAATTTTATGACTTTTGTTTACCTCTTCAGATGAGTCATTGTTTTTTTTTTTTTTTGTTTTGCTTTAAATGTATTTTCTAACTAAATATATCACCACTAATAGATGAAGATACGTATATTGTTGTCATTCACTAAACTAAGTTCCTCTGGACTTACGTAATTATAATTGATGAGGTGTATTCTGTTGTGAGGCTGGTTTATCCTGACACGTTTCCGGTCAAGCATTTTACTTACATAAACAAATAATTTTATAATATCAATATTTATTTCATTATAATTTTGTAGCAGTAACAAGTCAAATCAAAATCAACTAAATAATAATAATAATAAACAACCAGTTGTCACAATTCTTTGAGGAAGAAATTTTTTTTAATTTGAATTATTTTTATTGAATTATCACTATTTTATATGGAGTGAAATGAAATGTACAATTTAATTAATACATATACTTATATTTGCATTAATTAATTCAAATATATTATTTTATTACTATTGAAATGTTGCGTGCGCCGTATTTATTTTTACAAGTACAAAAAAATTATTGCATCTGCCAGGATTCGAACTGACATCCTTTGAATTGGTATCAATTCAATTCAATAGGTTTTTATTGACAAATTTTTTTACATTTTGCAGATCTTGTTATTGCAGCATGGCATTCCAGCACTCAGTGCTCTTTTACCTAATTTAGTTTATATATACACATTTTTTGCGACGCTGATCGCTCGGCCACGAGACCATACATGAAAATTAGAAGTTTCAACTTATATATACAAATTTATAAACTTTTTTCAGGGTAGGGGAATGATATTATTTCGTTTTTATAACACGATTTGATAACAAATACGCATCCCAAATACACCAAACCTATTTGTAATGTGTTACAATATTTTTTAAAACATTGTGCAAAAGATCCCGGGTGTAATTTGAATTATTATGTGTAACTGTAAAACACCATTGTTGGTTCAAAACGTATTTGAATATTCAACATTACTTTGAAATATCCGTACCGATTGTGCTGAAAATCGGTAGACGATCGTTAAATTACATAATATTAATAATTCAAACGACGAAAATATGATTGAAAAGTCAAATCGATGGTTGTTCCAATCGAGTGGAAGAGAGATGCCACGCATGCGTACAATGAGCAAACAAAACACATCCGTAGTGGGACATCCGTAGTGGGACACTTTTTCGTGCGTGCAGCCGGCGTTCATCGATTTATTAGACGTTGTCACGTCAAAAAAAAGCACTCGTTACGTATTCTGCGTAAAAAAAATATCATGAGTTATAGATAGAGACCGGAAAAATTCGCGAATTCATTTCGCGATAGGCTAAGATACAAATCGTTATACCTCAGTGCTGCCTCTGATATTGGCTCAAAACTCACCTGGATGACTCTGGGCCAATAAGAAACACCCAACCAAAGCTTTATCGAATCACAGGCTGCTACGCTGGGACGCCTCACAAGACAGCAGCCAATGAGTGGGTGGCTTTTGACCGAGTGTACGTAGAACTATTGAGTCCATCCTACAGGTCATTGAACCCGCGAATTTTTCCGGTCCCTAGTTATAGATAGAAACAAACCACACTTTTTTTCCGCTTAAGAAAAATAACTTTTTACATTTGGTTGCAGTAAATATTTATTGCTGTTATGAAATGTGTTTTATGTAGCTATATTTATTCTGCGATAAAATCCTAACAGCTATAAAATACGAAATTAGTATATATTAAGGACACCGGCACCTTGAGTCGGAGTGTGGGTTGAAATTTGAGGCCGCCATCTTGGTTTGGACGTCCCGGCGCCCATATTGATAACCATAACCTTGACCCCGCCCACTATCTAGGATGACCTGGATTTCGATGACGATTTTAATTACGCCATTTTGAATAATGACTCCACAGCCGCCATCTTAAAATATATAGCTAACTGTCTCCTAAATATTGGATCCCGCCACTTTGTTTTCTAGAACTTTCTGCCATATTGATTAGAACGTAACATCCGCCATTTACAGCATAATATAGCGGCGGGTGCGGAAACTACGTAGGCTATTAATCGCGTCCACGCGCCTTAGTTCACAAAGACCAAGGAAAACATAGTACGTATTAACTTTAAATTAATTTTAGTAAAATAGGAGCATGTTTTAATAAAATTCCTTGTTTAAAGTCAGTTCCAAAGAAGAGGTTTAGTATTTTTTCAACCGTAGAGCCGGGGGGGGGGGGGATGTTCGCTTTTATTGGAACCGTTTCATTAGATAGTTTAAAAATTCAGTCTGTTGCACTGTTAATAATGTTCACCTTCAATTTACGAAGAACGCCTGTTACATATTATTAACAGATCTTAGGAAATGTATGGCTATCTTCGTAAATTTATGGATACTGAGTTCACTTACATACTTTGAACTTGAGTCCAAATGAATTTTCTTGGTGTATTAACAAAACATTTGAAAATTTGTTAAGTCTACAGCAAGAACACCCGTTTGGCCACGCTTGTTTACCTTTGTTTATGACGAAATATATAACGGGAAAATCAAAATTTGGTGAATTATTACGGAGATTCGGTTATTTGAAATTATGAAGAACTCTTCGTATTTTTTATTGAAAAGTCCGTTATTTTGATATAATTATTTATAACAGAGTAATCAGATGATTTAGCAGTCGACGTAGCTGCTTTGGCAGCAAATTCTAGCGGTAGGTGAGGAAACTACTTGTAATTCACGTCCAGAAATGTAGTTGTAAGAACAATTTGCGTGTATTTATCACTCTCGGCATTATTTTAAATAATTCTACGTTATAATACGATACTCGGACACAAAATTTAAAGTATATTAGCAACATGAGAACACATAAATTTGCTCGTTACCGAGGTTAGATGTTACATACACATCACTGGTGTGTATTGAATGAATTACTCACTTTTTTAATGTAAGGAATAATAGGAGCACCTATTGCAGGCCAAGTCGCCATATTTGTTTTCACTAGGAGCGCTAGTGTTGTGTAGTGCACACATCGTCTGCTAGAGGATGCTGCCGTCATCTTGGTTTCAATACTTGGTACTAGGAGTGCTAATGTCGGATAGTGTACACATTGTGTGCTAGAGTTCGCTGTCACCAAATTATTTTATTTTTTACCCACTCAAGCACAGTAATATCAACCACTAGATAGTCAGCTGTCATAGCATCAACCATCTTGATCGCAATTTTGGTAGCCTTAATGAAAATCCGTAATTATTAAACTAAAAATTCGAAAACAATTCTAAAAATCATAAAAAATCACTAATAATGTAAATATTGATTCTATTAATTTTAATCTTTGGTTCCATCCTTTGTCGATACAAAATATATATTTTTAGTTTAAAAATGATTATTTAATTAAATACGACAAAATTTCCCCAAAGAGGCTTAAAATCTCCGTCTACCACCATTCAGTAAGCCACCGTTGCCAATGCATATCCAGTGTGTACTGTGCGTTCTTTGCGTGTCTAGTGTGTGTATTGTTTGTTCATCGTGTGTACTGTGTGTCCATTGCATGTCCTGTGTGTTCTGTGTGTGTACTATGTGTCCAATATGTGTGTCCATTGTGTGTATTGTTTGTTCATTGCGTGTCCTGTGTGTGTACTGTGTGTCCATTGCGTGTCCTGTGTGTGTACTGTGTGTGTTCTGTGTATTAATTGTGTGTACTGGGTGTTCATTGCTTATACTTTGTATTAATTGTGAATACTGTGTGTTCATTGCGTTCATTACGTATCCTGTGCTTATAGTGTGTGTCAATTGCGTGTCCTGTATGTGTACTGGTGTGTTCATTGTGTGTCCTGTGTGTGTACTGTGTGTACGGTGTGTCCATTGCGTTTACTTTGTGTGTCCAATTAGTTTGTCGAATTTGCTTCGAAATGTGCTTTCTTTTTTTAACATTATTTTTACTCGTGTAGTATAGTAAAGGATTCTTGTTTTGACTAGCATATTAGTCGATCAGTCGCGGGTATAGGTATAAGCGAGTCTAATACCAAAGGACTTTCAGTTTGTTACTGGCTACGACGGTGGAAGGATTACCTAATTTGACTCATCTGATAATTAGGCCACGTAATTACCTTTACCGTATGGCATCTTTACCATATTTAACAGCGAACTAAATTATAGTTTTACCATCGTCTACGGGAACCCTGACAGCAGCTTCGACGACGGTGAAGCAGATCTCGCTGGCTGCAGAGGAAACCACGATGAACGACGTTCCGCCCTCGATGGAGACTCCAATGGATGGTGATTCGTCAACAACTATCAAACATCGATGTCGTTACTGTGACAAGATATCCTCGAACAACAGTAATCCTCGAAGACACGAGAAGAGAGAATGTGCTAAGAAAATCTTTCACGCAAAATTTTTGGCTGTGAGAAATGTCATAAGCAGTTTGCCAGTAAAGATAACATGAAAACGCACATGAAGACTTGTAGAGGTCGTGCCGTACGACATAAAATAACGGTTTCTTTGCAACAGCGATTAATTTATTCGCTTAAGAGTACACCGGGAGTTGGTATAACTTCGTCATCATTATCATCATCTGGTTCGGGTCTGAAAGGTTCGTCTTCATCAACTAGGTATCCTTGCAGCTCCTGCGATATGTCGTTCTCATTTTCCCATGATGCACGGGTCTCTGTCTTCGGTAAACCGATTGGAGCTAAGAATTAATCCCTTCCAGCTGATGCAGAACTATGTGATTATTAGATTCCTTACTTAAGCAAGTTTTCCTTTAGTAGAGTAGAAATTATGTAATAAATTATATTTTTGGTTTGTAATTTTGTTGTTTTATTTCTCGAACATGTATTTTGGGGTAATTTTAATTAAATAAACTGTTTTGGAAGGACTAAGTATTGAAGCAAGGGCAGTAATTCATTGATTCAGTTAAAAAATTAATGAGTGATTTTTTGATGATTTTTTGAATTTTTCCCGAAATTATAGGTTAATTATTACCAATTTTCAGGATGGTGGTCAATATGTCATAATCGGCTTACTAGAGGCTATTAGTAGAGTAATTTTAGTCTCTTATAGGACTTTTCATCATATATATTTAAATTAATATTTTTTTTCCATAAAATTAAATTTTTGAATCGGTCAAGTATCGAACAAGGACAGTGACAGATCGAATCAATCAGTAATATTAATGAGTGTTTTTTTTATTGATTTTGGAATTTTTCCCGAATTTCTAGCTAAATAATCACGAATTCCCAAGATGGTGCCTAAATGTCAAGATGGCAAGCATCACAGTAATAAATTATTACTGCACTATAGTGGGAAAAAGTTTTTTAACTAAAATAATACAAAATTTTTAAAAATTTTTTTATAAATTTTAAATTTTTATCCGAATTTTTTGGATAATATTTACTGATTTTCAACATGGCTGCCGTAACGTCATAATCTAATATGGCGGAATGTTTTTATTTATATTTTTATTTACTAAATTTTTTATAAATTTAAAAATTTTTCCCGATTTTCTAGCATAACAAATACGAATTTTCAAGATGGCGGCCGTAACGTTATTCGTAACGGTTATGTCATAATTCAAGATGGTGGCCATGGCATCCTGATTGTCAAGATCATGACCTCAGCGGCTTATGGCGGCTTGCTTTTAGGAATTTTCAAGCCATTAGACTTTTTGAGGACTAAAACGAGTAATTTTCTCTCAAACCGGGAACATTTACCTCGAAAAAAAAATTATATTTTTTTAAATTCGTTAGAATTTTTTTTAAATTTGAAATTTTCGCGGATTTAGTTGAATTAGGGCATATTTTGTACCATTTTGAGTCACTTTTGGCAGATAATTAAGGTCAAGGTCATCCAAGATGGCCGTCATGACGCCACAATTCAAGATGACGGTCGGACAATCCCAATACACATCCTGAAACCTGTCCACGGAGGAAACATTATATACTTCTGAGTTCTGACGAGGAACACCATAATGTTGGATTTTCTCTGTATTTGTTTACCTGGTTATACCTAATATAAACATTGTAGCATGTGTACTGTTTTAATTGTCAGTGGCGAACAAAGTCGTTCCTCTTAGTGGATGTCTGTAAAAAATACAAATAAAGATTCTAGTTCTAGCTGCCGGCTATCTATATAATAATGTATATAGCTTAGGCTTCACTACAGAACTTCAAGATGTCAAATTATGTGGCAATAAAAGTAATTGTATAACATGTGGTTGGGCGCCAGGTATCTATGGTACCTTTTTACCTAAGTTTAACTTACATAGATGCTCAGGGATGACAAATGTATTTAGGTTATATTGATCCAGGGGCGTAGCCAGGGGGGGGGGGTTAGGGGTTCAACCCCCCCCCCCCCCCCCTTAGCAACAAATCTTTAATTAATTTCTTATTCATCACTCAAACAAATTTCATATTAAAATTAATAAAATTTTTACCATTACAATATTTAAATTTAAGTACTGAAAACTGCTAAAATAGCACTATTTTACACCTTAAAATCCAAATTTTCCCGGGGGACCCCCCGTTTTAATACGGGGGGGGGGGGGGGGCATGCTTCTTAACACCCCCCATACACAAATCCTGGCTACGCCACTGTATTGATCCAAGGTCAGAGAATTGTTTTGACTTAAAAACATACACAGTAATGAAGGTAATATGTGTGGGAAAAGAAAACACAAAGTAGTGGATTATCAGGTTAATAATAAAAACAAATATGTTAATAAATGCCAGAAATTTGAATAATAGAATTTATGCCTGTAAGGGCTGATGTGACAGATTATTAGTAGGTTAATTTAACACACATTACTCTTTTACCCATACGCCGAGTTGCAAATTCATACAGTATATTAAATATGTTACTAAATAAAATAAATGCAGCTTAGTAAGACTGTACAGGCATAAATGTGATAATCCACCGGAAAGTTACGTCGTGCACATAGAAATTTCAGTATAAAGATAGCACAATTCTCGCTGACTTAGGATTTTATATCGTTTTCATAAAATGTTTATTCTGAGCTATCTTACTGTTTTATCAATGTCAGGATTTTTTCAATTATTTAACTTCACTTTGTATTTGCCGGGCTAGAAGACTCAGGGTAGGCCCAAAACCTCGGTATCCTTGCGACTACTGGGGAGTATAAACAAACTTAACTCTGTAGTTACGCCTTATAGGCCGCATAAAATACTTTCTGAAAAACAAAGTCTGGCTGATGCAGAAGGGATAGTAATAGGCATTTTAGTGTTTAATCAAATGTAAGAATGTGAAATATGTTTATAATTTCACCTCAGGATAGTGAAGTACCCTTTTGAAACACAGTATTATGCACATTACATTACCGGAAAGTTTATCAGACTAACTGCGTGTGTAGATCACTCCTAATTCATAACTTTTTTTTAGGTTTATCCTAACACTATTCACTGTACTATATATATAGAAGGTCAATATTAGAACATTCAATAACTTTTTGCTAATAAATAGGCACTCGGTCACTTGTTTTGTGTTTGTACAATGGCGTCAATTTTCAACGTATGTTCCAATTCCGAATAATTAACGTGCTAGAATCAAATACAGCATCCTGATTGGTCGTCGGTGGACCCAAGCCAACAGACGCCAAATAAAGAAAACTTCTATTTGGACATGCATTAACACAAAAATACAAATAATAACTCCAAATTTCAAAATAAAAATAGTTTAAAATAATACGACAATCGAAACAAATGTTTATGGTAAAGTAACAATGAAATAACTTCTGTCTAGAGAATGCAGGCTATTGTTGCGTGGCTGGTCTAGTGCCATAGAGTAAAGCAGTTCACAGAGCGGTGCTATTTCCAAATTCATAAAATAAACAAATGAAAATATCTTGCAAACAGAAAATAATTAAAATAGCAGAATAAACTGTTTTGAATTTACCGTTGTGACTCGTTACGTCACAACCATAATGTTGTATTTTCTGTGAATTTAATTGTTAACCTGATTATATTTAATGATAATATTGTAGCATGTGTACTGTTTTAATTGGGCAATGGCGCTTACAGTCTTTCCTCTTAGTGGATGTCTGAAAAAAATACAAATAAATATTCTAGTTCTAGTTTAAGACCTATATTTAAACCATTTTTTTGGTTATAACTTTCAATTGTTTTAAATTTTATTTTATAATATGTGTATCTGTACATTTATGTACACATGTGTGTATATCTACATACATATACACAGACTAACATTCACAAATTTATTAGTGCAAATTTTGTAATGCAGCATTTTATTAACAGGCTGGTTGTTGTTGGTATTTGAACACTTTGAAAGACACTTATTACAAAGTTATTTGATTCTTGCAGTTTGGAAAATTGATTAAAAACAGTTTTAGACACTGCGACATACGTGAGAAGTCTTAACATCCTCCTCCATGAAAGATTTTGAATTAAAAAAAATTATATTTCCTCAGCCCCCTTCCACTTTTTTTTTCTTTTCTTTATCCTAAAACACACTCGTCCCGTTTGATGCTATATACGTCCTTGAAAATTAAACTTTGTCCCTTCAGAGAAGAAATATTTTACTGTTGGGTCAAACAACGGTACCAAAGTATTGAGATCAAATGTTTCAGATTCTCGCCGCTAGATGTCTCGAGCGGCGTCGCCCAGCAGCACGCCTGTGTGTGGGGGAGGCGCAACAGTTTGCTGGCGTGCCGTCGGCTTGCCTTGCCAGTAGTTGTAGTAGCCGCGTAGCGGTAACACCTCGGGGCCTAAGTGTCGTCGCGTTAGCATGGGAAGTGCCATCTGGGAACTGGAAACGGCCATAGTTCGTCTACTGACAGTCACGTCCACTGACAGGCTCGACTACCAGCAGGGTGAGCCACCAAGATTTTTTTTTTTTTTTTTTTTTACATTTTAAACAAAACAAAAAAGTCAGAATTGTGAACCCCCAGATAAACTGTCATTGTTGTCGTTAGACGGTATCAATTTCGAACGAATTTGAAGTTTTTTTTTTTTCCAAATGCTGGGGTCAGTGAATTTATATCGGCGGCGGTAGTAAGTGAAATCTCAGCGCGTGTGCCTAGCAAATCTGCACGCACCCGTGTTTTGACGTAATCGAGCTACGCTCGGCAAATATGCTCACGTGACCAATTGTTGACTTTGGCTTTTGGCGGGACGCTAATAAGAAGCGTGCTCGCCCCGCGGTGAGCGGACAGCGAGCCTCCGAAAGATGTTACGTGTTATTTTTTTTCTTCTCTTTCTTTCTTCACCAGCGTCTTTGTCTGTTTTGGCAAACCTAAAAACCAACAAAAAACATTGTAAATGTGTAGAGTAGCAGCTTCATGCGAATAAAGTGAGCCACCAGTTGTGGTTAAGTTGGGTCAGCTTCATTATCTTTAGTTATACTTAAATTACCATTTCAACCAAGGTTTACTTATTATGTATTTACTTTACTGAAATAACCTAACCTATTTTTAATTTAATAATTATTATCCTTGATGTTCACTACTCTAAACATTTAGGCTGGAGATATTGCAAGTTTCTATTACGGGAATTTTCCTATATCAATTGTTTACATGTTTGATTTTGATATATTTACTTAAGTGCATTCTTGAGAGAGACCTGCATTGTACCCTCTTAAGAAAAGAGTTCGAAAGAATATTCAGCCAAAATATATCCGTGACAGCAGATAAGCATAGTGAATTTTAAGGCATCCTGCTGATTGGGTGACCCAAATTCCCCGATTCGATAATTTTGTTAGTAGCTTTAGCTACTGGCGTTTTACTGCGTTGTATAGAATAACGTTATTAATTTTGGCAGTTGGCACAGAACTTGGAAGCTGAAGCACAGTAACCGTCCAAATAAGTCGGCAACCGACAAACTTGATCATTCAGAACTTAATAAAAGGTAATGCCGCTAGTGCAGGAACTGTTAAAAATAAAATAAAGAGAAATAAGTATGAAATGTATAACCAGGAGCGCAACAACAAGGGGGGCAAGGGTATTTTGCCCCTCCTCTGAAACGTTGAAGTGGGGGCAAACGGGGGCAAAGAAAGTGCTGTGTAATCAATTTTTAGATAATAAAACTGCTTAAATAGCATCATTTTCCTCCTTGAAATACAATTTTTCCCGGGGGAGGACCCCCGCTTCAATAGGGGGGATCGATGATTCTTTATAAAAAGGAATATTGCCCCCCCTTTGGAAATTTAGTTGTTGCGCCCCTGTGTATAACACTATCTAAATCATGTTCCACAGTATTATTCAGTTGTATGGGCAGAGTTACTGAATATACGCAATATTATTTATTTAAAACTTTTTTTTATGAAAATTACTGCAGTTGCTGGCCTACGTTATAAAGGTTTTACATCGCCGATTGAAAAAATTGGAAATCCCACATAACTGTACCTTATTGCCACCGAAGCATGATTCGAAATGTTACAATTGTTCACATTTCAAATCACCCAAGCAGTGGTCCACAAACGTGACTCGTTTCACAGATTGATGGTAAGGAATGAAAAAATCACTTGTATGTACAATGTGCTGCTAGCTATAAAAGATAACTTAAAGGGGCCTCGGGGCTGATTTCCGAGCTATAAGAGCTCGGGGGCGCTAAGGGCGGTTATGGGTCGCTCATCACATGCCTCGTCGCCTCTACGCGCCGGGCATCGAACTGGCGTGATGCCTCTATGGGACTTCAAGCGGTTACCCTATTATTAAAAGGTTGATTATTGTCCCTGTAATACTTATGTACATTACTAAATACCAGTTCTTCCATATCTTTTTTAACTCCAGTCTTATCCGCGGTCCTAAAATTACATTTAAAAAAAATTGGTTGTCTGTAAAGTCGGTTTACGGACGATCGTTTAACTTGACAACGTCATAACAAAACATTGATGAAATGATTACATACTTTTATGAATAAAATTGAATCATTTTTATTGAATTATCATTATTTTGTATGGATAAAAAGGAGTGAAATGAAATCTACAATTTAATTGATAAATTTACTTTTATTTGCACTCATTAATTCTAATATGTTTATTACTTTAACGAAGAGATTATTTTAACCATAACTTTTATACATGTTTGCTATTTAACTTCTTCCAATCTGTGTTATTCTGTTAAGGATAGGACGATGATAGGAAAAGTAGGAAACGAATGGGAGTGTTTAAAGTTTAATGTGCCTCGAAAAAGTCAAATCAATGGTTGTTCCAATCGAGTGGAAGAGAGATAGATGCGGCGCAAGCGTACTATGAGCGTAACGGGACAATGGGTAATCATTTATCGTGCGTGCAGCCGGCGTTCATCGATTTATTAGACGTTGTCACGTCAAAAGAAAATTCCATGAAACTTGTTTAGTCTAGTTTAATGGCTCTTAAACGCTTTTCGTAATGAGACACCTTAATTTAGATGTTACAGCGATAGTACAGTATTGTGTACGGTTCCTTGAATTAATGCTGCTCTTAGGCAGTAACCGAAATCGCAAAATGTATATATTTATACGTTCTTGTACCCGGAAGTAACATCACAATGGCAGCGCCAACTGAAAATGAAGACTGCAAGTATGTAAGTAAACGAATCTGTATGTATACTTCTCGGGTACTTTGAGGTAAAGAAACGTCTATATTTTGAACAGCGTTGAAGGTTTTTTTTTGTTGAACGCTTTAGTTACTAAAAGACTCATAAAATAATTTTTACTTTATATATGAACTAGAATTAGCATATGTAATGAATTTTTTTTTTTACATGTTTTAAAAAAAGTTTCGACAAATACATACATACCTATATAGACTTTATTTCGTAATATAAAAAACTAAGGTAAAATCGTAAGTCGATACCCATACATGTCTGCGTTTGTAATTGAGTGTAAAATTGTACTATTTTCATCTTAAAATATGTTTCTAGGAATAAATTTAGTCACTGAAAAAAAAATTTACCTGTTTTTGGATACTAACATTTATAGAGGCAAAAATTGTATCCATCGTAATTGCTCTGTTACGGCACAAGAGTAAGTAAAATATGCAAGTACATAACTGTGAATTTGACATTGGACACATTAAACTAATTAAATTTAATTCTACTGTGCTGTTTACAAATATTGAGCCATTCTTATTATCTGCAGGCATACATTTTTAGGTTGTCTTTCAATCTGGAAAAAAAATATCGAAATTTCTTGCTGTAGTTGCTATTTTTATAATATTTTCTTAGTTTTCAATACAGCTATAAAATTTGTCGTTCATATATTTCTGAAATATATCTGAAACATTGCGTGCAGCAAACGTGTAGAATAAGTTGATTAAATTATCAAATGACACGCATTTGTTTAAGTACAAAACTGATGATGTATTTGTGCACCTTAATCAAAAATTATATACATATGAATAGGTACTAAAGTACCGCTTACTAAATCTATAAATCGAATAATCGTGTGTGGGTTCGTTATAAAATGTTCCAAGTTAAAACAGTAGGCCTATCTTTTGTTCAAATGATTTGATTGATCATCCTGTTAAAAACTTTTGCTTTTATAATTCATTAATTTCTTTTCAGAGGTTGTTACAATTCTGCGGGAGATTTCAGTACCTGCGTTGTTATAGTTCGAACTAAACATTTTTGTAGGTACTGTTTTAACAGTGTATTTTCAAGAGTGAAAAAAATACTCTCGAAAATACAGTTTACTGAAATAGTACGGAATAACTTACTCATCACAGGAAATTGCGCTTCTGTATCTGTGTATGACGCTGGAGTCGCAATCGAGGCTTCTGACCGATATGAATAAAATCATTTCCCATCAAATCACGTTCGACACAATATGTGACGTCAGGGTGACACCACTCACGCGCGTGACAAACTTCCAAGTTACTAATATAAATATATATATATATATATATATATATATATATATAATCTGTTTCCATCAGAATTTTGTTTTCGCTTGATGCCAAGACTGGTGCATTAATAGTAATACAATTATATTTCGTATTTTTTTTTATGTGACTTTTACTGAATTTATCTTTGAAATCTTTGAGCTGTGTTCACGAACAATGATTTTTTTTTAATTCACGTCATATTTAAATTAATATTATTTATCTCAAACATGATTATTAAAACTAAACATTGATGGCTATTTTATGCGTGGTCAATATGTAATGGCTATAATGTGTGTGTTGATATACGTCAATATTTAGCCTGCATTTTGCAGTATTTCTATGTTTTATGTTTATACGCTACATCATTCTAACGAGCAAAATAAAAGTTTTTTTTTTTTTTAGAGAAGTTTAATTTAAGATCCGGTGAAAGCATTTTCAGCTCGTATAAAAAAACTACCCATGAAAAAGCATTAGATTACGGAATGCATTAAACTTTTTATTTTATTTAAAATTGCAGATTAAATATAAATATATTGAGTCACACCACTAACTTAAATTATATGGAAATTATCTCTGAAGAGGTTTAAGCTTTGTATGTTAAAAATAGACAATTCCATGTAAATAGATACACTTGTATGAAATATGTTCATGTTACTTTTGTTAATTCAATTCATACAAATCACTCTGTGATCTAAAAAAAATTTTTTTGATAAAATGTTTCTAAAAGCTTATGAGGGAGTCCAGAAACTGGTTTTCTTGATATCTGTAGACAACTTACGAAAATACCTCACAGCAAGAAATGTTAACATTCTTGATTATGGATATACATAGTTATATTGTTTCATTTTAGATAAGTTAGCACTCACTATTCATCTAATGTTTTGGAAGTTGTTTAAAAACAATTGACTATTCAGACAACTTAATAGTTACATTTGCAACGATACTGATTATAATGTAGGCAGGTGTGCGAATAACAGTAAAGCATAAATTTTCATTATTTATTAAAAATATTTTATCGGGTAAAATACGTTGCATGATTGTTTCGAGCCTCATCCAACTTGCTAATAAGTTCAAGCGCATAGTTACGTTTGACTTCACGTATTTACTTGAACCAGTTTATTTAACCATTTTCCTACACCCATTTGTGACATTTATTTCTAGTTATGGTAAGCTGGAGGTAAATAGGATAAAAAAATTAACTTTTTCTTAATCACTCTTGTATCTTCGAAATTTTTCGCATTATTATAAATTCATCATTATTTGTTGTAAAAGAATAAAATAACACGGTTTTTGTATTTTAAAAATTGTTCACCCACAAAACGTTTAACAAAAATTTCTTCTAATCCAACTAAAATTTCCTCCAGGCCCCTATTACGATTACTGTTAGGCTGGGGAAAATTTGTGCTCAGTGAACAATCTTTTTTTTATTAATATAAATATATCACACACATTCTAAACAATTATTTTTAAGGGAAAAAAATAAGAATAAATAAAAATTTAGATTTTAAATAATATAAAATCTGGAACAAACTTTGTTGTTATGTGTACAGAAGATATTTGAATATATATTTTTTATTACTGCTTGATATATGAGCAACTTTTGCAATATTTTAAATTAATATAAATAATTTAAAAGCGTGAAAAATTAAAAATATTTCTTACTTACCCATTACAGATCTAATACCAATTCGAATGTTACACAAGGTATTGTTCTACATGGATTGAGGTTTAGTTGTTACTAGGAAACGTGAAAAGGCAATCCAACAGCTGGCGAAAGTTTGCTGATGTATATATGTATGTATGCATGCATGCATGCATGCGCGCTAGTCCATTCCTATTGCGAAACCACCTTCGAGGTCATGTAGATTTCCCTTTTGCCACCAGCAGAAATTTCGTGGCGTATAATTCACCGGAGAAAATCTCTTTGCATTCATTCGTCCGCATGATCATTAACCTCACTCGATGTCATAACCATGCAGCAATTTCCATCTCCCCCCACTACCACCCACCCACCCCTTCACCACCTCCTTCAACACGCCAGCAACAATAACCGCAGTTTTGGTGAAGAACCGGTTTCCTCGTTTGGCCACGCAATGCGCATCACGTAGCAAGAAATACGTTCCGTTACTTGCGTCAGACGCATCGGTGCGCAAAGTTAAAAAATAATAAATAAGAAAATAATGCATCGATACCACATTTGCGCGGAATTGACGAGTGCCCGTTTAGCAAACTAATAGTCGGTCGAGGATGGACTTTATTGGTTCACATAGTGCACTAATGCTCATCTGAATTTTTTTTGTAACAACTTTTGGGAAGTCTTGTATTTTGACAGCCGCAAAAAAATTAAACTTAAACATAGCATTATACCGTCTTTGAATAATCCTTTCATTGGGGGAAATATTGATTTTAAACGATTTCATGGCTATAATGCCATAGTTTACACTTTGTCACAGAAAACCTCAATGATGGACAAAAAATTGGTACACATAATCTCGCGGAGAAGAAACCTGTGCCAAATTTTACGTGCCTAGGCAGAACAGAGGAAATCTGTGGAAGGAATCGTCTAAACAACAATGGGTCAGATGTAACATTACATTAGAGGTAGTGCGTTTCCACAAAAGTTTTGTTTTGAAATGATCGCCTGCAGTTTTCAGGGATGAAAGCCACAACCATAACCCGAACAGTTCCGATGTTAACCGAAGTTAAATGTTAGGTTAGGTTCGGTTCGGTCTGTGTAATAAATAATGGTTATTTTTAATTTGTTAACTTTGTTTTTAACTTTTAGCTAGTCTCGGAATTGTTTCGCGAAATATGCATGCCACTATTTGTAGCTCACTTGGAAGTGGGTTAGAATATTTATAGAACTGTCATTCAGTAAGTCTGTGAGTGAGTCGCGCACGGAGTTGTATATACGCGAGATGACGCGTTATTTTGTACGTTTCACTTTATCGAATCTTGAACCCTTTAATGCCTCTGGGATGTAATTTATCTGCTACACAATGCTACGATTGAGTAGAAAAAAATATGGTGAGTATGACGATGTGTTAAAGGATAAGTATGATGAATATGATGACGAATTTGAAGACAATGATAACGAATTCAAGGATTATGATAACGAATTGGAAGATTATGATAACGAATTGGAAGATTGAGACAAGAATTGGAAGATTGAGACAACGAATTGGAAGACTGAGACAACGAATTGGAAGACTGAGACAACGAATTGGAAGACTGAGACAACGAATTGGAAGACTGAGACAACGGATTGGAAGACTGAGACAACGGATTGGAAGACTGAGACAACGGATTGGAAGACTGAGACAACGGATTGGAAGATTATGACAACGGATTTTAAGAAGAAGATTTTAAGAAGATCATGACGAATTTGAAGATCATGACGACGAATTTGAAGATCATGACGATACATTTTATGATTGTGACGACGAATTTTATTGTTATGGCGATGATGAATTTAATGATTATGACAATGATGAATTTAAAGATAATGACTGTTGAATTTTACGATAATGACTGTTGAATTTTACGATTATGACAATGATGAATTTTGGGAATAAGATGATGAATTTTATGATGACCTCGATGGATTTTATGATTACGATGATGGAATTTATGATTATGAAGGTGAATTACTTATTGCGGTGGTGAGTTTTGTGATTACGATGGTTATGTGATCACGATGGTGAGTTATGTGATCACGATGGTTAGTTATGTGATCATGATGGTGAGCTATGTGGTCACGATGGTGAGCTATGTGATCACGATGGTGAGTTATGTGATAACTGTGGTGTGTTGTGTGATCACGATGATGAATTTTACGATGACGAGTAACTTCATGTTTGTGAACACGTGATTGTAAGACAGGGATCGGTCTGTGCGAGCGCGTGTCGGAGCCCCGGGTTCCGCCCGCACTCCCCGAACGAGCCGGCGCGGATGTGTTGATCGCTGCAGCGGCGGCGGTGGGCGGAGGCGCCGTTATTTCATTAGCCGAGGCGGAAGAAGGGCGCGGCGTGTGTGTGTGGGGTTAGAGGATGGGGAGGGAGGAGATGTTTATGGGAAGACGGCCAAAGTTAATACCATTAACCTCCGAGCGCAAATAATCGTTCTGGCGACGCCAGCCCGGGTCCCGCGCGGTCAGATCGTGGCACGGAGGTATAAGAAGTCAGGGGGTGGGCGCGTGCGTCTTCACCGCATTAATTATTGAAGTCACTCCGTCCGCCTTTCTCATCCAGACAAAAAAAAATACATTGTCTGCTCAAAATGTAATTTCTTGCATTGGCATCTCAATAAGTTCTGCTTCGTGGTCCCAACTCGGCAGTAGCTGATCACATAACTTGTTGCCAGTCTTGATATGTCTGGAGCATAATAGCCCAGGAATTTTAGTGTTTTACCTGGGAAAAAAAATGTAGTTTTGAAATTTGGCACAGACGTTCCTTTGGGTGTTAAAAATTGATCCTAAAAAGTCCCCATCTCTCAAATGCCGGCTTCATACTGTTTTAAGGCAATAAGGGCGTGAGTGCCGAAATATGCATATCACGACTGTTTCGCGAAAAATATTCATTCAGTTGTATCGTAACTTGTAAAAGATGTGAAGTAAAAGGTGTTTAGTTATTTAACATCCATTATTGTTGCATAATACATAGCAAAAAAATGAAACCTGATCTAAAATCAATTAATGGAAGTACACAATAAAAAAATTAACCAGTCCATTAAAGGTCCTCTTCATCAGAACCATCAATGACAACAACATTAGTGCATGTTGCCCCACGACATTTGGCACACATAATACCACACTGCAGTCCAGCCCGCACACACTCGCATTTGTAGCTGCATTCACTTTTACAGTTACATGATATCAAATTCAGGAGCTGTTCTGGAGCTGGAGGAAGGGATGTTGTTATAGGAATAAGTGTGCCACTCACACTTTTCCATCCCCACTAAACAGGATCTAATGAATGGCCCAGCCACTCGACCTGTAGGTAAACCCGAAGAGAATGCTGATCACATGCGGCACTGGTTGGTGGAAGAGAGGCTAGCTGGAAAGAAGCACTAACAGGCATCTTTGCTATCTTGCAGGTATACATATACTCTCATTTCATTCAAAGTGGAATAGTTATCATGTCCCTGATACATTTTCTCCAGCTGCAATAAGGAACTTCTTGTCCGCATGTGGACATGTAAAAACATGGAAACATCTTTCTTGATGATGTTCCATGCTGGCTTCTTTCCCTTACCGAAGAAAGCACTGGTTGTATCTGATCCAGTCATAGCATGACAAAACAAAATATAGTTTTTCATTTCACCAATGTCCTGCTGAATAGCTGATGTACTGTAAATCTTTCCTGTTGTCTTGCTTGAGGGTGGATGGACAATTTCAATGTGTGCATGTGTAGAGCAGCAAATTTACTTCCAATATTATTACTATCCTGAAGGTCACTGAAATCGCGAATTTTTCCAGTCTCTATAAATAAGGCTTAATTTTTTTTCTGTGTATAAAGTAATAAAAACGAATGGTTAAGGACTAAGGGCCCTTAACTTTAAAATTTTGACCAAATTTTGATATATTAGAATGAATATTTTTTGCGCAACAGTCGTGATATGCATATTTCGGCACTTACGCCCTTATTGCCTTAAAAAAAGTATAAAGCCGGCATCTTAGAGATGGGGACTTTTAAGGATCAATTTTTAACACTCAAAGGAACGTCTGTGCCAAATTTCAAAACTAATTTTTTTTTTTTAGGTTTGCTCGATTTTTTTCCCTAAAATGCCTGATAACTACATCACAGCTCCACGCATGATTGATTCAGCGACTGTCCAATACTCCTCATATTTTCTCTCAGCTCACCAAATAGTAATGTCAATGTTAGCACCACCACTCACTTAAATATATAACATTTTTCCGCAGCACACATAAATCGTATTTTTTTTATAAATTTTAGTAATCTGCTCTTAGTTTGCAAAATGTGTGTAACTATACATTTCGACGAGTCTTAACGTTCAGGAACGTTTATTTTTCGGTGGCAAACGGTGGAGGATTACGGCCGGAGCAGAAACCGAAGACGACAGACCAAAATTGAAGAGCACCCCGTCTTTGGCATACAGCGACGGACACACACGGACCTGGCGGAAGATCTCCGACAGACAAGCCGACGGCCAAAAATAAATACGTCAATCCTATTTATTTTACACTATTCTTACGTGGGAGATATAGGATTGAAATCTTAGTTTCAAGAGATTTTTTTTTTGCCATAACAATTTGGTTTCTTTTAACTTTCGAAATTTGTCTTCGTTAAAGAATATTATTTAAACTAAGTGGAATGCTGTGAAGTTAATAGTTGACCGGCTACTATAAATAGTTTTCTCTATTATCTTTGAAAGATTTGTGCAATGGGAGTGCATGGTTTGACGTAATCTTTTGGACATACGCCATTGCTAAGCACTTTTTCTGTAGAAGAAAACTAAAAAATACCGTAAGACAAAAAAACCCAAATTAAGCAAAAAATGGCTGTTGTCAACAGGATATAAACACCACATAATATTCCATAACAGGAATATGGTCAACAAACAAAGAAAAACAAAGAAAAATGGACTAAGAGAACGAAAAAAAAAACACAAATGATGACAGCACAAAAATATTGAACCCAAAAAAAAATTCAGCACAACAGTTGAAACGAGAAAAAAACACGACAAAACGAAAAGACAAAACAAACACAATAGTTATCCCAAACAGAAGAGAATAAAAAAAAACCCCACAAATGATGATGTTGAGGTCATGATCATTTTGTGTTGAATTTGATTTTCGGGAGTGACTGTAATTAGCTGTAGTAATACTATCAACATACACTATGTCTCTGAAAAGCTTGAGTGCATAGTCTCTTCCTTAACGAAAGAAAATTTTCAATATTAGACGTTAAAAAAAATATATTTTTCGCATGAAGTTTGTTGAAAACGGTTGTGTTTTTTGGATCCTAATTCTTCCCCTGAACAGCGCGTAGCGCGTGGCCAATCAGCTAATGGGTGCGCCTACATCAAAGAGTCCATACCTCTCCTGTGTTGTTAGGTCAGTAAAACAAACATTTATTTTTGTGTCAGCGTTGTTTCGGCTCCGTCCAAACAAATAAAAAAATACGTGTTAAAAAAAAAAAGGTTTTACAAACTAAACACACTTACGGAACATAACGTACACACGGGTTTAAACAACAAAAATGTACTTTCGTAATAAGTTTTGCAATAAAATAGCGTTAATTTACAATAGGTAGGTACAAAACTAATGCATATTAAAAATTTTCTGTTTGTCTTGTTTTTTTATATGCACGGAGACCGGGGTAGAAATTAAATTTGACAAAATGTCATTGGACATTTCCAGCAAACTCCGTCATTGATGTGACTCTCTTAGTGGCACATTTTTTTAAAATTTACTTTTAATTTATTAATTTAATTTTTAATTTTTTTTATTTAAATTTATTGTTGTGTGTCAGGGTAAGATTATGTGGAAAATTTAGTTTTTTTTATCATGCTCTTATAAGTGGAATTTTTATCTCATAAATATGTTTTAGTAGGGTAGTCAAACAATTTATCAAATAGCATTGTTATGAATTTTAAAAAAAGTTTCAATCCACCTCAAGTGTGTTTATAAAAAGGTATGGCACCAAACCCAGTTTTGAATCATGTTCCAAAGCAAAGGTAAAATGTGGCTCAAGCAACAATCAAGAACTTTATGTAAATTACACATTCACTGAAAAAAATAAAAACAAAATTAAAAGTTAAGATTCCGAATCATATAAAATAGTTACAGGCTTTTTTTGTTAATTAAAAAAAAATATAGGTGAAAAACATATTTCTTTGTGTTACTAAATGTACAAACAACCTTTTTTTAAGATAACTAATTTCAATTTTACTAATTTAAAAGTGTAAAAATAAAATTTTATATTTTTAAAAATTCTTTTGCAGGTTTTGAGAAAAAATTTGGAGGGGTTCAGCGAATAAGGTCTAATTTCTCGACAGGTTTGAATTTGATGCTCGGACGAACCTGATTTTTTTTTTGACGTGACGTCTAATAAAACGATAAACGCCGGCTGCACGCACGAAAAAGTGTCCCATTACGCTTTGTTCCGTTACGCTCATTGTACGCTTGCGCCGCATCTATCTCTCTCTTCCACTCGATTGGAACAACCATTGATTTGACTTTTTCGAGGCACATTAAACTTTAAACACTCCCATTCGTTTCCTACTTTTCCTATAATCGTCATATCTTTAACAGAATAACACAGATTGGAAAAAAGTTAAATAGAAAACATGTATAAAAGTTATTGTTAAAATAATCTGTTCGTTAAAGTAATAAACATACTTGAATTAATGAGTGCAAATAAAAGTAAATTTATCAATTAAATTGTAGATTTCATTTCACTCCTTTGTATCCATACAAAAGAGTGATAATTCAATAAAAATAATGAAATTTTATTCATAAAAGTATGCAATCATTTCATCAATGTTTTGTTATGACGTTGTCACGTTAAACTATCGTCCGAAAACCGACTTTACAGACAACCAATTTTTTTTTTCCCGTCTCTCCTTCGCCGTTCGTAACCGCAACGCGCCTCGTATCCAATACGTATCGTTATCGTCCGTGGTTGTATTGACGCTATCTCGATCCGATATTTGCCGCGGGAGCTCCGGGCGTAATACCGTGGCGGCCTACGAGGCCAGTATGTTATCAGCTGGAATTTCCCACGCAGTATGGTCTGGGGGAAGAGATGGAAAAAAAAAAACCTCTCCCCCCTTCAATTTTATTGACTGCGGTCTCACATGCACGCACATTCGTTAGGTTGGCAACAATATTGGAAAATGAACTGACAAAAATTTGTTTTCCCCATCTGTGGATAGTTAATTAGTCGCGTAACACAGGCGCGGTCATATCAAAAAACCTGAAGTGATACGAGCTCGATTCCCAGCTGGGGTCGAACCCCGGGGATTTTTTTTTTTTTTTCGGTAGTTTGGAAACGTGGTGGAACGTTTCCTTTGATTCGGTGGGTGTCTTCGAATGAATCCCTCTATTGCCCAAACCCGCTTATAGTTTTTATTTCTTTCATTGATTTATTTAACTGACGATATTAACCACACACAAACGTTTCCAAACTAGGGGCAAATAAATTAATTTACAAACCAAACATTTATATATATGTAACTAAGATAACTTCGAGGAAATTTATATACCGAGAAAATGAAAACAACTTACAAGTACAATAAAATACAAACTAAATAAACAAATTAATATAAATTTTTAGAAATAATATAAATTTTAGAATACTACACATAGTTTAAAAATAATATTAAATAAAAAAATATTATGCTTATTACAAATCTATTCAAAGAATATTTCAAAATAAACTAAAGAAGTACATTTGTTTGCATTTCCCAGCTAAAACAATGTTACAAATGGGAAAACATTCCCGGAATTAATTAGCTAATATTTACGCTAATAATTAAATTACAACAATGTGTGCTGTCCACCCTTTCATTAGGTCCACAACTGACCCTCCCCGCTGGAGCTCGGGTCGACACTGCTCGTCTCTATTCGCGCGACTCGGTCCCAACTCACTGTCCCGCGTTCCTCACTCGTCCGCCGCACACACAACACAGCCCCAGATGCACTAATCATCGCGAGCGAAACCCCCCCCCCCCCCCCCCCGTCACTCGTCACTCGTCACCCACCATCGCTCGCCAAAAGGGGTGTTCGCTCGCCCTCTTCACTTCGCTGCCCACGCGGGCCAGTCTCCCCGTTTGTATGCTTGCCGAGTCCCCCGCCTTGGAAAGGTCTCTCATCCCTACCGATGTGTCACGTCGTCAGAATATCCCCTCGACTCAAACACCCGAAGATACGAGAACAGTGGCGTCCCAGTTACGCAGCTTCGGCGCAGAGGGTGTCTTCTGGGAACGTGTCGAACCTTCGAGAGCCGCAGAGAATCTCCGGGCTCTGGGTTGATAAAGCGCTCGGGGAAAGGGAAGATGGGTAGCTGGGCGCCGCTTCTAATCGGGTTTACCGTGCAGCGGTAATGGATGTTCGGGCGCTACCTGCATCGCGTCCCTCCCTCGTGGCATAATATAATAATATAATATAATGATAAGGTTTCATTAGCTCAATAAGATTAATGTTTGTTTGCAGGAATTATTTACACACTTATTTCAGTCGTTTAAGCAAAAACAAATATAAAAACACATACTTAGGGGTTATAATATTTCCATTTAATATTTTAATGATGCCATGGAAGTATAACTTTTAACGTGTGATGAATTTCAACTAGATGGACACAATTTTAATAAAATATCTTGTCGAATATTAGGTCCAAAGCTTGGGTTTTAATGGAACCGTTTGTAATAGTTTAATATCTCCGGCTGTTTCGTGCTCATAATTGCTATCTGCGTTTGATGGCGGCAAGCAACGTTTGCAATAACTTAGGCAGCGTATTCTAGCGGCGGACGCGGAAAGTATGTGTGTGATTCGCGTCCAGATATTTTGGCAATTGTAAAGCTGCGAATATTATTCATCCATTATTTATCACTCTTGGCATTATATATTTTTTTAAAGAATTCTACGTTAAATTTCGTTTCCGAATTTAGTATTGTAAGTTTATTTGCAACATGAACAACATGAGAACACGACTTCGCTCCTCATTAACCCAGGTCAGATTATTACACTTAATTGTTGAGTACTGAAAGACTAGCTATTTATTGACGTGACAACGTCTAATAAATCGATGAACGCCGGCTGCACGCACGAAAAAGTGTCCCGTTACGAACATTGTCCCGTTACGTTGTGTCCCGTTACGCTCATTGTACGCTTGCGCCGCATCTATCTCTCTTCCACTCGATTGGAACAACCATCGATTTGACTTTTTCCGAGGCACATTAAACTTGAAACACTCCCATTCGTTTCCTACTTCTCCTATCATCGTCCTATCCTTAACAGAATAACACAGATTGGAAGAAGTTAAATAGCAAACATGTATACAAGTTATAGTTAAAATAATCTGTTCGTTAAAGTAATAAACATATTTGAATAAATGAGTGCAAATGAAAGTAAATTTATCAATTAAATTGTAGATTTCATTTCACACCTTCTTTGTATCCATACAAAATAATGATAATTCAATAAAAATGATTCCATTTTATTCATAAAAGTATGCAATCATTTCATAAAATTTTTGTTATGACGTCCGTAAACCGACTTTACAGACAACCAATTTTTTTTCTTCATACTCTGGCCGCGAAGTTGCACGAGAGAGAGAGAGAGAGAGAGAGAGAGAGAGAGAGAAAGAGGACGAACATTTCGGATGTGTTCGGGGAAACTAAATCGGGGATCAGTGAATCGTTGGCTTCCGTCGTCACTGTGATGCTGTCATTTTCAGGTTGCGATGCAGTCCTGACCTTTTTCGGAAAGTCAAAGCGCGCGTGTTTAGTGTGGGAATGTTAACCGGTTGATGTCCGGGGAGGGGGGGGGGGGGGGTTAGTCACAGTGTCATTTCGAACGTAAACTGGACACCTGTTTGACAAGACTGACGCGGGAGTGGGTTCATTTCGGTGGGCGTTCAAGTTGTTTCATGTCTGTATGTATATACATCTGTATGACGCCTGTCGACAACTAGTGACTGTCAAAGAAAAAAAAATAACGTTAAATTTAAGAATCAACATTAGAAACCAATTATCTCGGGATACTTTTTATAAATCTTCTGGTGTTCTGGTAGTGAAAGTTTGCTTTCTTAACACATTGCAATTTACCTTGGAACGTTTACAAAACATTCAAAAGAACTCTTTAGATTTATAACCAAGACATTCTTCTTCTTCTTTATACGTACATGAAAATCCTGTCGTCAAGTAAACACAGAACTCCGGCGCAGTTTCAGCGGAGCTCGAGTTATCTGTGACTACAAAAAAAAATTGGTTGTCTGTAAAGTTGGTTTACGGACGATAGTTTAACGTGACAACGTCATAACAAAACACTGATGAAATGATTGCATACTTTTATGAAGAAAATTGAATCATTTTTATTGAATTATCACTATTTTGTATGGATACAAAGAAGGAGTGAAATGAAATCTACAATTTAATTGATAAATTTACTTTTATTTGCACTCATTAATTCAAATATGTTTATTACTTTAACGAAGAGATTATTTTAACTATAACTTTTATACATGTTTGCTATTTAACTTCTTCCAATCTGTGTTATTCTGTTAAGGATAGGACGATGATAGGAAAAGTAGGAAACGAATGGGAGTGTTTCAAGTTTAATGTGCCTCGAAAAAAGTAAAATCGATGGTTGTTCCATTCGAGTGGAAGAGAGATAGATGCGGCGCAAGCGTACAATGAGCGTAACGGGACACCGCGTAACGGGACAATGTGCGTTACGGGACACTTTCGTGCGTGCAGCCAGCGTTCATCGATTTATTAGACGTTGTCACTTAAAAATATCTTACTTTTGAGGTGCACTGTTGTTAATTGCCTGTTAATTATCTGATGTTTCTAATATTGCAGAGGGACGGAAACACAGAGCTAAACAGGGATTCGGAAATGACGTGGGAGGAATGGCCCTTAGGCTATATTTATGATGATGGTAACGAAGATGATGTTGGAGGTGGAGTTATGGATGGATGGATGGATGGATGGATGGATGGATGGATGGATGGATGGATGGTGCTGGACAAGATGCTGGAGATGGTGATGTGTTGTTGGTGATTGTGATTGTGATGCTACTTGTGTTTGGATATTGTGATTGATACTGTTGGTTATTGCGATGGTGACTCCCACGGCATGCTAGTAGTTACATCGTTTTCTAGTCGATACTATTTGTTTGAGGAATTTCCATGTGAATTCATCACGATTGCTGTCCAGCATTTTGTGTTTTGGCTCAAATTTTTCTCAACAATTATTAACTAAATATTATGCTACGACGTGTAAAACGCAACGCATAAATATTCGTTCCTATGATCACTCACGTGACCTTGTTAGAGCTCGAAAATAACATGTAGGAACTATTTGGTAAACTATAGAAAGAAATTTAATTTAAAAAAATGGTTGTCTGTAAAGTCGGTTTACGGATGATAGTTTAACGTGACGTCATAACAAAATATTGATGAAATGATTGCATACTTTTATTAATAAAATTGAATCATTTTAATTTTAATAATAAAAGAATAAATACTTGAAATTATACTAGTAATCAGATTTTTAAAATGCAAGAATAATTAACCTTTACTGCTGAAATTGTTGTTGTAATAAGCAATGAAAACCACATTAACTTTTCACTTCACTTTATAAACAGTCGACGAAACAGTTCACGTGTAGATGACTTGTAATTAATTTTAAAAACTGGCGTTTAGCTATAAAGTTAAAATATAATTCTGAACAAGTTTTGATATAAATAAATTGTAATCAAATATCTATCACCAATTATATGAATCACCATAATTTTTTAGCCAATTTATTAGCGTAACGGGACACAGCGTAACGGAACAATGTGCGCAACGGGACACTTTTTCGTGCGTGCAGCCGGCGTTCATCGATTTATTAGACGTTGTCACGTCAAAATCCACACAGTTGGTAGCAATACCAAGTATTTTAGACGACCATCTGGGCAGGTAAGACCGAGCTACCTTCATTAATTTTTTTTTACCTGAGCCTTTCAACCGTCTTGACGCGTGTCGTGGATGTCCATCCGTCACCGGCGCCTGAAGTGACGCTAGGGCTGAGCTTTGGCTGACTCCCTAAAGGCGTTCTAAATCCTCCTCGACCTTAGCCTGTTTTGTAGCTACGTTGACGTGTTTTTTTTTTTTCTCCGAGGCTGACCGGGGCCGTTTATACTTCTGGGTTACGTCATCACTTGGGGGAAGGAAATTTTCGCGAAAAAAATCCGAACGCCTACTAGACTGCAACAAGGTATACCCGCACCAGCGGTTTCTTCCTTGTGATTGGCGGCCGTCTTGCGAGATAAAGTCGTTGCCTTGTTTGCACGAGCCACTAAGGACGAGTTTGCTTTCACACTGAATTAGTGTGATTGGTTGTTGTAACAATCGACATGCCTTTCAGAGTAAGTCACCCAATCACGAAACACAGACGATGCTACAGTGTTTTAACTTCCAGCTACTCTCGGGATCTTTTAGCGAAATTTTCATGGCCATAGTCATCACGATTTAACCCTACTTTTTTTAAAAAAAATTCGTTAATTCCCAAAGAAACTCCACTTCACTCTGCCGCAAGGATCGGCGTTATCGTGTTTGATAGTATCCAGAGATCTGATATTCGTGATTCTCATATCCGTGCATCTGACATTCGTACAGCTCGGACTGCGGCAGTTGCTTCATTGTTGCCTATACAGGGTGTATAAAAAAATAAGACATGTCAGCTGTAGGTGAATACAGGTTGGTTCGAAATTCGTAGCACATACGTCAGGGGATGATAAAACAAAACGCAACTAGATAAACGCGAGTCGGTGTGTAACGTCAGTAGGTGAAGCGCTTTCAGCAGACGGTGTAATAAACGTGCATTTCACAGCAACTGTCAGCATCTGTGCTGTTGGTCTCCATGCTCGCATACGTTTGAAACTCGCAATTCGAAACTCTAAACTTCTATCTCTGAGGTCGGATCCGGTGTTAGCGTTAGAATTGTGACAATATTTGTATAGACATTTCCAGTACGGTTACGTATCATAACCCATTAATTCTTTTTTAGATATCACTGATTATATGAACAGACACTAGTAAATGAAGGATCTATATTTTGAGTGCATGAAAACGCGTGTTAAAAATATAATGGGTGACGTTTCACTTATAACGTACCTATGTTTTTTTTTTTAAATAAATAAAACGTGATACAGATTCGTTGATTTGACACTGATTTATATGCAAATTAGTGTGGTTTGCTAATCTTGTGATAGCGTGCGACTGTGAAGACATCTGAGCGTAAATCTGTACCTCATCGCTAAACTAGTTGGAGTCCAGAACAGTTGGTATTTGTTTCACTGTAGATGATGTCTCAATATATTTTTTCTCCATAGAACCGTAACACGCTCAGATTTTTTTATAGTGCTTGGAGAGTGTTTTAAAAGTCTTAGTCCAAAGGTTTATTTGAGCTAGACAAACGCAAGTTTGTTACGATGTTATGAACTCTCGGCTGTTGTTAAAAATGAATCATAAGTATAATATTGCCAGCAACACGCAAATGGAGGTTGATGAAAAAACACGGTTATCATTGAAAGAGCAGTTATTCAAATAATGAATGTTTGCAATAAAGAACGTTTATTTAACATATTTTGGACATACAACATTGCTGTTTTACGCTGGTTGTCATCTTAATTAAAAACTCAGGATTCGCAGCACACACGAACAAAATATGCCAACAGGAATATTAAATATACAAAAACTACTCTGGACCAAACAAAATTAATATTTTCTGTAATAAAAAAACCGGCTCTCTACTGTGCTTATTCTTACTTTTATTACATCCAAACTAGAATACTGTTTTGTAATATGGAATTCGATCACAGTGCACTATGCACTATGTCTCATTTACTGTTTCGACCGCTTAGTTCTCACAGCATGATTTAAGAATTCCATTTTACAATCATATCACAAATGAGACTTTAATATTATCTGTAAACAGAAATGCTTGATAAATAGGTGCTTCAGAAATTATCATATTAACTGTTAACGAACTAAAGCCTTTCACTGTAAAGATAAAAAAGTTTAAAATTATTATATTATATGACTTTAGTTTATGTCGTTGTAAAGATCTACAAATCTATTTGTATTCTTGTTAAAATTTTGGGAAAGCTATAAGAAAATTTAAACTTGGTTGTTATGAACTTTGTTAATGTAAATATTTCTGTCTTGTGTGTTTTGTCGTCACATGTATTATCACCGAATGTATCTTTTAATTCGCATGTTTGTGTTGTATTTTTTGTGTAGTTGTGTATGTTATATTGAATTGTATGTTTTATGTATTTGATTTGTTTGTGTCATTCTGTTAATGGGCCTCAGCTGTTGGATGGCACATAACACAAGTAAATAAATAATGTTATATTATTGAAATTGCAGTGTCTTTACTTTCATATAAAGTTCTCAAATTGTGACTTAGGCTTTTTGGTACTGAGGCATATAAATATAAAACTATTACACCAACCACAATTTATAAACAAAAAACAATAAAGGGGGACTTTGGATTTATAACTACATTCCCAAATGCGCTGTCTACTTAAACGGTAAAATTATAAGTTGTAATAATGTATAAAATATAGTTTATTTTTAATTTTGACATCAGAAATGTTCAGACCAACATTATTCCAACTTTTAAAATAAGCATATTTATATATAACTAGCTGCCCGACCCGGCTTCGCACGGCTATACTAATGGAAAAAGAATTAAGCCACATCTCCCATTTACAGTATTGGTAAATAATAAAAAATTCCGTGAAAATTTAATACAATTTAAAATTTAATACGTTGTAAAATGTCCCACCCATTTCATTACGTTCGTTAGCCGTATATTTACATTATACAGAAGGCATGAACAATGCAAAATACTGTTCTCATGCAGACAAAGTACCCACTGTTGCCTGGTTTTAACCACCTATGCTATGGGATCTAATTTTCGGAAAATGTCATCCTGCGTAACATAAGGAACATTACTGTGAAGTTTCAAGTCTGTAAAATATATATACTTGAAAAAAAAAAAAAAGGGCAATTTTTGATATTTAAAGTACTTGCAAAATTTCAACGGTGATGAGGACTGCACTAACAATGAAATAGCCGTTGCCATAGAGACGAATGAAGCATCAACAAAGCAACAGCCGTTGCCATGGTGATTTCCTACCAAAAACTGGAAATAAAAAAAAAATTTAGGGGTGGACTACCCCTAACATTTAGGGGGATGAAAAATAGATGTTGGCCGATTCTCATAGATACCGGATAAGCACAAAAAATTTCATCAAAATCGGTCAAGCCGTTTCGGAGGAGTATGGCAACGAAAACTGTGACACGAGAATTTTATATATAAGATTATATGTAAATACAGGAATAAAATTATTTCTGCATTAATATGCTTAACTTAAAAGTTGGAATAATGTTGGTCTGAACATTTCTGATGCCAAAATTAAAATAAAAAGTTTATATATATATATATATATATATATATATATATATATATATATATAAGACACTTCGAACTGAAGAAGTTCGAAACAGAAAACAAATACTTCCCAATCCCGAATGGGAATACGAATCATAAAACAGGGTGGTTTTTCTACCAAGGATTTTGTTTTTCAACTTTTTTTTATAAGCACACCTTTTAGATCACCGTAGTATAAAAAATTCGCGTTGTTAGCTGTAGCTTTTAGAGATTTCATTTATTTTTAGGGTGGGCTCTAAAAGCTTTTTTTTTCTTCTCTCTCTTTCAACATAATCCTCGGTGAATGCTCTTAGGCCGGGTTCATAAAGTACGTAGGAAACGCAAAGACGCAAGACGCTACTAACATAAGAAATAAACTGTATTTAATAAAGCAAGACATTCGGGGAATTCTTTGTTATCATGTGAACTTGTGAAATTTTCTTTAACAAGTAAAAAAAAAAAAATACTTAAAAAAACTGTACCTTGGCTGCATCTTCAAGTACGTACGGCTGAAATGCAAGGAGAAATCACAAGAAGATGAAAGTTGGTCAATGCCGCCGTTACGATATTCCATCTCGCGTACTTTATCGAACGGGTATCTAAAAAACGTGGTTAATTAAGTTTTTGCATCTTGGGTTTCTGGCGTAGTTTGTAAACCCGGAGTTAGTCTGAAATCGCAATTGAAGAAATTACATTACGTCGTGTGCATAGTATTTGACCGCCATGTTTTCTAACCGACATATTCACAACACGCAGAACGGTCGTATCCACGGGAGAGAGATCGCGCATATAGAAGGGAAGTTAATTTTTTTTTGACGTGACAACGTCTAATAAATCGATGAACGCCGGCTGCACGCACGAAAAAGTGTCCCGTAACGCACATTGTCCCACTACGGATGTCCCACTACGGATGTATCCTGTTATGCTCATTGTACGCATGCGTGGCATCTCTCTTCCACTCGATTGGAACAATCATCGATTTGACTTTTCAATCATATTTTCGTCGTTTGAATTATTAATATTATGCAATTTAACGATCGTCCACCGATTTTCTGCACAATCGGTACGGTTATTGAAAAGTAATGTTGAATATTCAAATGCGTTTTAAAACTTCCACAACACAAAACAAAATTTCTTTATATACTAACATCTGAAACAAGTATTTCGAATATGGCCTCGTGGCCGTGCGGTTAGCATCGCTGACTACCAATTTAAAGGTTGTCGGATAGAATTCCGGCCGCTGCAATATTTTTTTTATACTTGTAAAAATAAATACGGCGCCCGCGACACTTCAAAATTAATAAATATATTTGAATTAATGAATGCAAATAAAAGTAAATTTATTAATTAAATTGTAGATTTCATTTCACTCCTTTGTATCCATACAAAATAGTGATAATTCAATAAAAATGATTCAATTTTATTCATAAAAGTATGCAGGGGTAGATTTTATCATACAAAAGATAGAAAAATTAAAAAAAAAATTCTTCCTCAAAGAATATAATATTTTTAATGCCTAAATGGTTTGGTTGCAAAAACCTATTACGGCTCAGTCTCAGGCCGAATATGATATTTAATTTTCTTCTGGATCAATCATTTCATCAATGTTTTGTTATAACGTTGTCACGTTAAACTATCATCCGTAAACCGACTTTACAGACAACCAATTTTTTCGGATGCATGATGCACCATCAGTAAGAGCAGATTAGATTGCAATTTTGGTGGGTGTTGGAAACAGTTCATATTTATTTATCCTATGGTGGTAAGAAATCATCGAAATGCAAATTTTATCAGTTTGAAAACTATCCTCATAATTATTTAGATAAATGTATTAAATTACTTTTTTTTTTCTTCTGAAAGTTGTTTATACTACAATTTTTTTTGCTTAAACTATTATAACGTAATACAGTTTATGATTTGAAAAGAAGTGTTTACAAACTGATGTGTAGCTGTTGTAGACAAACATACTTAAAATATTTATAGTATTTACTAACACTACCATGTGTAGGTCAACGATCATATGTTTGGTTATAAACGAGTGGTGTAAATAACTTAATTCATATTATTAGTTACTATTAAAATTCTTAGTGACTATATTGGGGCTATTTACCCGCGTTTATGGCTTTACTACCGTTCGGGGTTTAGCCTTAAACCTATACTCGTTTATGGCTTCAGTCACCTTCCTTAGAGGCGATAAAGGCACTTTAAGCACCATAGAGCGTCCCACTTACCATCCCGCCACACTAACACACACATCCCTGACAAGGCGGGCCCCTTAAACCTCCATGCATAACCGTGCGAAGTTAATCCATATAAAACCCTATATTCTCTTCCCCTCGCCTCGTTTTTTTTTTACCTTTTCTTCCCCAACTGGTAGCAGTACAAAAAAAAACTCAGGTATCTAAAGTTTTCTGATATGGAGTGACTCGCCCGAATACTTCGCGTTCGTGATCATTAGGTTGTTTTTTATGTTGTATAAAAGAAAAATGAAGGCCACGTTACGTTATTTAAATAATAATTTTATATTTTATTATTAAAATTATCACAAAATTTAGATTTTTTTTTAGGAGGGTAGGTTTTTGTTCGTCTGGGTGAATGCATTTGAAGTGGAATGTTGGTTGGGTCAGGTCAACGACATTTGAAATACTTAAAAATGGTAAATATTGAAGAACTCTTACTTTTTTTTAAAATATCTTCTTCGAACCACGAAATTCGGAAGTTTTCGGGCATCAAGGGGTGGTCTGGTCACGTCTGAATTACTACGTGGTAAAAACGTGAAGCCGTTTTTATTTGCTCAGTTCATGCATGATCTGTACCGTGTTTGGATTTTTTTCCCGGAACATTGGCTGAAAAGTATCGTTTGCATCGTGGTAACAATTTTGTAATGACATTTTTTTATTTACGGACGAGACTGCGAGTTTATTTTTAACGACGGAGGTTCTAAATTCATACTTAAGATCATCAGACGTGGTCAAGCACCATTTCCGCAATGTTTCGGGCGTGACAATATGGCGATGGAGAGGTGAAAAAAATGGGGTGTGGCTGTGTCATGGATACGGCCGTGTGTTGTACATAAATACGTGTACGTGACAGGTAATATTATAAATACAAAATATAAAATACGCTAAATTATGTATGTTATAATGATATTCACTGTAACTATTTTACACTGATGTTTTATATATGCAATCGAATAGATTTTGACGAGAGCTGACGATTGAAACCCAAACGAACGTCGTATCTTTGAGTCAAAAGTTATACTAAATGGAAATCTCGAAACGCAGCAAAATGACCTCAAAATGGCGGACGCTTCCCCCTCCACCGCGCGCGATGCGTCACAGTCACTCACTTAGCGTAACGAATTCTTTGATATTTTAGGTATCCAGTGGTGTAATTAAAATTTGAAGATGATGGATATGTAGCTGCAACACCAAATTTTATCCCCCTATTTTGTTATCATTCGTTTTTGGAATTGCCTCCCTCTATGGAAGCAGTTTTAAAGACGCATTCACGTCAAAAAAAAAATCTCGATCTACGTCACAGCATGCCATATACTGACAATTCCGTACTCGATGTTCGGTTTATTTTTGACGTGACAACGTCTAATAAATCGATGAACGCCGGCTGCACGCACGAAAAAATGTCCCGTTACGCACATTGTTCCGTTACGCTGTGTCCCGTTACGCTAATTGTTCCGTTTCGTTGTATCCCGTTACGCTCATTGTACGCTTGCGCCGCCTCTATCTCTCATCCACACGACTGTTTATAAAGTGAAGTGAAAAGTTAATGTGGTTTTCATTGCTTATTACAACAACAATTTCGGCAATAAAGGTTAATTATTCTTGCATTTTAAAAATCTGATATCTAGTATAATTTCAAGTATTTATTCTTTTATTATTAAAATAAAAATGATTCAATTTTATTCATAAATGTATGCAATCATTTCATCAATGTTTTGTTATGACGTTGTCACGTTAAACTGTCGTCCGTTAACCGACTTTACAGACAACCAATTTTTTTAGTGACATTTTGGGCCATCCCGTGCAACTCCGCGTGAGGTACGAGATGACAAACAGCAAGGAAGGAACCTTGGGAGGAGAGAGAGAGAGAGAGAGAGAGAGAGGAGAAAAAAATAAAGGCCAATTTGTTGGATGCTAAGTTTCGGAACACACACAAGCGACTCGCGCGCTCCCCAGCGATCTCTTTCTCGGTAATAATTGGGGAAACAAACGCCCGAAGCCTTGTCGTTTGGAGCGCGATGTAGTTACTTTCAAGCGAAACCTTTACAGCCGGTAGAGCGGTATCAGAATCACAGGGTGGCAGTAGTGAGTAGGCAAAGGAGTTAACGTTCTTCAAATAATTCATGCAACGGATAATTTTGATAGAACGCAGTTTTTTTTTGGACATGCGCCATTGCAGTTTTGCACTGTTTGTCATGGAGAAACTCCGGAAAAAAAATTTAAAATAAAAATACACACACGCAAAAAATATTGAATTATATAGGACAAATGAAGGACAAATGAAACCAACGATGAAGCTGATCAAGTTTTATGTTGACGTGTGTAACGTATGTGGCGAATGTGGTTTATTGGCGTGGACTTGAAAAGAAAATGATTTGAATTGAACCATATTTTCAGCCGGTTACAGACTGCAACAGCAGCGCATGAGTTCTTATGCTTCCCAATACTTTTGTAAACGTTTACACACTTTCTCGTACGTTCTCATACTTTTGCAGACTCTTGCAGACTTGCATGCTCTTGCAGATTCTTTCATACTCTTGCAGACTCTTGCGTGCTGTTGCATACTCTTGCAACTCGTAATTCGCCACTCTAAACTCTCAACTCTGAGTTTGGATTCGGTGTTAGCATTAGAATTGAGACAATTCATATAGAAATTTCCAGTAGGGTTATTTATAATATTACAGTTATCGTAAACCCGTTAATTCATTCTGAGACTCCATAAAAGACGTAGAAAGACGCTGCTAAATAAAGGTCTCTTTTCAACACATGGTCAGGCATGTTTCAAATATTACAGTTCTCTAAAAAAAAATTTCCTTTCCCTCTTTTTCTGTGAAATTTCACTTCCAACGCACATGGCTGCCACGCACCAATGTCTTTTTTTTTCTTTTTACGTCGATCTCACAACCAGTTATTTGAACTGAGATGGCGAGAAGATCTAACCTCTAATTCAGAAGGGTCGAGAGCCATCAAACGCACTCAACACAGCTGCACATTAAGGCCCCCGCCTACCTGGTCACATAGACGGTGCGCAGAGCTTCAGGAAAAACAACGCGATTTCAAAACTACTCAATAAAGCCGAGTGGGGTATGTTTACGAAAAGCATTTAAGAGTTCGCTGAGGCCCGGAAAGTACTTTTAATTTTGGATCATGTTTTTAAACTGTATTTCTAGAAGAGTTAAAATGGCTAAAACGCATATTTTCAGAGTAATTTTTAGGCGTAAAACAACCAGTACAGATTATTAAAAGCACTTAAGGAACTTGCATTACACCTTTATCTTCATTTATCGGCCATATAATGTTGCGGTCACCGCTAAAATTTCACAGTTATCCTGTGACGACGAGAAGACTGCGCGTCAATTCAGAGTCTTGCGCTTAGAGGCGATACCGCGCTAGAAATACCATCGAGCGTCGCGCTTATCATCCCGCCTCACTAACACACATACACCCCTGACGAGGTGGGCCCCTTAAGTGTGAAATATTTTACTGGTTTAAAATGTGTTGTTAAAACCCAGTCTAATTCATGTTTTTTTTTTTTATGTTTACAAAACAGCTTCTTCTATTACGTTTTTTGAATGTCTCTTGCAATGAGGAACATTTATTTTAAAGAAACATTTGGGCATACGCCGTTGCATGTTTTCACTGTATGTCATAGATACACCACAAGATTGGAGGATAAAAGATGAATACACCAAAAAAAAAAAAAAAAGCCAAAAATCTGCCAATTTTAAATGAATAGACAGCACAGAGAATTTCGTGAAATGAATTAGTCGAAAAAATATCACGGTACAGATGAATACAGTTGTTGTGCTGTCATCGTCGTTGATTCATCCAGAATATCTGTTTAGTTTCATCGCTGGTTTTCTCTGCGCGTCGCTGGATCGTTGTTTTGTCCAGATGATATGTTTTTTTATCGTCGGTAGGTTTCTTCTGTTTGTCGTTGGGTTGTCCAATGTTGTTGTTTATCTGTTTTTTTTTTCTGTTCCTGTTACAACTGTCTCGTATTTGTCTGTCTACATGTGTTCGTCCGTGTCGTAATTTTTTTTCCCCGACAAATGAATTTTACGGATTTGTGTGCTGTCTATCCATTTCAATTTTGACATTGACTGATTTTGGTTTGCATTTCCTGTGCGTTTGTGTATTCATATTTTCTTGTCCATTCTCTTGGTTTTTTCTGTGACATACAGTGAAAACCGGCATCGGAGTATGCCAATAAATTTTTTTTGACTTCTTTTAGCTATTAAGAAACTTGTTTGTTGAGGTTTAAGAAAAAAGAATCTTTCTGACTTGAAAGACTTGCTTCCATAGAAAAAAAAAACAGCAAAGTTTACCAGAGCTTTTGACTGAAAAAAATAACTCAATATTTTAGTAATGGTCCCAGAAAACAAAAGTGTGTTACAAACGTGAAAAAAAAGTGTACTAATGATATCCTCGATCATTTTTAAAATTACAAAATTACAGGCTCTAGTATTTTACTTGCCGGAGTGTAAATTGCCCATCATTAGCCATAGATTTCCCAAGTAGTTCTGTAACGTGTTGTCATCCCCCATTAATTTCGGTCAAATTAATTTACGACAGCAACAAGTTGTGGAACATTTTCTATGAAACTTTATCCGGACGCTCAGTGTGCCATCTTAAATGCTTTATATTTATAATAAACCAGTCGTTCAGCTCAAACTTCAAATAAGTATATCAGCATTGGGAAGCACTCCGGACCATAAGTCATGCATGTTTTCAATTTATTCTTTCATGATGAACTAGCAGCCGTTGACTGGTCGGTTGAATTTAGACTCTTCTCTAGGGCCATGCATATTTCGCGAAAAGATTCCGAGACTACCTGAAAGTTAAAACACTGTAGCATCGTCTGCGTTTCGTGATTGGGTGAGCTTCTTTCAGGTACATGACGATTGTTAAAACACCAATCACAGTAATTCATTGCGGAAGCAAATGCGTCCTTAGTGGCTCAGCCAAATAAGGCAACTACGTCTATCGCAGACGGCCGCAAGTCACAAGGGAGAAACAGCTGGTGCGGGTATAACTTGTTGCAGTCTAATAGGCGTTCAGATTTATTCGTGAAAAATGCCTGCCCCTACTCTTCTCCAATACTAGAAACGGAAATAATTTGAGTGAAGTAAAATCCATTACGGTGATCTAGTCGGATCAATTTTCGTTGGCTCCCTATCTGATTTTGTGGTTGTGGTTAGTTCTTCCCGTTCGAAACCCACAATAGTGCTAGGCCGTAGGCCGCAGTTTCTGCAGTTTATCAAAGAAGGTTTAAGTTTTATTTTTCCAGAAGACGTTTACAACTGTCTTACAGTATTTACCCGCCACGACTTTGTGAAGAGAACTCCTCGTTATCTTCCTTTTTTTTAATGACATACATTTGCGTCACAGCATCTATTCTCTCTGCATTTTACGTCAACTGTGCGTCGTCAAATTCATTTGAGTATGCGTCAACGGTATGCGTGTGCATGCACTGATGAATACCTAATTTTTTTCACCTCCACTCCCAACATTTAAATTGGTGCTGGAATAACGCATATAGAGTAAGTCCTAGTTTAACCAGTTATTTTTTTCCCTTCAAAACAATTTTTTATCTATTCATATTAACACTTGGTTTTTCCGTACAAAACTTGGTTACATACTCAGTGCTCATGAATTTGAATCTAAGGGATATTATTTACATATTAGTTCAATCTTACAGTGATGCCAATGATACGTTATTCTTTTGCAATATTTGTTTCTTTCTGCGCACGATATTTTAAGTTGATTTACGATCGCAAACACAGCTTGGAAGCTGCCATGAGTTTATTTTGGAAACTTCTGGTGTTAGCAGCAGTTTTTTCTCCTTTCTTGATCATACACTATTGCTGGTTTAGGCTAGTTGCCATAGAAAAACCCTCACAATTGGAGAAGAACGATGAATGCGAACACACGCATAACAAGCCAATATCAGCTGATGTCAAATTATGCTAGCCGAGTTAGCACAGAAAATTACGTGGAAGGAAAAGTATTCCGAAAATAGTTTCGTCAAGGACAGTAGATACAGAAAAAAAAATCTACCTTAGGCAACACAGTGACGCATAGACGAACCCGGAAAATCTAACCCGGACACGATCTCGAACTCTATTCCGGATTCGATTATGGACTCGATCCCGAATTAGATCTCTGACTCGATCCCGGATTCGATCTCTGACTCGATCCCGGATTCGATCTTTGACTCGACCCGGACTCGACCCTGACTCGATCTCGCACTCGATCCCGGATTCGATCTCGGACTCGACCCTGACTCGACCCTGACTCGATCTCGGACTCGATCCCGAACATGATCTCGGACTCGATCCCGGACACGATCTCGGACAAAATGTCGGACTCGACGTCGGACTCAATGCCGGACACGATGCTGGATTCGCAGTTGTACAGAATGAGAGTCCACTTCGTTCGGTGAAACGTCACTTGCCGAAGCGCCCGCCCTGGTGGCCGGTAATTGGAGGACGAGAGCTGACTGAATGCAATTACGCCGCGCGGGCTATCCGTCATCGCCCCGCGCAATCCGTCACAGCTGTCGGACCCGCGGGCCGAGCTGACGTTCGTAATTGACTGCGGCGAGTCTTCACGAGATCCACCGAGATGCAGTCAGGCGCCCGAACAGTTCTGGACACGCGCACCGCGAGCAGACGGTAAAGGCGCGAGTGTTGTCAGGGTTTAAATAATACTGACGACAAGCCGCGCGGGAGCTCTCTACAACCAGGTTGCCGTTTTACAAGCTCCCCAGTTGCGAGGCTATTTCCCATTAAATATAGTGCCTGTTGTTTGGCGAGTTCATTCAGGTGGTCGGTGATTATAGCCTCGTGCACAGGAGCTTGGCATTGTAAGCAACGACATTGTAAGCAACGGCATCGTGATAAACGGCGTCGTGTGCATCGGCATCATTGGCATCGGCATCGTTGGCATCGGCTTCGTTGGCACCGTCATCAGCATTTTTGGTAGCTTCATCAGCATTTTTGGCAGAATCATTATCTTTTTTGGCAGAATCATTAGAATTTTGGGCAGCATTATTAACATTTTGGCAGCGCCATTTTCATCGTAATTATCGTCATTTGCATCGTAATAATCGTCATTTGCATCGTAATAATCGTCATTGTAATCGTAATTAGCGTCATTGGCATCGTAATTAGCATCATTGGCATTGTTATTAGCTAGCGTCATTGGCATCGTCATTTGTTGGCATCGTCATCAGCATCATTGGTTTCATGATCACAATGATCATAATCTACATCATCATGTATCTAGGCGGCTCTCCAAATCGGGTGCATGTGTGTATGCGTGTGTGATGCGACGCCAGCCAGCCAGCCAGCCAGACAGACAGACAGCGTGTGTGTTTGGCTTGCCGACGAATTCAGATTTAAACGGCGGGCTGTTGTGAAAGCGTTTTATTAGAGTTTTATGTGCGACAGAGTCTATCCCTCCCCCGATCCCACCGTTTTGTATCTTAAGCTTCCTTGACGTGCGTGAAGAAACGCGTGTAAAAAAAAAGAGTCTGCGGATGAAGTCTCTCCGTGGCATTTAACTATGGCAGCACGGCACGGCGCGACATTTCACGTTTTCTTTTTAAATTCGTTAATCACATTGTTTTATATATATTTTTATTTTGTTTTTTTGTTTAGTTTTTAATTTAAAATAAAATGAAACAAAAAATCGTTAACCTTTTAACAATTTATTTTATCAATTTTTATTGAAACTTTAACTGCCAGTGAAAACTGAAAACATAGAAATGGCAGGCGGAAAACTAGAAAAATAGAATAGTCTTCAAATTTAATTTCTGAAATTTTTACTATTAACGTAATAAATGTGAAGTTTTTTAACGTGACAACGTCTAATAAATCGATGAACGCCGGCTGCACGCACGAAAAAGTGTTCCGTTGCGCTCATTGTTCCGTTACGCTGTGTCCCGTTACGCTCATTGTACGCTTGCGCCGCATCTATCTCTCTTCCACTCGATTGGCCTATGCGTCCAAGGAGAAGAAAGACAGCGGCAGCACACAACTTGCATCTACACGTGAACTGTTTCTTCGACTGTTTATAAAGTGAAGTGAATAGTTAATGTGGTTTTCATTGCTTATTACAACAAAAATTTCGGCAATGAAGGTTAATTATTCTTGGATTTTAAAAATCTTATTACTAGTATAATTTCAAGTATTTATTCTTTATTCTTAAAATAAAAATGATTCAATTTTATTCATAAAAGTATGCAATCATTTCATCAATGTTTTGTTATGACGTTGTCACGTTAAACTATCGTTCGTAAACCGACTTTACAGACAACCAATTTTTTTTTGTGCAGCACAGTGTTTTCCCATTCATCTCGTGATGGCTTCAATTTTAAAGCAGCGAGTGGATGAATTCATGTCGTGCTGTGCCGCGTTGCGCCGCGTCGCGCTGCCATTGTTGCTTCCTGGTTTGACGCCGGTCGCCCATCTGACCCCGGAATGTTGCCACCGTTCGTAATCAAACAGCATCTATGGGACTGGAAAAATTCGCGGTTTCAATGACCACTAGGATAGATTCCACGATTCTCTATGTACTCGGGCAACTATCACCTGGTCGTTGGCTACCGACTCGGGACACCTGTTTAACTGCGATTCTTATGATTCGATACTTCTTTTGTTGAGTGTTTGCCATTGGCTCAAGAGTCCTTCAGGTAAATTGCGGTCCAATCACTGACGCAGCATTAAGCTAACTAAACGAGTTTGGATTCCAGCCTGTCTCGAAAGGAATCCGCGAATTTTTCCGGTCTCTATCGATTGGAGTGGCCCCAGGAATGAATGGTTTTTTAAGGGTGGGAATGCGACGTAGAAGGGGAAGAAGGGGAGGGGGGTTGTAAGGGGTGGGTGAGAGGGGATGAGGCGCGAGGTGAGGCCGTAGTTGTCCAATTAGACCCGGCCTATGAACTTCGAGAAGCTGTTGCCAAAGTGAGCCTTCTGCACCAACAAAGAAAAGAAAGTCGAACCACTCGTTACGTGTTGCGAGAACAGAAGAAAATATTGTGCTTTAGCTTATGAACGAGTCTTTTCAGTAATCGCTGGTGATATGTAAACATCTTAAACATCGGTAACGAGAAAATTCGTGTGTTCACTTGTTTAAAAAATAAAACACCTAATTTGCCGAGCGTAATAAATACATACGCTAATTGTGTTTTCGACAACATTTCCGGACGCGAATCACACGTAGTTTCCGCACTCACCGCTAGAATTCGTTTACCGGAGCAGCTACGTCATTTGATTAGCAGAGCGAAATTTCTGACTATAAAATGAAACGGGCTCCGATAAAAGCGAAAAATACTTTTTAAAAATTTGAACTACTGTTTTAGACCTGATTTTCGGCAAGGAATTTTATCAAAATACTGCCCATCTTATTAAAATTCATTCAATCGTTAATACTTTAAAGTTTCCGTTTTGTCTTTGTGAACTTTGTATTACGCCAACCGCCGCAGATGGCAGCATCGTGGTTGTTACACATTTCCATTCTTTGACATCCTTCGCATTCACGAAATTATTCCCATCAAATGCCGTATTGCAAGAGCTTAATATGTTACACATAAAAATAATCTATTTTTGGAGAGAAAGTTATTTACTGCTGGTAGAGTTAACCGAGGGGATGACTCATCAATAGGGCCATGCATTTTTCGCGAAAAGATTCCGAGATTAGTTATAAGTTAAAACACTGTGCCATCGTCTGTGTTTCGTGATTGGGTGAATTTATTTCAGGCGCATGTCGATTGTTACGACACCAATCACAGCAGTTCAGTGGGGAAGCAAATGCGTCCTGAGTGGTTCGGTCAAACAAGGAAACGACTTCTCTCGCAGACGGCGGCCAATCAAAAAGAAGAAACCGCTGGTGCGGGTATACCTTGTTGCAGTCTAATAGACGTTCAGATTTTTTCGCGATAAAGGCTGCCTCTACTAATCAGGCGTTCGAAAAAAAAAACTAAAATGCAACGCATTTCACGTATTTGATGAAGAAGCGGATGGGAGAATGACGATTAAAGTAGAGTATTAGACAACTGTAATGATTTACTAACATATTAACCTGAATCATTTTAAAACACACATCATAACAATAAGTAGACCAGTATGCTTGTATATTTGTTTTTTTTTTGCTTAAACGGCTGAAATCGTTCTGTTTATAATTCCTACAAAAACTTTAACATTGTCATTAACAAATTAGAAATAAAATTTCAGTGACGAGATTCAAACCACGTCCTTTGAGGTTACTAAGCGCGCTCTCTTCCGCCGTGCTATAAAGCCGATTGGGGATATAAAAATCAGAATATGTATTATAATCATTGTACTGCCAGATTTCTTAGGTATTTTTAAAATTGAAGCTACTTTTTAATATGCCTAATTTAGTTCACCAGATTAAATCCAAGGTGATTTCATCATGTACAGGTTTGTGTGTCTACGCATGGGTCCAACAACTCATTTCCGTTCATCGAATTCCATTCCGTTTTCACGAAATGACTGCCGATCCATGCAAGAGAAATGACGAATTTAACGTGAGGACGTATCTGTAAGGATTTTTTTATTAAACTTAAGTAGTTAATGCACATTGAAATTAATGTGTATCAGTAAGTTTTCAATTTTTTTACGATAAACGAGGGGGGTGAAATATGTGTACACACACACACACACACACACACACACACACACACATATATATATATATATATATATATATATATATATATATATACTAGCTGCACGACCCGGCTTCGCACGGTTGTATTAATGGGGGGGAAAAATGAGACCAAATCTCTTATTTACAGTTATAATAAATGAAATAAAATGAAAATTAATTAATTTTGACAAAAACTTAATACAATGCTTTGTAATGAACCGAGGAAAAAACGAATAGCACCGATGGTTTCCCGACTCTCGAGCACGCAACGTTGTCATGGAGACGAAGTGCCCACTGTTTCCCGGGCTTAAACACCAATCAACATTGATTAATCAGTTTATTATTAAATATAAATTATTAAGACCATTCATCGAAATGAAAACCATCCTATCTCTCAAGTTGGAAAACATTACACATAAATGCCAATTTTCATCGAAATCGGTTGACTTGGTGAAGAGTTCACTGGAAACAAACATCAGGACACTGGATTTATATATATTAAGATATCTCAAGCGAAGATCTCGAGTGTTTACGGTTTAACGGATCGAGTTGACCATCTTGTTCGGCCATCTTTATTTCGGTTTTCCCGTGGTCTCCCCAAATTATTATTAATTTTTTTTTTTTTTTTTACATATTCATACAATCACACTTAAGTTTTTCAGAAAATTTATGAATCGCAAAAACAAGCTTCTAGTTTGTTTATGCTGCGTGTGGTACTTTAATTATGTTAGCCATTAAATGTAAAATTAAGACATAATACAACAAAGAAACAAAAACCCTTGACTAGTATTTCATGATACAAAAATGTAATAAAAATGTTAAATTTAGTTAAATAAAAAACAATAAAAAATTATGCACATATGCTATCAGAGAACATAAAACTAAAACTCTAAAAGAGATCTCATCATAAGTTAAATTATAATACTAAAGGGGAAAAAAACGCCGAGATGTTCCCTACAATAAGAAATAACTGGTGCTTTTTTCCAATGTTCACTAATCGTGTTATTGTTTCCTTACATTAGGAACTCCGTCGACAAGACGTAGGTAAACAACTCAATAAATGAAAGCAGTCAAATGTATTATTTTTGTTTAATTTTCTTATGCAGTTATTTAAGTGTTATTAAAAAAAACTATTATTTTATAGCTAGAGGTTTAAAGATAAAATCTGTCTGAAATTGCCCATTTAGACGATTTCTCAACTTTGCCATGTTCAGCTATATCTTAATAATGAAGTGGTGGTGATCTCTACACAGTAATAACCCACGTGCCTGTACGATACAATGGCCAATTATAACTCTCGTCACTAATGGCTGAACATCCTTGAAAGTTGAATCGGCAATCACGCTTCTCCATAATGTGTTCATCGCGGGGGTTATTTACAGAAATGATGTGAAAGTGTCGGGACCTACCGATTACAGCTTTCTGCAAGCTACTTAGTAGCCTTCGCGATGTTACGAACTATGATTTACGATCCAAGCTCTGACTGTGTTGTAAATGTCAGCCTCACAATATGATGGGTGTGGTTTAAAGGTCTTCATCTAAACTGCCTCCTCTAAGCAGTCGTGACTTCTGAGCACATCAAACGTGGCAGGTTTTGAAATACAGCGTGTATTTTTTTTTTCCTGCACCTAGGGCCTTTTTGCTCAGATTTAAGGGTGTTTTTTTTATTAACAATCGTGAAAACAATATCTTGTAATCATAAGTTGTTACGAATCGGCGTTTCACGTTGGTTTTCAAAAGTTGTATATAGTAAAGGTTTATTTTGTGTGTGACAGGCATAATTGGTACACTTGTGGCTAACAACAGTTATTATTTTTTAGTTGTAGCATGAAATTTGTACGATTTTAGTTCATTGCCGAATTTTATTTTAAATCATTGGAGGAAGAACCGGACTAAAAAGGTTTCTATCAGAATTTTTTAGTAAACTTTAAATACAACATACGTACCTAAGATGTGAGCTACGTAGAAATATAATAGTAAACAAGTGTCATCTACAAGTTATTAAGCTAAAATGGTCGATAAACCTAGGCTTTATCAGTAGCGTACAAGTAAATCACCTGTTAATGTTGTGGAAATTCATTTGTCATTACAAGTTCACAAGAGTGCTCGTGTGAAACACTTGCAACTGGATATTTTCAAAAGTTTGTAAATTGTAACTTTTAATTTTGAGGTTTGTCGGCTAGTGGGTTTTAAACTCGTTAATAGCGAAGGGTTTGCCAACGTTTCGGTTGACCTTGCAGAGGCCATCATCAGAGTAAAAGTTTCCTACTGAGAGTATTGACAGTCCTGCTGCCTTATTATACTTTCGCTTGAGAGGTGAGTGTTTACTGATTCGGCTGCAGCCGTGGGCCAATCAGAGAATTCTTTCTTTTCTGGTTGGCCACCCATTCATCTCAGGTGAAAGTAATTTATGTTTTATTTTCTATTTATTATGTTTATCTACTTTTCAAACCTATTTTTAATTAGTGTCCAGTGTTAGTATCTCTTATATCATTTATGTGTCTAAAATTAATTTTCAATTCTTTTACATAAAATAATTTCCATTATTATACATCTTCAATTTTTATTTATTTACCTCATAGTAATTTTGTTGGTTTAGTGTGTATTTTTTATGTGTAAACATCTTAGCTCTGGGTATACGGCATTTGATAGGAGTAATTTCGTGAATGAAGCGCGGAAGTCGCTCGGAACGTAAATGTGTAACAACGGTGCTGCCATCTGTGGTGGATAGCGCAAACCAAAATTTACAAAGTCAAAGGGAAAAATTATAGTATTAACTGTTAAATGAATTTTTACAAGATTGGTGGTGTTTTAATTTTAAAAAATTTCGACGAAAATTAGGCCCGAAGCCGATGTTTAGTATTTTTAGATTTCGCTTTTATCGGAGCCGTTTAATTAAATCGTTTGAAATTTTCACTTACAAATGGAATGATTCGATAGTCGACGTAGCTGCTCCGGCAGCGAGTTCTAGTGGCGGGTGCGGAAACTACGTGTGATTCGCGCCGAGAAATGTAGTTGAAAACACAATTTGCGTATATTCATCACGCTCGTCGTTATTTTTAAGAATTCTACGTTTATTTTCATGTATGATATTTGTATTATAAGTGTATTTGCAACACGATAACACATTAATTTGCTCTTTACCGAGGTTAATGTTACTCATCTCTGGTGAGTAATGAAAAAAAAAAAAAAACTAGCTCACTTTTTTTTACGTGAATATAACTTTTTAGATTCTCATATTGTCATTTTAATTCTGACGTAAATTATATTAATCAACTTTTGAATAAACTCTCCCTCACACACACACGCATTGCACGTAAGTAGGTGAAACGATTCTTGAATGCTATTTGGAACCTGACCCCGACCTTTCTCACATAACGGTTTCCATTGATCATCTATAAGTAGGTACCGGAAAAATTCGCGGGTTCAATGATCTCCAGGATAGACTCCAATATCCTCTACACACTCGGGCAAATGCCACCTGTTAATTGGCTGCTGACTTGTGAGTCGTCTCGACTGGGTGGCCTGTGATTCGACACTTCTTTGAGTGAGGGTCTCTAATTGGCCATCAGTCCTCCAGATTAACAGTGAACCAGTGGTAGAAGCAGCACTAAGGTATAATTGTTTGAATTTTAGCATAACACGAAATGAATTCGCGAATTTTTCCGGTCTCTATCTATAAGAAATCACAGAGTGGAAACCCAGCAACCGCCCTGGTTCAACAGAAATAGTGTGACGCGCGGCCTTACAGTTTCATCAGAGCATTTTCGATCATGCTAGTTACTTTATGACGTCATTGAATCTCTCGTCCGCGTCCTGGAAAGACGGAAAAAAAATTTTATTGTCTGCGTCTCTTCAACGAGGGAGCACAACTTTAAGTAATTTCTGCCCGTTTCGCCTTCGTCCTCGAGGTCGTAAGTAATTGATACTCTGGCGTCGCTGACCCCATTTGACGGACCTGCATTGGTCCCTCGCGGGCCAGAACATCTTCCGCATCTTCGGCAACACCCCCCCCCCTTTCCCTCATTCCTCCACGCGTCCTTAAACCACGATAGCTTTTACTGCCAGCCGCTTCGCCCCGTCGTAAAAGCGACCTGGTTTACGGTCGCGAATCCGAACCACACATCCCGGCTCTAAAGACCCTGGTCACACCGTCAGAATATTGTCGTCTGAGATTTTATTTGACAAGAAAAAAATGCGGAAGAGCAATATCGTCAGTAGTAAGGTTTTCTGGTAAGTATGTATGCTGGCATGGGTATGCGGGTATGGGATCCAGGAATCCGCGACCGCCATCTTGGATTACGTCTTGGTTTACGTAATCCACTTCGAGTTTCACAAAAATAAAATCGTCTGTTTTTTTTGCTTCAGATAAAATAAAGTCTCGTAAACTTTTAAAATTATATTTTTTACAAACACGTGCAATAGAAACTTTTTAAGGAAACTTAATTTTATCTAAAACAAAAAATGACTGTTTTATTTTTTTTAACTAATTGGATTACGTAATCCAAACGTAATGGGAAATTCTGTGAATCGTTATAAATGTAATAAATACATAAAAATTATAACATTATTACCCATTTCATGATATAATAAATAATCAGACATCATCGAAATTTATGCACACATCATTCACTTTTTCTTCTTCACTTAAATGACTTAAGGTACGGCTTTCATGTGAAAAAATTTTTTTTTTCATAACCTCTTTTATTTCCCCCTGTTTCCTTCACCGATTTAAAGATTCGCTGTGAAATAAACGCATGCCATTCCCGTTTTCGCTGGAGTACGATTCTGATTGGGTTGATTCCGACATGCGTCCAACGACTTTGTGAGTCAGTCCTGTATAAAAAATATTTAATGGACGCTAAGAGCTATTCATCTGGCGCAAAAAAAAAAAAAAAAACATGGAGTTAGTGATATTTTCGGTGACGTCACAATCCTCCTACGAAGGAGCACAGAAGCAGAGATTTCACTCCCAGGTTAGACATGTCCTTTTTTTTCTCTCTCTGAATTCGGACACTAATGATTCTAATACTACCAACCAGACAGAATAACACATAAAGAATTTCGTTTTGTCCCGAACCCTATCGGGTCTATGTTTGGTTACTGGTATGATTAGGGCTCAGAATATAGGCCCTCGAAATAAATGTATAAGTTTTAGTAAAATTTTGTGTTGTTTGAACATCCGTTTCTTGATATTTAGGGGAAATTAACGAAGAATCATCATAATGTTTTATTAGATATTAAAATTTTTGTTCAATGATGTGAAACTAAGAATGTCATCTCAGGTTAACCTATAAATTTCACAGTAACCATCTTTGGCTCCTAAACCCTCGATAATTATTTACATCAATTCCCATCTAAAACAATAGACACATTAACTTATTTTACAATTGTGGCTAAAAATATACCGTAAATGTTATGTACAATTTTTGATTAACTTGTATTTTTAAATATTCAACTGTTACATTGATACTTGTGTATGAACATAAACTTTACCAAAGGTTTTCCGATACCTTTACATATAAGGCGCTACTCGTTATTCAATCCATGTGCATTTTAATTATCATCTTAAATACATACGTGAGATGGACACGTGCAAAATCCAGTAATGTTTAATGGACGATATTTTATAAACAAGGACGTCAACCTGACGGTGAAACATCTGTAAATTTGCACCTTTATTTAAAATGCATTTGTTTTGTAAAACGTTTGTCTCAACACTAAAACTTTGTAAGAATCCAATTAATCAGATTTATAAAGTAAGCAGTTTGACAACAAGTGACATTATGAATGACATTTTGATGTTGGTACGTACGCAATCGTTTGTGTACCAACAAGCGCAGAGTAGTCCCGATCACGTGGTGGGATGTCCACAGTTCACAGGGATGAGAGATTTTTTTCTAACCTAACTAAAACTAAGTGTATTTTGGAGGGGTCCGGGTTAGGGAGGGACCTAGGTGCGTCTCAGGCCGAAGCCTATACGCCTAGTCATGCTGGGATTAGCCATGCAGGGAGAGGGTCGCATGCATCATGTGCTAGGAGGGGATTGGCCAGCCATGGCAACGATTGGCGCCATGACTGACTCCCCTCACTCTTAAATCTAGACTATAACTAGAGATAGGTTGGGCCGAGGTAAAACCTGCATAGACACAGGGAAAAACCCTGGGCACATTCATGCGGGATGCAAATTGGCATTGTAGGAATTTACAGGAGACAGAGGATGGTCTGGATGAAGTGTTGGACAGAGTAGAAGAGAGTCTACCATGCGGGGGTTGGGCACTTGGACTCGTAGTTCGCTTTGAATTTTATTTGTATCTGGAATATTTGACCAGGGACGCAAGCGCCCCTGGTGGTGAGTGGTTACACTGACCACTCACTCCGCCGCCAGTCAGCACCCACAGTTCACAGGGATGAGAGCCTCGCCCGAACGGTTCCGAAGTTCTCCGAAGTCTGCCGATCGCTCGTGGGAAAAAAATATTATCATTCCGACCTAACTTTACCTAATATCTTTCTTCGGTGGACTTTGGAACATTCGGGTTGTTGTTGTTGTTGTTGTTGTTGTTTTTGTTGTTGTTGCTGCATTCATTCCTGTGAACTGTAGTCTATCAGCGATGGCCCAGTAGTTTTGAACATCTTTATCGGGATGGTTTTGGAAGCGAGACTTTTGACAGTGTGGAAGGGTCTTGTGGGAGGGTGTGTCGGAGGGGGTTGTGCGTGTGTGTGTGTGTGTGTGTGGGGGGGGGGGGGGTGTTTGGGTATTTTTTTTTTCGCGCTGCTCGAGTGAACGCGGGTAAATGATCAAGAACGGCCAACATCGGAAATGGACTGCCCCGCCCTGCCCAGAACACAGAACGCCCATTAAACCGGGTCGTTCTACGACAGAGCCATCCATACACAGCTGTTTTCTTAACGGATATTTATTGTTACTTCATAGTGCACTTAACGCTTCTCAAGACAGCTTATTCCTGATTAAATATATTTCTTTTTTTTTTATGCCACAGCCTTCGCCTTTTATTTGTGGGCTCCATTTCTTTTTTTTTTTTTTTCTCCTTATCAGACGCGAATGACTAGCTCGTGAAATCCATGTTTTATGTTCATAACCAATTGATTTTACGCCAACTAATCCGATAGGGCAACTTTTAATACCTTGTACACACAAGTGGAATTATTACTTTCTTGATGCCTCGTAATATTTAGTCCAACCCAATTTATCCTAAAGTTTTCGATTTTGACTTGCAGTGCTTCTTGTCCACAATCACACAAAATTAAACTGTATATCATAGCCATAGATATATTATAAATGCGATTTTTTTTCTTATTTCGTGTGTTTGTTGTGTGTTCTTAACTGTTCAACGGATTTTCATAAAACTTGATATATAGTTACTTTAGGTCCTGGACTAGGACATAAGGCACTACTTGTTCAGGAAAAATGTATAGTTCCTGTGGAATATTAACAAAACACAGTCCTGCAGTTGCTGAATCGCGTTTTTGGTCGAAAAGACTTTGAACTCGGCTGTAATGTTACTTATATTACAATTTAATCGGAGCGGGTAAACCCGGGTACTTCAGCTAGTATAAGTTTATATATATATATATATATATATATATATATATATATATATATATACACACACACGGAAGTACAAAACCCAAAAAAAACTTCCTTTTTGACAGTAGCGTGTAAAGTATAATAATATTTAAATTTGTCAGTTTGTCATAGCAAGTATCTTGTTTTTTTATGATTCTAACTTTGTTTACCCGCAGGTTTGTTTCTGATTCTCGAGTACTCTTTTACTCGTCTAGCAAAATGTTGCTCGATCGCAAAGTAGAAACTTAAAACGTGTTAATCTTCGTGGCGCAGTTGGTCTCGAAGATGCAACCAACTAACTAGTGAGCAGGGGTTTCTAGGCTCAAATTCCAGACAAGTCATATTAGGTTGACTTTAGCCCATAGGGCGCCCCTTATGACCCTATTGTCATAAAACACATGATTTTTTAGAAGCTAAGATAAAAAATAATTTTATGAAACGTTCCTGTATTACAAGTCTGAAATGAAATTTGTGACTTTTTTCTCTCTGATTGCTTCGAATATATATTGCTGTATCGATGCCAAATATTTAAGTGAGACGTAGATATTTTAATTGGCGTTGTTATGGAAAATCCTGAAAGTAATCTTCTTCGAGAAATTTTCGATACCATGTTGCTTTACAAGCTCGTTAACAAAATTTTTTCTACTATGCACACAAAATGCGCTTACTTACAAGAAGACATGTGAATCCTGAAAGCAAACTTCCACGAGAAATTTTCGAAAACTTGTTGCTTTATGAGCTCGTTAGAAAGGTTTTTTTTATTACTATGTGCACACAATGCGCTTATTTGCCAGTGTATGGCATAGAGATGTGTTCAGTGTGTGCTTGCGAAGTGTAAGTTTTTTAAAACTCTTCAACATTTCAGATTATTCGTCACCTGAATTGGACAATTTATATCTCATTGGTACATATATTAGTTGAACTTTGAATTTGTGGGTCATGGTGTAGCCTACAAACTAGTCAACATCATTTTTCAGGGCTATGAAAAAAAATTATATTAAGTTATTTGTTTTGATATAAAAATTATATATTAATATGTATTATAATTAGAGCTTAAGATTTTTACTACATCAAATATCAAATTAATAGTTTAGTTAAAATATAAAAAAATACAATGATATCTTAGGAAAATGACAAAGTTTGTCCAAAAGGGTTAATGTCAAATTGGTTTCTCACCTGTACTGAATAAATGCCTCGTCCGAATCGTGATTGCCAAACATCCGTTAAATTCAGTTGCAGCACGATTAGTGTCCGTGGTAATCGATGAAGCCTGTTCCCAATTTGCCGATTTCCATCAGTCTTGGAAACCTGTTTCTACGAGTGTGTTTTCTTCACCGCTGAGAAATGATTTTCACGTTAAAATGATGTCCTGTGCTATCTTTGTGTTTGATGCTTTAAGACTTCCTACCCAGTTAATCTTACAAGTGAATGATCTCTAAAGTTTTGGTTATTAGTGCCTTATTGGCCGGTGTTAATGGGAACCGTAGGACAGTCACCGTGCTGGTTTCATTATTTTTCATGCCGAAAATATGTTTTTATTATCATGTCTTGTTTTATTGTCTAACTAGCTAATCCCATGCATGCATTGCGATTCCCAGTCAATTTTTTTTGTAATTTGTTTGAAGTAGGTATACTTATACAAAGCATCTCTATATCTCTCGCTACAATTCTCTATCTGTATCTATCTCTCTATGTATATCGATATCTATCTATCTCTATCTCTAACTACATATATATCCACCTCTCTCCATCTCTATTTATCTCTATATATCTATATATCACCCTCTATATATATATCGCTCCTATATACACCTATACATATTTGTGTCTATCTCTATATATGTCCCTTTATTGCAATAACAGTATTAAAAAATAATTTTGTTTACGTATCTATATTTTCAACTATATTTTATTTGTCACAGGTGTGACATAGGTATATAAAAGAGGGAAGAGGGGGTGATGGAAGCACCCTGATAATATCCACAGGCGCACGGCAAAGTCCGTCAAGTTTCCCACCCGTGGAAACTTCTGATTTCACCCCGCCTGGATTATAACCGGGCTCAACTTCGTGGGAGGCGAATGATCTGACCATTGAAATATATTAACGTAAACCAGGCGATTTTCAATGTGTTCAGAATTTTTTTAAAAAAAATTTAATTTTAATTTGAAATAGTACGAACTCTGCTCTGTGGTGCCTTTCCAACTCGGGTACACATGTGGTGTGCATAGCATCATAAAAAAAACCACGCGACTAGAAAAACTGCTCAAGATATCCGGGTGGGATCTGTTTACGAAAAGCATTTAAGAATACAGTGAGGGCGGATGAGAAGTTGTGTGTCCGGGTTTCGTTTTCTTATCTGCATTTTTTTAGAAGGATGAGAATGGCATATAAACGCGAGTTTTCACAGTAATCATCAGGCACGAAAGACCAAGGTACAGGTTCTTAAAAGCACTAAATTTCTCCGCCATATAATGTTACGGTTACCGCTCAAAACTTGGCAGTTTCCCCAAGCACGATGTTAAAGACCACGCGCCAGTTCGGAGCCTTGCGCCTAGAGGCGACACCGCGCTAGAAGCAACAGGGGGCCGTCGACCTTAATAATTCCGCCTATCTAAACGGGCCCCCTTTAAATTATTTTCCCGAACTCATAACCCCTAAATCAGGTTTCGTGCTGACTTCGTTCTTTAGCATAAACGGTTCGCTAAACGTGTAATATTTAGACTGTATATTACACTGCCACTTAATCTTGGTTCTCATTTCATTAGGAAAATTTGTTGTTGTGCAACCTCTGGAGAAATAACGTTTAAGGAAATAAACTCTGGTAGTTTATGGCCATTCCCATTCAATTAGAAGTTGTCAACAACCAGCACACCGACTAATTAAGTTTTATGAACCGGTCCGCACCGACCGGTCTGAGTTGCCTACTTCACATTCACACTTCTTCCTCCAGGTTGGTAACATTTCGAAAATCTTCCTTCGGAGAGAAAAAAAAAACACATATTGCAAACAAATCATTGCTGGGTGTTTTTTTTTCTCTCAAGCCATCGTCTTCTAAACGGGTTGTCGCACTTAAGTAACTTTGATGTGGCAATAGCATTATGGGGTGATTAGCTTCAAATTTATTAATCGACATTGACGCGCAACACCGAAATGCTCTTAGTCTCGAGCAAAGCAATATCCTTGAAATTAAAAATAACAAAATTTTGCAATACCAGCTGGATTTTTTGGCACATTTAGCACAGCTGCCCGTTAGAGGAATTAATGTATTTAAGGACTGAATTTTTTTTCAGGTTGGATATTAATATAACCGGCTACTGCGTTGTGTAATCATGACGTTCCTTTTTTACCTACTCAAAGGGAATTAATTTTGTAGTAACCAACTTGTATCTTGTGACCGTGTATGGTCACGATGGCGTTAAATTAAATTTCCACCACCAAACATTTAAGGATATGAAGAAGCTTACCTTTAATGTTGACATGTAGGAATAAACTGACCTCTTGTGACGTCACGACTCATAGATAGGCTACGGCTGTGTGTGGCAGAAGACAGTGCACTTTCAAACAAAATACCATAGACAAAGTGGAGACTTCATTCCTACACAACATCGAATTCAGTGTTACCAACTCCGGATTTAGCAAGAAGAAGAATAAATCCCGGAAATTGGTTGTTTATCGATTATGTGAACTGGTATGAAGATCTTTCTAGAACATTCGAAAATAATCTCTATTAATCCCGAGATTGGAGGGGCAATAGGAGGGAAGGGGGGGGGGGTGAGAAATGGGTATATAAACCCGGGATTTTGATCAGTTAGGCATGGAGCAGCAGGACCATCACCAACATCATGAGGCATTAGAGAGAGAGGGAGATTGACAGAAGGCAAGGTGTTTTGGAGAGCTAAGTATATAAGTGTCGTAATTATTTGTTGTGAAATGGCCAGTAGAGTTTGATATGATGAAAATAACTTTGAGTAGTATAATTTGGACTTGTGTTTTTGTGCGAGTATGATGCACCTGTTTAAACTTAGTTCATAAGGTTGAATGGCACTTGGTAAATTTGCTGCACCTCCTGTGCATTTTGTTTGTTGTTGGCGGCCATATTGCTTTCAATAATTAATTGATTTTAGCTCTCCAAAGACCTTTTCCTTGTGAGTTGGGTAATAGTTTGTTTATTTTTGGTTTAAAATGTAACTTGCAATAAATGTTGGCTCGTCTAGCCTAGAGTTTTTTGAAAAAAAACCAAAGAAAGTATTAGTCAGGAATATCTTATTGTGTGTCAATTATAAAATATATTATTTATGAGATGTCTCTAGTCAATTATAAAATATTTGTGATATATTTATGAGATCGAACTATTTTTGTACTATTTGTGAGATACAGATTAATAATAAAACTTGGAAAATATATTTTGTGTTCGGTCAATGTTTTTGCCACCTTACATTCTTCAGCTTAGGTTTTGATTATGATTTTGGTTTTTAATATGCAGGCTAGGCCCCATCTGGGCAAGTGTTACCTTGTGGAAGGAAACAAGAGTATGTGCTTGCAGTGGGAGTTGGGACTCTGAGATGGGGCCCGGCCTCAATCTAAATCGTGTTTTTATTTCCATTCAATAGAAAAACATTATTTATATGTTATAAAGTATTTTCAAAGTGTAATATTATACATATATCCTTGAGATTTCATTTTATGAGATTTATAATAGTTTTAAATGTAAATTCGGAATTTCTCACAAAATGAAAGTTTGTATCACCTCAAAATTCTACACATTACAGTATAATTTCAATTGTAAAATGACTAGTTGAAAGAAACTCCATGATATGAAATTGAAAAAAAAAACTTTTAATGCCTAGATGTGTTTTTGTAAGCTGGGTTTGTCAGTAGTAAATTACCTTTTTTTAATCAATGCCAATGCTGTGCCACAGTCTTGGGACCACCTCGATCCTAAAATCATTAAATAAATGAAGCGTCACATTGAACTGCACAAATTCCATGTCTCCTATCGAATCACACTGAAAGACACGATAGGCCCGGAGAAATGTCGACAAGATAGACTTCATCTGCATGTAGGCGTAGCTCTTCCCGACACATCCTCTTCGTCCACCAGATAACGGAATGAATCTGTACTGGTGGCGGCTGTCTATGTTTTTGGGACTGAATCGGGTTGGATCGAACTTATCCGAATCAGGGTAGCTCTTGGGGTCTCGGTGCACGAGGTAGATCGGCATCAGTACGATGGTTCCTTCCGGGAGGGTGTAGCCATTGAAGCTGACATCCTTCTCCATCGCCCTGCCGATGAGAGGCCCGAACGGGTACAGTCTCAGAGTCTCGCTGGATGACCATCTCCAGGTACGTTATCCGTTTGAGGTCGGCCGGGGTCGCCGGACGGTTGACGCCCTGCAGCTTCTCGACTACGGTCCTTTGGACGTCCTGGTGCAGGCCCGAGAGCATTTCGGCGATGATGCTCATCATGGTGTTGGCCCTCACCTCGTCAATCGTAAGCTTACACGGTTCCGCCTTCACGCGCTCGGCCAGGTGATCCAGGAACCCAAAATTCTGATTCGGCACCTCTCGTGGCCGACCGGAGCCTTCCGCAAGGTCCACCCACCAAAGTCCCACAGCACTTGCATGCTTCCTGTCAGTCTCTTGTAAGTTGAAATGTTCATCATCATGGACGGTATCCAGCACCACGGCCGTAACACCGTGAAGAATCCCAGATCTTTTGTCGACGTTCAGATGGTTCACCAGATCCTCCCTGCCTTTTCCCACGACGTGCTTTCTCGTCCACAAAACCGTCTCGGCGATGGTGTCCAGAGTTCACTTCGTCATGAATTTCAACACGTCGAAAGCTTTGCTGTGTGCATGTGTCTCCGATAAGCCCCACCAACAGTTCGCTCTTTTCGTTGAACACTGGGAGAAACGTTTCCAAGTCGGGGATGCTGAAGGAAGGCCTTTCGGTGTCTCTTCCAGTCGTCCTTGTAGGCCGTGAACATTTTATACCCCAATAACAAGGCCAAAGTTGTGTACGGGCCTTCTTGTTCAGGATTATCTTGATGTCCTGTGGTTCAGATATGACGACAATTGCTTGAGGTCTGGTCCATATGGGGAAAACTCGTCCGTAGTCTTTCCATAACCTCTTAAATTAGAAGTCCATGATGTGGCTAGTGTGTAGAATGCTCAACGACATGTTCACAAGAATTGCCATTCCTTTTGGTCCTAGTATCTTGGACAACTGCCGGTAGTATCGGCTTGTCCGGAAGCGAATCCATAGTATCAAAGACGCCACTGAGAAGCACAGTATCACAGACAGCAGTATCTCTACGAATAACAGTGAACATCGTTCTTGTCCTATACTTTATATCGCAACAATTGATTATGTTATCCAGGAAATGCTCTTAGGCGGGTAGGTACTCTCGCCAACTTATCATTGATTATTACTTGCTTCGAAGTTTCATAGAACCTGTGATAGCTGAAGCGGACCTTCAAGTGCATGAAACTAATTTGAGGTTGCTGTGCTTTTTTAATCGATGTTGTAGTACAGTTATTTCCATTCTTCCTGCTGGTGTCGTAATTACTTCTCGCTTTCGCGTTGCAGCGGAATAAACAGTAAGTTATTACGAGGTAGGTTTGCTGATCACGGAGTTGGCAGCAATTAATATGAGTCACGAGCTGAGCGTTGAAGTTACTTATGTTCGTCGAATAATTACTCTTGAGTAAATAATAACTTTGTAACGAGTTTTCCTGACTGAATAACTTGGGGGGGGGGGGGAGGGAAATTGTTCGTTTGAGAAAAATAAATGGCAAAATCTTTAGTGAGACAGAACATTAATTACTTTAATTTCGCTGACAGGTTTTATGGGTTTGTCGTGTCTAAAGACCGCAAATTCTAACTACATACTTACAGTTACTGATCAATAAAATTATCATAACTTGATCAGTGCAACTTAAAAATACTTTAGGAATTCTTAACTGATTATTTTTTTTTCCAAACCAAGTCGATTGTTGTTAACAAAATACAAGAGTGTTCTCGTTATGAATTAATTTTCTCCCACCGGTGAAATCTTACACGAATTGGTTTCTTAAATTAAGAAAGGTTGTGTCAGTTTGTTAAAATGTACATTTCATGTTAAAATTGTTGTATGGATCAGACTCTATCACCCCTAAAAAGTGCAATGTGATAATTCGGGAAGTTTTGGCACATTGATACATCACCACATTAATACATTGTATATTTCATAAATATATACAAATTTTTGTAATTCTTTTGAAGCTATCTCGCAAAGGAATACTGCGTGGTCGCTGTAAATTAAAGATTGAAATGAACGGTGTGTTTTATTTATATCCACACTTAATCTATAGAAAGTTTGCGTTTGCATTCGAATCGAAAATATCTCTGTGTTAGCGTTTACGCAAACTGATGATTATTTCTTTGCTTTAATGACCCGCTCAGGTTTTCTTGTCAATTGTTATATAGTTATATTTTACCTCTTACGGTCGATCTGTTTGCGCTCTTTTTATTGTCAGCGTAGTACTTCAAAAAAATTTAAGGAGAAAATAAATGTATCGCGGTTGATTGAACAGGATGTCCAACATGGGGGAGGGGGTAAATAGGGAAACTTGGAATCGTCGCGAACTGTCAGAGAATTGAGTATTTATGGGAAAATCCGGGAATATATTTCATGTAGTATTACTATTTCTTGGCAATTGGTTTTCAAAGGGTACTTTTGTAAAAGTATAAAAAATTGTTTTCTGTATGGTTGAGTCTCTGGCACGGAAAGGAAAATTGTTGAAAAATTTTGGCAAATTTTTAAGATCAAGGTCAAAGTTCAAGGTCATCCAATATTGCCGTCGTGATGTCACAATCCAAGATAGCGGACACAATCCTCAATCCACACAATTCATAGCCAGAAGCCAGGCTCCGGAAGAACTACTATATAAGTAGGCTACTACTTCCAGGTATTGTAACTTAGTGCATCACATGGCTATGGTTATTTTTGCATATATAAAATACGTTTTTTCGAGATAATACTGAGTATTTCGTACGAAATAATTGTGTTTTATGATCTGATGTTTTCCTGAAGGATGATTTTTTTTCAAACAATGTAAAATATAATCGAATATTCAATGAACGGACTTAATTTTGTTTTAGTATGCTTATTTAAGTGCGCAGATAATACTGGAAAGTTATTCAGGGAACTTTTTAAAAATAACTTAAACTATTGGAGGATCTGGGACAGCACGAAAGCATAAATGCTCGGATAATAATCCGAGCCCAGAACTACTGCGAGGATCATTTCGCAGTGAGACAGTTTAAAAAAAAAAATGTAATTGTGCAAATTTTAAAAATATCTTTTATTTTACATGAATATTTCTGTTACATTTACAAAAAAATTAATTTACAGTGTACCATTCTGCCATCTCTCGGACTAGCGTGACAACAACGCCCCAGGATTTCACACACGAATATGAACCTTTGGACAACGTGCCGCTACCGGGTGAACCAAAAACACTTCACTCACTTGTTTTGTTCGGTCACCGATAAACCGCTTCGCCTCCCGAACGTCGGTATGTTTTTTTTTTTTTCTTTTTTTCCGTGGACGTGAAGAATTCCTGGAATCGTGCGGTTCTTTTTTGAAATGCCGTCAGCCGGTGGTGACACTGCATTCCGAAACCCTGGCGGACTGTTTTGGGGGGAAATATATTCTGGTCGACTGTCAGGGTTGGTATTCCCTGCGTTTCCCCCGACCGCACGACACGAAATTCAACGTAGAATCCTTTAAAATAACGCCGAGCGTGATAAAATATATAACGCGATTTGTGTATTTCAACTACATTTATGGCCGCGAATCACACGCAGTTTCCGCACCCGCCGCTAGAATTCGCTGCCGCAGCAGCTACGTCGACTATCGAAACATTCCATTTGCAAACCGAAATTTCAAACTAGGTATATAAATAAAACGGCTCCGATAAAAGCGGAAAAGACTCGAAAAAAATAGGGGGGGGGGGGGGGGACCGGCTTTAGAACGATTATTGACAAGGAATTTTATCAAAATACTGCCCATCTTGTTAAAATTCGTTAAAAAGTTAATACTATACAGTTTTATTTTGGCTTTTTTTGAACTTTGGTTCGCAACATCAACCACAGATGGCAGCACCGTGGTTACACAATTCCGTTCCATGCTATTTCCGTTCCACTCGCGAAATTACCCCTACGAAATGCCGTATAACGAGAGCTAAGATGGTACACTTCAAAAAACTCGCACAAGTCGGCTAAATAAGTTTTCACTTGAAAAATATAAATAAATAACCATAACATAGACCATGTGTCGTGTGCACAAGTTTTGACCACCATGTTTTGAACCTACCGATTAACAACCATTCGTAGTGCGTTCTCTGAATGGTGATTGCTATGGGAAGATGGTTTAAATTTTTTTTGGACATACGCCATTGCTTGTTACGCTTTGTCTCAGAGAAACGTCAATAACAGACAAAAAAAAAGACGAATGCTCAAACGCGCGGGAAAAAAAAATCATTTGCTGTAAAAAGTTAAACGCATTTACAGTACAGAGAATTATTTAGAAGGAATGAGGGGGGAAAAAACACAATTTAGACGAACACAGTGGAATGCCAACAACAACAGTAATTGGGTTCGTCCGTTTGTCCAAGATCGGTTTTGCTCATATGAGGCAAATAGGTATATTTTATTTCTGTCACTGAGGCATGGTGGAGCAGCCAAAGAGAGCAGAGTTTGATGTTTATCACAAATGGCAAAAAAAAATTTGAAGATAATACATCGTTCAGGCAATTTTCGCTTTGAAACTAAATCTTTTTAACTATTTGCAAAACGTATCTAGCAATATATTAAACTAAAAAAAAAAAATACTTAAAATTTGTTGCTAGGTTATAATTGTTACTATAATTTTTATATAACCTTTCATAACCTATTAGTTCAGATATTGAAAAATTTGTTTGAATATCATGCTGGCCAGCTGTCGCGAAATAGTTAGGCCTACCATTTAATTAAAATATTTATCTACGAACATTATCAATAGATGTCGGTTAAATCGCGAAATTTCATTAGCTAAATTAATGCATAAGAATTTAAATGGGAACCTATTTCGCACAGGTCGTGCGCACAGCCGGCTTATGCCCTTGCTATTATTTTGTTTATCGTAAACTTGGCTTAATTCGCGGGGTATTCGCTGAAATGGAGTTGGAAAATTTCCTGGAATAAAAATAAAACATTTTTTTTTACACGACCATTCAGTTTTACGGTTTTGGGTGTTTTTTTTTTTTTTTTGAGGTAGTAACTAAGTAAGTGTATTGTGCGTGGAAAAATATTAGGCAGTGTCAAGGTACCTGCAATGTTTCTTACAGTATCACGTTTGCTGGTATCAATTTCAGGCGTGGCTAGATCAAAAAAGTTGTAGTTCATATTTGAGGTTGCAGCGTATTGTAAGTGGTGTCCCTGAAGATAGAAACTGCAATGTCTGTCCGAACGTCGGTGAAATTTTCGCTTTCGACATTCGACAAGGCTAGAAACCAGGAGGCCAGCAACTTCAGGAAATGGCGCGTTCGCCCCCCCCCCCTCCCCCCCCCCCCCCCCCCCCGTGAACTCAGTTTTGGATCGGGAATGGATCTTGCCATCCGCAGCTGTTCGCCTCCATCCCTATCTCCTCTCCAGCGCCGCCCTGATTTTCCTGCGCTGATCCACCTGGACTGGATGTTGCATCTCTTAATCCCTGCTGTACGGTGTTAGGCGCGCGAAACTCTCGTCGGGAAAGCAATTTTCTGCACCTGGGGGACACGCGAAAATGAAAGGCCATTTGTAGTCCGTGCGGCAGGACGCCTTGTTCGGAGAATAATTGCGTCCGACGATCTATTTTCCAACCCTATCCCCCCGCCAACGGAAACGTAACTGGGACCCATTTGACTAAGGTACGAGTTTGTAACTGATGAGTAGGGCCATGCATATTTCGCGAAAAAAAGATTCGGAGATTAGTTATAAGTTTAAACAATGTAGCATCGTCTTGTGTTTCGTGATTGGGTGAATTTCTCTCAGGCTCATGTCAATTGTCACGACACCAATCACAGTGATTCAGTGCGGAAGCAAACGCGTGTTGAGTGGCTCGGTCAAACAAGGCAACGACTTCTCTCGCATACGGCCGCCAATCACAAGGGAGAAACCACTGGTGCGGGTATACCTTGTTGCAGTCTAACAGGCGTTCAGATTTATTCGCGAAAAATGCCTGCCCCTACTGACGAGTGAAATATATGTTTTAACAAATTTGTGAAAATGACCAGTAAAGGTTAAAGGGGCTATCCAAGTCAGGGGCGTACCTGTGTCGGTTGAGGCGGGATGATAAGCGCGACGCTCGCTTTTATATACTAGCGCGGTGTCTCCTCTGCGCTGGCGCACAGTCTTCTAGTCGTTCACACGACAACTATGAGATTTGAGCGATGACCGTAACATTACATGGTGGAGAAATGAAGATGAAGGTGTAATGCAAGTCCCTTAAGTGCTTTGAAGGATCTGTACCGGGTGCTTCGTGACTAAAAGTCATTCTGAAAACATGCGCTTTGGCCATTTTCCACTCTTCTAAAAGTACAGTGTAGAAACGAACTCCGGAACAGAATAACTCACCCGCTCTCAGCGAATTCGTGAATGTTTTTCGTAAACAGACACCCGTATGATATTTTGGTCAGTTTTTAAATTGCGTATTTTTTTTCACCCTGAAGCTCTGCATACCGTATTGGAGCTCGGGTAGGCGGGGTCCTTAAATAACGTATTGTGGTTTACACAAAATGTGTGTCCACATATTTTATGTAATATAAAAATTTAAAAAAAAAATAATTTTGTTGTTTTGTTTGTAAAATACATTTAGGAAGTATTTTTTTGTACAATTAGTGTGGTTTGGACCGCCAGCATGTTAAATTTCCGTTGTGTGATGCACGCTTATTTCTTTGCATGTCTGGTGCATACAAAAATGTCAACCTAAACTCCCCTAAAGAAGCATAACCTTAAAAACGCAGGCGATGATAATTCCTGTTCGGGGGGGAAATGTAACAGGTTAAGTGTCGAGGCATTTACATGCGACGCGTTCGGGTCTTGTTGTTCGGCTAGCCCTGAGAAATCAGTAGTACCAACTTATTAAACAGAATTATAGTTAGATATTTAAAGGGGTGAAATGTCTACCGTTTTTCCTAAAAATAATTATTTTCGTATTTATCACGCTCGGCATTATTGACGTGATGAACGCCGGCTGCACGCACTAAAAAGGATGACTCATTGTCCCGTTACACGAATTGTCCCGTTACGCTTTTCCCCGTTACACTTTGTCCTGTTACGCTCATTGTACGCTTGCGCCGCATCTATCTCTCTTCCACTCGATTGGAACAACCATCGATTTGACTTTTTCGAGGCACATTAAACTTGAAACACTACCATTCGTTTCCTACTTTTCCTATCATCGTCCTATCCTTAACAGAATAACACAGATTGGAAGAAGTTAAATAGCAAACATGTATAAAAGTTATAGTTAAAATAATCTCTTCGTTAAAGTAATAAACATATTTGAATTAATGAGTGCAAATGAAAGTAAATTTATCAATTAAATTGTAGATTTCATTTCACTCCTTCTTTGTATCCATACAAAATAGTGATAATTCAATAAAAATGATTCAATTTTATTCATAAAACTATGCAATCATTTCATAAAATTTTTGTTATGACGTTGTCACGTTAAACTATCGTCCGTAAACCGACTTTACAGACAACCAATTTTTTTTATACAATTTTACGTTAAACTTAGTATCAGAATTAAGTATGATATATGTATATTTGCAACGTGAGAACACACGAATTTGCTCTTTACAGAGATGAAATATTTAAACATCACTGGCAAGTACTGAAAGACTAGCTCTTTTTATTTCATCTCTGGAAGGTTACTTAAATTGTGTTGTTCTTGGCTCATGCTTTGCAGACCAAAATAGTAAGTATAAAATGTCCTTTCCACATTTATGTTTCTGAGATTCGCTAGCGAAATGGCTGCGTTAATCTCTTTCTTTTTATCTCTCTCTCTCCCTCACGTAGTCTCTCTCTTTATTTTTTTTTCTCGTTCTTTCTTTGTGTCTTGCTCTCCTCTATTTTTCTCCTCCATCTTTCCGTCTCTCGTTCAAGGATGCGTTTCATCGCTGTCGTTCAACCACACGACTCCGGTAATTGTTAAGCGCTCCCGACAGGTCGTGACGTTAATTAAGATAGCGACGGTCGCCCTGTGTGCATCTCGGGGGAAGTAACCTGAAGCTTAGCGAACACTCCGGAGCGTAAGGAACACTTGGAAGTCGTTGAAGTGAAAACCTTTAAATTTAAAAAACTAGATTTTCCGGACGGATAATTCAGTAAACATCGCCAGGGTATTTTTTTTTTCGAGGTAGTAAAATCTTCTACGAAATTAAGTTTTAAACCTTCTAAAGTACAATTAATTTCAGTCGCTGACATAAAAGAATTTTCGCAGCCGGGAAATAAAAAAAAAATCGGAAAATTAAAAATATTTTTCAGAAACGTGGAAAACACAGAGGAACGTGACAATATCCAGGCCAACAACAATACGGTATCAGTGATTTTTCATTACTATGTCGTCTCAATATGGCTTGAAAACCGAATGTATTTGAATCATAAATTTTTAATATACAAGGGACACAAACAACTGTGTATTAATTCAAAGCTCAGTGTGTACACACACACACACATACATACATATATATATGTATGTGTGTGTGTATATATATATATATATATATATATATATATATATATATATATATATATATATATATATATATATATTCGTTCATTAGATTACAATCAAGAGTACAAGATTTTTTCAAACAAATTTTTTTTCCAGATAGGCAGTGTTGATAACGTAGTATTGATTGAAGTGATTACAGTGACAACTAATTAGTAATTTTTGTGTGTTATTCGTGTCTGTTGAAATGTGCTAATACAAATGCTTACTGATTTTATTTAGTACGTTGAAAGATCTTGGCCAAAAAAAAATATCACAACACAAACAAATTGTGTCAGGTCTTTAAGGATAGGTTTTTGTGTACAACTCACAATCATGATTCATTGTCATATCACACATTGTGGTTTTCCAGAATATTTCGACGAGCTAATTTAAAACAGCAATAATAATGTGCCACAAGATAAAGACGGTCTTTTTTTATTTCAGTCCTAGCATGATTTCAGAGTATTAAAATATTAGATATCCAATTTTTAGTATTTTTTGTAAAATATTTTATTTTTACTTTTTCATTTATAGATCTAGGTTATGTTATTACCTTCAAAACCCGGAAAATCTCAGGTATCTAGTCTTCTGGTAAAACCAGAAAAAAAAAAGTCACGAAAAATGCCACATTTAAAAGTTTTACTCAAAACTGTGTACAACACGGTTACAAGTTATTTTTTTTTATTCTAGAAATGAAATATATATTTTCCTTTAATTTTCTCAAAACCATTAAATTAACAAGAAATACAAATACCAATTAATCATAAATATTTTATTTAATTCCTTTAAAATCATAAGAAAATGTACGAACTTACATCAGCATTATTATGTAAGATACTACAATACATAGCCAACTACTAGGCATCTACGATAATCATAAGCAGATGTACGAATTTACTTCAGCATTATAATTTACGATACTACAATACATAGCAAACTACTAGGCATCATAAGCAAATGTACAAATTTACATAAGCATTATAATTTACGATACTACAATTATACATAGCCAACTACTAGGCATCTACGATAATAATAAGCAAATGTACGAATATTTAAGATACTGTTCTACAATACATAGCCAACTACCTGACATCTACGATAATCCATGGTTCTCCATGAACCCCAGATGCAGCAAGGCACCCGAGGAATTTTTTTCTTCTTCTTCTACAAACTCACGCCTTTTTAGCGGGCCGGTTGTTAAGTAACGAACCTTGAAGATTTCTGAAGGCGAAATTACAAGTTTAATCTCGGCAGTCTGGAAAAAAAAAGTAATCACAGGGAAACATCTTCGTCACTACTTTTTTTTTCTTTTTTTTCAAATTGCCAAGCGCACGAGGTTGTATTACTTGGAGACGGTTTCTCGAGTGAACAGCCCGCTCGCTGGTGGAAACGAGGAAAGTATAACCGATCGGATCGCTGTTTTTGGTTGTTTATTAAGTTAACCATCAATGCGTGGGACGAATAAAAATACATGTTTGAAAACAAATCATTTTTCTGCGAAAGTAGATGTAGTGGTAAACATCAATAAGTAGGTTCTTTGAATGATTATTGCAATGTGAAAGATATATTTAAAATTGTGTTTTTTTTTACACTGCATTCCTGATCACACTATGCGTGTTGAGAAACCTCAAAAAACGGACAAAAAAAATTGTGAACATTGAAAACAAGTTAAAATCCAACTCACATCGAAATTCAAGTACAAAGACTGCACGCAGATTTATTTCCTCGGAAGTAATTTGACAGAAAATAAATGGCAAAGCAAAGACTAACATAGTCGGATGATAAGACAGTCACAACAAGAACAGTAAATAAAGACAAAAACCGACCTTGGACAAACACAGTGACAAAACAGACGAACCTAACGATGACTACTTCCTTGCACGGATTTCTGTGTGCAGTCTGCGTATTTAAATATTTTGATGTCTTATTTTCATTTCTTTTCTGTGTGTTTGCGTATACGTATTTGCTGTCCTGTTGAGGTTTATCTATTGTATGCAGTGTAACCAGCAGTGACGTATTTAAAGAAACAACTTCTTAATCAATGAGTAGAGCCACGATTATTTCGCGGCTTCATTTCACTCCAGGCTAGACTCCACATATCGATACACAATCGAGATTTTTTTCAGAGCGCTCATTGGTCGATAACAAGGTCACGTCTTTGGGCAAGTTTCTCGTTCATAATTGGCTCAGGATCGTCAATGGAGTGTCGAGACCACTATGTGTAGTCCAATCATCAACGCGAGGTAAATATATATGTGTTTCAAGTCCACTTTGCTACCGTAAATCCGCCAAATAATAAGAGGCTTTATCAGTTAGTTAGTTGGTTGTTCATACCTAGCTCGGGTATTAATTACAAAAAAAAATCAGTCGTATCATTTCAGAACCATATGACAAACCGTTGTTTGGGAATTTTCCGAGATGAGAAATATTGTATTGGTAGGGGCAGGCATTTTTCGCGAATAAATCTGAACGCTTATTAGACTGCAACAAGGTATACCCGCACCAGAGGTTTCTTCCTTGTGATTGGTGACCGTCTGCGAGAGAAATCGTTGCCTTTTTTTTGTCCGAGCCACTCAAGGAGGCGTTTGCTTCCGCACTGAATTACTGTGATTGGTGTTGCTGACAGTACACATGGAACCTGAGAGAAACTCACCCAATCACTAAACACAGTCGATGCTACAGTGTTTCAACTTATAACTAATCTCGAAATCCTTTCGCGAAATATGCATAGCCCTATGTATTGGTAATTATGAAAATAATTCGTATGGTAATTTTTTTAAAATATGTTCAACATTGTGAATTTTTTTAAAACAGTGTGACCAAGAACCAGGTTTTGTGAGCTGAGTAATTACTTTTTTTTAAGGTATGTAAACGGTAAATACACAACAAAAAAAGAGAAAAACTGCCCAAATCAGTAGTTTTGATATATTTGATAGTCCTTACACAAATTTTTAACATTTGATACAGGTTTTTTTAAATTTAATCAGACAACGAAATGGTCGTCAAATCTGTTTAGATTAGTCAGATTTCCAGTGTGGCAGTAAGCATAAACTCCAGTATGTAAACTTCCAATAAACACTTTGGGAATATGTAATGCCTTTATTAACTATACAAACATTTGTAAATTTAAGTCACAATAACACTGTTTACATAGTTAACCTAATACTAGATATGCAATTTTAAAAGGTATCGACATCAAGAATTTATCATCATTTTTAAAAATTCGTTGTTACGTAAACGGTTCTGGTTGACAGATTCCGTCCAAAATACAACATATTTTAGAACCCATCCTATGTGCAAAAAATTTTGTAGCAACTCAAATCATCCAACTTGTCTCGCCAGTGACGTTTTCGATGACGTCATAAAACTCCAAAAGTATTTTATCGAACATACTAGAAGGTTTTAGAAGCGAAAGATTGGGCATAAAAACAACCGTTACAGTTTTTTTTAAAGCGCTAAAGGGACTTTCACTACACCTTTATCTTAGGTTCTCAGCCATATAAATTTCACAGTTTTCCTAAGCACGACGATAAGACTGCGTGCCAGTTCAGAGCCTTGCGCTTAGAGGCGATACCGCGCTAGAAGCACCGGCGGGCGTGGCACTTATCACCCCCGCCTCACTAACACAGATGCACACTCCTATCCAGGCGGACCCCGTTAAGGGAGTGCCTCCCATTTCAGGTCAAGATTTTATATTTACAGTAATTACTAGAGACATGTAAAATTCGCGATTTCATATCCCTAAAGGATAAGACTCTATGATCCTCTATGCACTCCTGCAAATTACATCTGCTGATTGGTTACCGACTAGTAACACCTGTTGACTGGAATGATCGTTATTCGCTAATTCTTCTGTTAAAGATTTCTCATTGGCCCAGAGTCCTGCAGATAAACTGTGGCCCAATCACTGAAGCAAAATAATGTCAAAAGTATTCGGACTCTATCCTATCGCGAAATGAATCCGCGAATTTTACAGGTCTCTAGTAATTACAGATAAACTTGTAGACTTTTTCAATTGTTTAAATTTTATGAAATGAAAAATGTATACAGTGCATACTTTTTGCATAATTAGCTGCCAAATTTACATTTTTAACTTTTTTGGGTTGTACAAATAAGGAGAATTTAATTTATTGCAGAACTGAAACATTTTAGGTTTAACTGCAATGCTACTGGCTACTTCAGATAATATTAATTAATTTTACCTGGCATTTCCAAATTCTCAAATTTGTTACGATTTTGGCAGCCAAGAAACATGAAATGAGTTTTTGTGATAGAAATGCAAACCATATCATGAAGATATATCATATCATGACATGAAGCATTGCAGTTAAACCTAAAAAGTTTCAGTTCTGCAATAAATTAAATTCTCCTTATTTGTACAACCCAAAAACATTAAAAATGTAACTTTGGCAGCTAATTATGCAAAAAGTATACGCTATATATATTTTTTCCTTTCGTGAAATTTAAACAATTTAAAAAGTCTTAAAGTTGATCAATGATTAATCCTTACTTAATATTATAAATGCGAAAGTAACACTGTCAGTCTGTCTGTCTGTCTGTCTGTCTGTCTGTCTGTCTGTCGGTCGCTCTTTCACGCCAAAACTGCTAAACCGATTTAAATGAAATTGGGTATACATATAGACTAGAGCCTGAGAAAGGACATAGGCTACTTTTTAATGCAAAAGAGTGTTGTAAGGGGTTGAAAAGGGGGGGATGAAAAGTTGTATGGAATTATCGTCATTTTTAGAGCTAGAAGCGTGAAACTTATTTTTTAGGCTGTTGATTCGATATAAATAAATATGACATTCAAAGTTTGTAACAGTTTTACCCTCAAGGGTGTAAAATAACAATAGGGAATAGGGGATGAAAGTTTGTATGGAAATATGTAAGGTTTATGTGAATGTTTTATAACTTTGCTACAAGAAACAAAATATTAGAGCTATTCTGATGTAACATTTACGGAGTCATTACAAAATGTGAAACTGAAGTTAACGCGAATAAGAAACTTGCCAAGCACCGCGTCGTACACAATGAGTGTTGTGCAGCCGTGCCAGGGGGGGGGGGGGGCGGCGTGGTACGGCGCGGTGTAGGTGGGGAAATATGCCTAAGTGTGCTTACCCCAACGGGCAGACACGTGAGGGCAGACGACTGTGCCACACGCATGCGAATACTGATTTTTTTTCCCGCTGCAAATTCATTGTTATTCACTGCAAATTGATTACAATTCGATATTTGCATACACTATTTTTTTTTGTTTATTTAATTAATGTTCTTCGTGAAATACAAATAACTTTAAGTTTTTGGGTTGGGTTACTAATTTTTTTTTCTTTAGTGAAACACTGCAAATAGCTCATTATTTATACGCATGTGTCTTATTTGTAAAATAATTAGCCTAAATAATTAAAAATGCTACCCAAAGACACTATTCAACGTGGGCAAAGCTAGTATAAATATAAAATCATGACCTGAAATAGGAGGCACCCCCTTAAAGGAAGTAGTTTCTTTTTTTAAGTGTTTCCCTTCTCCGGCAACCCTGACATGTGACTTATGATGCGCGTCTCTTTCCTCGTGTTTTAGCGCTCCTAATGTTTTTTTTTTGGAGGTGGGGAGGGGAGGGGGCTCAAACCACCTGTGAGAGGCGGGGTGTGGTAACAGAGCCGTCGGTAGCCAGGTAATAACAAAACAGGTTGCGCGTTCTTTTTTGGAGGTCTCGCGTAGCCTTGTCTCGGCTTCCCCGCCCGCCAGAGTTCGAGTCGACACTCCGGGAGAAAGTATACTACTTACGACAAAATAAAAGAATAATAATAATAATAATACCGCTGACCCACATTGTCCATCAGTTTCCCCGTCAAAAAAAAAAGCTTATATTATATCTTGTGCGATAACATCAAGACTACAATGTTTCGAGGCCCTAACATACAAGCCACGTGTTATGCCCGTGCAGATATGCAATCGGGTCGGAAAGAAACTGTCTCAACATTCTCCGTCTCTTGCCTCGAAATTTGGTACGGTTTTTTTTTTTAAGTGAAACTTATTTGCAGCCCGAAGAGTAAATTTGGGAAATGACGTCAGCAGAACGACGTCAGCAAGGTGAAATCGAAAAGAAGAAAAAAAAAATAATGCCCAGAGCGGATGAAGTAAGAGAAGACGAATGACTACTAATATTCTTTGCACACGCTTTCGTTGCCATGTTTACTACAATAGTTTGTTAAACCTCTTGAATATGGACTGCTTGGAAACAAATTTCTGCCGCTTCTGTGTGTGGGGAGTGTCCGGTAGTAGGTAATGGGGAGGAAACGCATTATTGTAACCCACTAAGGATTGCGATAATCCTTCCAAAGTATTAGCATAGTAAACTGTGAATAAGTTGCTATAATTTTCATATTGTCTTAGCTTGTGTTATATATATATGTGTATGTGTGTGTATATTTATGTACATATATGTATATATGTGTATGTATATGTGTATGTATATATGCGTATTTATATTTGTGTATGTATATGTGTATGTATATATGTGTATGTATATATGTGTATGTATATATGTGTATGTATATATGTGTATGTATATATGTGTATGTATATATGCGTATTTATATTTGTGTATGTATATGTGTATGTATATATGTGTATGTATATATGTGTATGTATATATGTGTATTTATATTTGTGTATTTATATTTGTGTATTTATATTTGTGTATTTATATTTGTGTATGTATATATGTGTATGTATATATGTGTATGTATATATGTGTATGTATACATGTCTGTATAGAGGTATGTTTATGTGTGTATGTGTATGTATATGTGTGTCTGTATATGTGTATGTATGTATATGTGTATGTATGTATATGTGTGTCTGTATATGTGTGTCTGTATGTGTGTATGTATGTATATGTGTGTATGTATGTATATGTGTGTATGTATGTATATGTGTGTATGTATATATGTGTGTGTATGTATATTAATCTTGGAAGGGAGAGGTCTAGACTCCAGGAAAAACCTCCCCCTGGCCACGTTCATGAACGCACACATGCTCTTCTACACCTACTGTCGTACCGAAAGCTATAGGTAATTTGCGATAATTTTAATTTCGTTTACGTATTTATTTATTTTTTCCGTCCAAGCCAGCCACTCTCATCGTGAACACTCCAGCTTCGCGGTCGACAGGACAGGATGGGCCTGCCGGCGCCTGCTGCCGGACTAATGATCTTCCGAGCTAATTACTCACTGTAGTGATAAGCAGCCCATCGGTAATTATATTACCGGAGGGGCGTGCCACGTTGGAAGAGGTGATTTTTTTTGATGTGCTAACATCTTAGCTCTTAGAATGCGGCATTCGGTAGGTAGAAAAATTCCTTGGATAGGACGGAAGTAGCATGGAACGGAAATGTGTTACCACGGTGGTGCTATCTGTGGCGTATGACGAAAACCTAAATTCACAAAGCCAAAGGAAAACTTTATAGCATCAACTGTAGTATTTCAATAAAAATTCCTCGTCGCAAAATCAGGTCCAAAACTGAGGTTAAGTAATTTTTTCAAGTCTATCGATTTTATCGAAGTCATTCATTTAAAATTTTGCTCTACGAATCGAATGATTCGATAGTCTACGTAGCTGTTGCGGCAGCGAATTCTAGCCGCGTGTGCATAAATTACGTGTGGTTCGCGTCCATAAATTTAGTTGAAAACACTATTTGGTATATTTATCACGCTCGGCATTATTTTAAAGAATGTCAAGGTATTATCGTGTCCGAGTTTCGTATTATAAGTGTATTTGCAACATGAGAACACGTTAATTAGCTGATTACAGTGGTTAGATGTTACACATCGCTGGCGAGTACCGGAACTGTGCGAAAAAATCTGGATCACTGCTTCCCATAATTTGTTCAACCCTATACATTTGCGCCTTGCTCCTTTTTTATCAGAGATCCAGCGACATTGGGCAAGAAATGATATAATAATCAACCCTCCATTCGTTATGCCAAAACATTTTGGGACTAATCGATCTTCGTCAGCATGAACCAACGTTGGTACTCTTTCAAACTGCGGCAACAGCGCCGAAGAAATGTTGTCGCTACCTCTTATATTTTGAGAGATACTAACGACTGACATGTAAGTATGCGAAAGCTGTTATTAAACTAAAGAGTCTGTAATATATATATATATATATATATATATATATATATTAATAATTAAGTCTTGTATTTATTGATGACAGAGAAACCTTTATTAAAGAATTTAACTAAAACAACTGGATTTTTTTCCAACACATTAAAATATTGGCATGTCGTAGATAGTAGGTGCAAAAAAAGCCGCATTCATCATACTTGTACTATATATAATATTTTTTTTTTGTAAATACATGCTCGTATGTTTACGTCTTCTTGCAAAAAAAAAACCCCGCTATGAACTATCAGGTCAGTAGTTTCGTCCAGAAGTTCCCAGTGAACGCCGCTACCCGCTCGAAACACAATGGACCCACAGAAAATGTAGTTCGAACCGTGATCAAACCAGTTTATGAAACGAGATCACGCCTGAACTCTTAACGGTGCACGTTGCCATGAGCCAGTCCAAATGACGCATCAGCTGATTGGTTGCAGGCTGCCATAACTGCAGCACTCTCTACCTTCTATCTGCGTGCGACCCTGTCGCAAGTGTCAGATTTTCATCTCCAAACTATATTTGACAATGGAGTTGGAAGTGTGATATTGGACGAAAAATGGCTGTGAATTTTTTCTCTCCCATCAAATAAAGTTGTACAGATAACCTCAAATATGGTCTCAATCATGTCACACTATGAATGTTTAATTTTGGCCTGAGCCAACTCAAGCGTTTTCAAATTTAATACTTTTTTTTTTTTAGTTAAATAATACATCACAATGCTTAATGCAAATTTTGAACTTTTTATATTTTTTTTCTGTTTTAAACTTTAAAAAAAAATCTTTAAATTCATCTTATACTAGTTTCATGAAGGAACTAATGTAGGGTGATTTCTATAAGTTATAGACACATCATTTACTTTTTAAACATGAAATTATTTCGCGTGTGACATTCATATTTTAAGTTATTTCGCTTTCAAATCCTTTTTTTTTATCGCCAATGTGTTACTCACCATATTTAAGATTCTTTGTGCGAAAACGTACGCCATTTCCGTTTTCGCTGGTCACGATACAGATGGCTGACTCCATCCAACATCCAGCATAATTTAGAACAAGTCCTGTACTCGTAATATTAAATGGAAACTCGAATTATTCAACTTCTCAATCATGCTTGGCTGGAGATCCAACATTATTTGACAAAACATATTGGAAGGTGGTGCAAGCGAATTTGACAATTTGACAATGTGATAGGGACTTTGATAGGGTGTGTACCCTGCAGTTCTTGCCTCTTTTTCGTCCTACAAGGTTTGTTTGTATGTATAACTCAACTAAATTTTATTTTTGACGTGACAACGTCTAATAAATCGATGAACGCCGGCTGCACGCACGAAAAAGTGTCCCGTTACGCTGTGTCCCGTTACGCTAGTTTGTACGCTTGCGCCTCATATATTTCTCTTCCACTCGATTGGAACAACCATCGATTTGACTTTTTCGAGGCACATTAATCTTGAAACACTCCTATTCTTTTCCTACTTTTCCTATCATCGTCCTATCCTTAACAGAATGACACATGTATAAAAGTTATAGTTAAAATAATCTGTTCGTTAAAGTAATAAACATATTTGAATTAATGAGTGCAAATAAAAGTAAATATATCAATTAAATTGTAAATTTCATTTCACTCCTTTGTATCCATACAAAATAGTGATAATTCAATAAAAATGATTCAATTTTATTCATAAAAGTATGCAATCATTTCATCAGTGTTTTGTTATGACGTCACGTTAAACTATCGTCCGTAAACCGACTTTACAGACAACCAATTTTTATTTATGAGAGTTATAGTGGAATTTAATGGGAATTTTTTTCGTGTTGAAGTGGCGGTTTTTATTCATGTTTTTGGCTTAAATGTGCATTGTGAAGCTAAAATATATTTCAGCCATACCTTTCGGACTTTATGAGATATTGTGTTCAAATTCCGGGCAAGGGATGAACATTTTAAGTAGAGGAAATGTATTTATTTTTCTAAAAATTACGTGGATTAATTATCTGACACGAAATTAAGGTAATAAAGAATACGAAAAAAAAAATCAAATGAATTTCTTACGTTGTTTTTTTTTCTAACTATATAGATATCACCTATCACGCAAACACAAAGTTTTTTTATAAAAAGTGTTTTTTTGAGTATTCGCAGTTTTTAGTTGTAAATAATTATAATAAAAATTATTAGGTGTTTCATAAACAACAAAAAAAATACACCAGCGTGCAAAAATAAATACTCTTAAATGGTTCCTTGTTTTATTCTGCCTTTTCAATATTTTTATTTTCTTGAAATATAATAGTTTTTTTGTTGCGCAAAGCAGATCGGTAATTTTACGAATTTTAATACTGAAGATTTTACAACGCCGTTTATTAAACGCACTGCTGATTACCATATTTATTTTTCCGAATATGTGGTCATGATAAAAAGAGGGCTGTTAAATTATTTCACTATTGTATGATTTCAAAACAAAATAAAAATGCCCATTGGTTATTTGTATTGCAAATTAATTTTAATATATATATTTATTTAATACGATTATTTGTATGATTTATTCATCATTTTTTTATATTTATTTCGTTCTCATTAGGGCCATTTCGTGGAGTCAGAAAAGAAAGTTTGCAGTTGGAATCGAGAGTTTGCGTTACCATGCCAGCTAATTTAATAAGTAATGAGGTGAAAAGTGCTTCTGCCTTGAAGTTGCAACGTAATGTTACATAAAATATTCACAGGCCTGTGATGCTGTTTTTTTTTACATCTGCGGACGCAGGATTAGTGTCTGTCACTAGCCAACGTACGATACAAAATTTCCCGCTTAAAAAATTACGAAGTGCATTAAGTGGCTTGGATTGCGAAGGAGGAGGGGGGGGGGGAATTAGATCATTCCTTCTGTTACATATGAATAAATTATCAAAGTATTTTCTGAAGAAAAAAATTTCGATAAACCTTTTTCATTTGTTTCTTTTTTATGGCCTAATGAAATTGTTCAGTTTGACGCTCCGAAACAAAAATTCACTGGGATCATGGAGGTATTAGTTGAAGTCAACTGGTTAGCAATTGGATAGCAAAACATCTTAGCTGTATAAAGGTATAATATGCTATAAATTTGTTTGATAGCATGAAAAGAACTTGCTAGAAAATATCGTGAAGATGCTAACATGTAGTGAATATTGCTAAACCAACATAACACCGACATATCTGCAAATAAATCAACGTTAAACTTCGTTATAACAAAAAAAAATTGTTTTTATATGCTATGGATGAGGGGTCGTTTTCATTTTGACTTCAATTATTTACATGGAAAAAGATTGGACACACCAACTCCCGTACTTCTTACCGCCATGTCTGGAAATCGGCATGTGTATGACATGTTGTTTATTGACGGATTTGATAGGGTTTGGACCGAAAACTGTTGTTAAAGTTGATGTAGCAGACTCGTCGAAAATCCGCGAGACAAGCGATGCTCAGCTTTTCTTGCCGCATGAGCTGCACCTAGCGTCGTGAAAAATTTTATTAGCACGATGAAATTGAAATATTTTATAAATAAAATAGTTAAACAACTGTTTTTTTTTTTACTATCTGACGACAAACATTTTTCACTTGCATCGGAATATTTGAAGCAACAGAGGTATAGGTAGTTATATAACCATCAATTTTATAGCTGTAAATAATTTTTTTTTACTAAGAGAAAGTGCTTTTTTTTTAGTCACACAGTATTGATATGCCCAAATTCACACGGGTTAACCAATTTCCCTGGTTGCCACCAGATGGCAGGATAATTCCTGTCCCTCTTATCAGTAAAATTTCACTTCTAACCAGCTTGGCTACCACGCACCCATGTCTTTTTTTTTTTGACGTGATAACGTCTTATAAATCGATGAACGCCGGCTGCACGCACGAAAAAGCATGACTCATTGTCACGTTCCGCCTGAGCCGAGAGTGCCAGAACCGGCCAACCACCACCGTGCGAGAAAATCTTCTATAATATCAAACAGGTTAAAGGCGGGCTTTTTTAAAAGCAGCAGTTAAAAAAAAAAATTGATTTATTTGTCCAATTTCGTCATTTCAAATTAACAATGTATTGACATTGATTTGATTTCAGTGTATTCAATAATTAATTGTTCGTGATTATATTTAAACAAATTATTTAAATTAAATTTGCAAAAACTGTAAATAATATTTGAAAATTAAAAAGTATGCAAGTTTTCGTCAATTTTTTGTTATGACGTTATCACGTAAAATTATCGTCCGTAAACCGACTTTACAGACAACCCCCTTTTTTTTTTGCTAAGAGAAAGTTCTTTTATTTTTTTTACAGCCACAAAATTGGTATGCCCAAATTCACACGGGTTAACCAAGGTTCCCTGTACTGGTGGCCAACAGATGGCGGGATATTTCCTGTCGCTCTTACCTATACAGTTTCACTTCTTAACCAGTTTGGCTTCCATGCACCCACGTCTTTTTTTTATTATTAATATTTACTTCTAACTGTGATACTTGTCCTGGGATAATTGGATTTACGTTTGGCTGCAAAGCGTTCTGAATCACTTGGCTCTGTTTGCCGCGTCCTGGTGGGTTTTCTCGGGGTGCTCCAGTTTCATTCGCCGACTCATTCCGTCGCTGCTCCACACTTCCACCTCACCTCACGTATTATCCGGGCTGGCCGGAACGACAGTTCTGTCCATCTGGTAGGGCAGCCGGCTCCTGTTTATATCAGCCGCATTACATCCATGCAGACCCTGCCTCAGGCGGGGAAACACATGTCGTATTTCTGGGGCGACTGAAATGCTGCCCCTTGGAAGGGCAGCCCTTCAAGATTTTTCTGGCAATGGTTAGTTTGTAAAGCGACTGGAATGGCAGCCCTTCCAGTATCTTAAAATGTGTATATTTTCGTAATTTTATAATCCTGAATTGTTGCCCCTTGGAGGGGCAGCCCACCAGGATATCTTTAACAGTGGTGTTTTTGAAAGGTTGTCTGAATTGTTGCCCCTTGGAAGGGCAGCCCTTCAGGATTTTTCTGACAGTGGTTAGTTTGTTAAGTGACCTAACCTAACCTAAACTAACCACTGTCAGAAATATCCTGAAGGGCTGCCCATCCAAGGGGGTACAATTCAGACAACCTTTCAAAAACACTACTGTCAGAAAAATCCTGATGGGCTGCACTTCCAAGGGAAATGTTTTCAGGATTATTTAAACACTTAAAGAAATTAGTTTTCAGAAATTGTATGGGCTGCCCTTCCAATCGCTGTACAAACAAACCATTGCCAGAGAAATCCTTAAGGGCTGCCCTTCCAAGGGGCAACAATTCAGCTCCCCTGAATTTCTTTTCCAATTATTGGAGTCGAGATTACGAAGGCGACCCGTCACTGATAATGGCTGAACAGCATAGTTTGTAGGCGAGGCCGATCAAATCAATGTTTTAAAGTGTGAAATCCGTCGAATAATGCATTTAAATTAATTTTAGTTAATTCCTTTACGAGACAAGTGTGAATAAGATATGTTCTCGTCCAACGACACTACTTAGGATAAGCCTTAGTGAACAGTAATAATTTACGTGCCAGCGATTTTTACCAGTGTGAATTAGGTTACTTTGGATGATTTATGGCGAGTTTCATATCCGTTAATAGTGACGACACAGCATTTCAGACATTAATAAAGGTGTTACTCAACTGAAATATACTGTTTTGTGAAGCATTTCAGATTAAAGTAATTAATGACGTAACGTTTACAAGATTTATTCACGTATTTAAATTAATTCGTATGCGTAAAACGTAACGATATAGCACTGGGAAGTCCATAAGTCTTGTACATGATCTTTTGCAATACCAATTTTTAAATCTGGAGTAATATATTTATATGTTAAAATTGAACATTAAGAATAATTACTTTAAACATATAAACAATTTAAATTTGCCATTCATTGAATATTTCAACCACGAACTATTATGGCACAGAAAGGCGGCGAGGTACTTTGCTATTCATCATTCCTGAGACACGAGACAGTCGAATAATCTGCGTTTGTGCATCTTCTTGTGATTTTATTTTACTGATTTAAAACTAAATGTTAGGTAAGGTAAGGCGCGTTACAAAAAAAAAATTCGTTCTTCATTTATTTTTGGGGATGTAGGTTTTTCGCTCGTCTACGTGATCGTAAAATTAAGTAAAAAGGTTTGTTGGGTCCAAGATTTATATTCAGTCAGTGACGTGTAAAATACTCTTGATCGTGAAAACTTGTGAAGTATCGGAAAAATTGTTTCTTTTTCTTCTTTTTTTTTTCATCCTGAGCGAGCGGCGAACTTTTAGTCTGTTTTCGGGGGCCTAATAAAAGGCACGAGGTTGTATTACGCACAGGTAAAAAAAAAAAAAAAAAAAAAAGTAGGTGATGATGTGGTGCCGTGAGACGGGGTGGTGATGGTAAAGGGAGGGGTGGTTGAGGAACATCACGATGTAATTTCGTGGATGAGTCATGGCCCCAAAAAAAAACTCGGGGCGAAATCTCGAGCTGTAACCATCCCACCTCACCTGTCGCAACTAGTCAACGCAAAAGACCTTGTAGTAGGTGGGTTTTTGTGCCCGTGGGGGGGGGGGGGGGGTAGGGGGGGTGACGAAGTAGTACGTTCCCCTCCCCCCCTCTTTTGCTTTCAACCAATCTCTCTCTCGCTCTCTTACACTCACACACACACACACACACACACAACTGAATGCTGTTCTCCTTGGAGGTTGGTTGTAGTGTCGTGACTTGGAAGATGCGGACGTTGGGCAAGTAGGTACAGCGTATTTGGTCGTAGAGAAGCTTGTGTGTTGGGGAGGGGGTTGGGGGGGAGGGGGGCTGAGTTTACATGCATACCTGTCATCCTACAATCTCCTGGCCAGTGTAGCCAATCTAGTCATTTCGCGGCTGATTCCAATCCAATTTTTTTTTGGCCACTAAAACGTTGCCAATTGATTAAAGTTTTATATACTGGTTGGGGGCATCCAAGTGTCACCCGGGTAAATAACAATTTTTTTAACAGAGTGGATTTTATTTTAAGAATCACTATTTAAAAAAAAAAAACATATCGAAATCAATTTCAGGTTTCAAACAATTTGTTGGGTACATGGCCTTTTACGTAATCAATACTGTTGTCACTTTGCTGGAGTAAGTATTTACAAAACGACTGGATTAAGATCCAATAATTATGTTCATTATATATATATATAAGGTATATAAGATAGAATATTTGGAACGCGCATTTGCATTGATATTTTTTTTAATATTTGTAACGGTTTGATTAGCGTAAGCCAAGAAATTAAGTCACGTTGTTTTTTTTTCTTCCTCCCGTTTAAGTTACAGATATGATTATATCTTACGGAACTATATATTTTTTTAGAAAATTCAACGTGGCCTATGTCCATCTCGAACAATGTAGGTTTAGAGAATTTAAAGTAGTTTTCGATATAATTTCGTACAAACAAAAACTCATAACTTTTTCTTTATAATATAAGTACATATGTACTATGTATTCAAGGCAATTGTAATTCAAAGAAAAGTTTCGTGCATGTATTTTTCACTAAACACTGATGTTCGTTTTTTCTCGTGCTTTTGATAAAATTATGCGTCTCTCAGGGCTTGATTATTTTAAGGCGAATCGCTAACTCTCAGTAGTACATGGGTATTCACGCAGTGCCTAAAAGAGCCATTATGAAAGACTATGTGTGGTACCTATCGTTTCGTTTCATCGCAAAGCATAATGGCATTATGCTAAAATCAGATAGATGTATATAAATATATATATAATTCACCTTGAAAATAACTTATACCCTAAGTATCATCACCATATGGTGGTACTTAGGAATAATTATGTTGTACACATATTAGATTTATCTACTTTATTATGATTGATTTTCATAATGTTGCAAACTATATGTTTATCGAAACTTAAAACATGGGCAGCGGAATGACCCCTTTTGCAATTGATATTGTGACCCGTGTCTAAGTGAATAAGGTACTACGACATAAAATAATAGTTACTTATGTCTGTAACGGCTTACTCAAAGTTTTTCAAGAAATCAGGAAATTTAGATTTTTTTTTCAGGTTTTGGTTACTAAAATTGCTATTCTGAGGTAATGTAGCTTTCTCTCTCTCTCTCTCTCTCTCTCTCCATATATATATATATATATATATATATATATATATATATATATATATAATTGGTACAGTAGTTTTTTTACTTCACTTCTTACAAACTCTTTCAAATATTAGTGTATATTTTAGCCATCAAATAAAATTACTTTGCGTAAAATAAAGAAGTATATCAAACTCTAGGAAACAGCCCAGGGTTCCCGTAAAATATAGCTGTCTCTATTGGTTAGAATTGAAAAATAACTAACCGTGATTTACAGTATTTTATCTTTAGGATATTTTTCACATTTTTGAATACTCGGGCAAAAGAGTTCGGAGATTAGTTATGCTAAAAAAATAATGGTTTTGAACTATTTATAACTATTATGTATTACTTTACCAAAAATGGGAAATCTTTGTTAAAATTAAAAAAAATATTAATCTAGGAACTTTGTTCGTGTAAATATATTTTTATACCTACTGCTAATGCAAGGCACTTCGTTCGCGCTTGATTTTATAAATGTTTGAGAAACTTTTAACTGTGCGAGAGTTTCTTGACTGTTATAATGTTATGGCTTTAACCATAAAATATTAAAGAATATCGTATTCGTGCTGAAAATTGGAAAAATGTTTCATATTTGAGAAATAAAATATTTGTATTTAAAGTTATTTTGCCAGCTACCTAAACCTTAACGCTTGGCATAGAATCTTCAGCTGAATAATCCGGCTCGAACGTGCCTAGTTTCTTTCTGAGTTTTTTATTTGCGTCAGGGTTGGCAGCACTGTCGCCAGCACTATTTAGTTGGGGCAGCCATCATTTCACAGACGAGAGAGCCACACCCGAAGTTCCCCGAAGTTCATGCTAGCTTTTTTTTCCGTTATATCTCATTGTATAAACCGGTGTGGCATTAAATTTTGCGGTCGATTAGGATAGGTTAGCTACATGATAAATACTTTAAAACATTGTGGATTGTTGGTTATATTAGGTAAGTATAGCTACATTAAAAATACTGTAAAATCATTTTATGTTTGCTTAGCAAATAACTTTTTAATATGTAGTTATCCATGGCTAGGAACCCGTTTACATGATTTCACAGTATCTTTAATGTGGCTGTCCTAACCAAATCAACCGTCCACAATGTTTTAAAGTATTTATAATGTAGCTAACCTAACCTTTTACAATGAACAAAAAAACAAACAAAAGATGCGCGATCGGGCGTTTGGCTCTCTCGTCTGTGAAAAAAAGACTTCCCATTTAGTTGCCATAGTGGGTCGCTATAGAGAGTAGCGATATCTCTAGATGGGGAAGCCTAAGATTCACTTACACTTCATCAGCCCCGAACACGTATCCTAGTTCACCCATCGTTCGCGCAGATTCGTAATTGAAATATATATCTAAAAAAAAAAACACAATTATCCAATAATTATTCATTTTTACGATTTTAGAGTGTTTTAAATGTCGCTGACCTAACTGAATCAAACTTTAATTGTATTTACGATCATTTAGACGTGCAGAAACAAACCTTCCAAAGAAAACGTTTGTAAGAATCTAATTTATGTAACACATCAAAAGTAATCTTGATATTCTAGCGTCTGACTCAGTGTCATTGAATCTTAGGTTTATCGAACATCACCACCTGGCCACTGGTGATCGTTAAAGAAATATATGGAAACTGTCTGTATTTGAGCAACAAAATATTTGTATCTAAAATTGTTTCCACTTTATGCCTGATGAATAGAGACCGGAAAAATTCGCGAATTCATTTCGCGATAGGCTAAAATACAAATAGTTAAACCCCAGTGCTGCCTCTTCCATTGGCACACAACTCACCTGGATGACTCTGGGCCAACGAGAAACACCCCAACCAAAGCTTTATCGAATCACATGCTGCTACGTTGGGACGTCTCATCAGACAGCAGCCAATGAGTGGGTGACGTTTGACCGAGTGTGCGTAGAACTATGGAGTTCATCCTACAGGTCATTGAACCCGCGAATTTTTCCGGTCCCTACTTATGAAGAAAGAAACTTCAACGAACGAATTCGACCCGCACTTGTCTAACTTTTTTTTTTGTTTGCTGCGTATGAATGTTTGGCAGCACCGTCGCCGGAGCTATTCACCGCCATCGCGAGATGGAAGTGAAAAGGGAGGGGAAGGGGGTGGAGGGATACGGCTGGAGATACAGGGGCAGTCGGTGGAGATTGAGAGAGATAAAAGCAGTCGTCGGACGTCGCGTTGCGCAAACGGCTTTCTCGGAAGAGACATGTGGCTCCGAGGTCGCTGGACGGAACAGCGGCCAGTGAACGAGGCGCCAGGCGACCAGCGGCCGGATCTCGGCCGCCATTTTGCTTCTTTCATTTTTTTTTCTTTGACGTTAATACGTCTTTAAAATTGCTTCCATAGTGGGAGACAAAAAAAATTGGTTATCTGTAAAGTCGGTTTACGGACGATAGTTTAACGTGACAACGTCGTAACAAAACATTAATGAAATGATTGCATACTTTTATGAATAAAATTGAATCATTTTTATTGAATTATCACTATTTTGTATGGATGCAAAGAAGGAGTGAAATGAAATCTACAATTTAATTGATACATTTACTTTTATTTGCACTCATTAATTCAAATATGTTTATTACTTTAACGAAGAGATTATTTTGACTATAACTTTTATAGATGTTTGCTATTTAACTTCTTTCAATTTGTGTTATTCTGTTAAGGATAGGACGATGATAGGAAAAGTAGGAAACGAATGGGAGTGTTTCAAGTTTAGCGTACCTCTAAAAAGTCAAATCGATGGTTGTTCCAATTGAGTGGAAGAGAGATAGATGCGGCGCAAGCGTACAATGAGCGCAACGGAACACTGCGTAACGGGACAATGTGCGTTATGGGACACTTTTTCGTGCGTGCAGCCGGCGTTCATCGATTTATTAGACGTTGTCACGTCAAAAACGAATGATAACAAAATCGGGGGGGATACAGTTTGGTTTTGCAGCTACATATCTATAATCTCCATAAAAAATTTAAATACACCACCGGATAGCTGAAGGATCAAAGAATTCGTTACGCTGAGCGAGGACTGTAACGCATCGAGCGCGGTGGAGGGGGAAGCGCCGCCATTTTGAGGTCATTTTGCTGCGTTTAGAGATTTCCATTTAGTGCCTTAGGGTAGCCTACTTCATTACTTGAGACGTGAACTATCATTTCGTTCATTTTCCTCGTTATCTGAACGTCGTCTCTCAGGAACTTGCAGAAGTAGTTAATCTTGTTTACTCCGGGGTCGTTTAAACACGAGTTAACGAGGCGTCTTTCGCTCGTAAGTCGCGTGCCTTATAACTCCGTCCCATTCCAGGAAGTCCAATATGCAGTTTTATTTTAAAACCCGTAATTAAACGCATGTTTCCGTAAATACGCGTCTCGTTAACCTGGTAATTTGCTTGGAATTCGCTCGAGGAAAACAATTAACGAGTGATTAGTTTGGTAGAACAAGTAACGTTGTAACTAAAGTTATTTTCATTGTACATAAAACGCATAACAAAATAATCAGCGTGCCTAATGTTGCCTATAAGAGAACACTGTTTTGTATATGTATATATGTATATATAATAATGGAATTTCTCTTGGAATAATATGTTTCGAACAAATGAGCTAATTCACATTTGGACGACTAACAAGGGAGAGTAAAAAAACTTTATTTCAATTCTACTGTGTTTTCCATCAACATCGACATGAATGTTCCAAATGGGGAACTTTTAAACAGTCACGGGTGGATTACATTTTAACTGGAATTACGTATTTTTTGGCTCAAGTAAATATTTGAATTTAGGCTCTTATGACTCTCGCTAAATCCTTTAGAAATATTATTGAATGAGTTACAAAGTTTTGGTTCGATAGAAAACAAAATTTCAAGAAAAGATCCGTAATGAAAGAATAGTCTACAAATTTGGAGTTACGCTTGCTTGTCTCTGAAGCACAGATGTACTTAAGTATGTATCTCTAATTATATCGAAAAACTTTGTAAACCGATACGTAATGCAAAAATACGAGGAAAGTTTTTTTTAACGCTTATGGCTTGAACTCCTTTCTTAAGGGGGCGTGCTTTCATTAAAGCGAGTAATAAATGAGTAATATTGCAATAAAACTGCTGGACCAGCATTCGAACAAATTAGGCGTGTTGCACCAATTTAACGGCAAATATCTTGAGCAAATAATTAATAACTTTATAGTTCATGTCATCGTTAAAAAAACCGCCTTTGTTGTTTTCAATTAGCCATGCAGTTTGAAAGGGGGAAAACAAAGTTAAATTAGAAAATATGAATACAAGAATTAAGGGAGATAATGTGTGAAATCTTTGCAATGCTTATGATGGTAGTCAAATTATAACACTTCTTTCAGACACAAATAATTCCATGGACCACTTGATTTTGATTTCTGCTTAGGGGGGGGGGGGGGAGTTTTATATGACGTTTGAGTGAGTCACCTTAGCAAAATTAATGCTGTTGTAGATATATACACATGTCTACGAACAGTTGCTACTGAATCACCAGAAAATGTGGAAGGTAGGCTATCGACCTTGTATGTAAACTTAACGGAGATAAGTTTTCTTTCCTTGTGTTTACTGTGAAAAGCTCAGAATTCCTGTCAAATCTGCCGAATTTCGTGATGTTAAACGTTTTAGTACTTTCTGAGGGGCCTAAATGTCGGCGGCGCGAGGTCTATTTATCGTTATATTTTGCTGCCAGAAATATTAGGTGATTTTCCCGACTTTTGAAGGTATTATCTGGCTATTTTAATTTTCCTGACATTTACCTGTTTTCTGTACTTGTAGCAACACTGCCAATATTTAATGAAAAATAGGGAATGATGGCTTAATGTTGTTAAGTTCCAATTTTTAGCCAGCTTCATCACAATGTTTATGCGCATAAGACGCTGGTTGTTTAAAAGCGATTGTAAATAAAAAAAAGTCTTAATCGTGCGGGAAGGATGATATCGTATTAAATCAGTTTTAAAATAATTTTGCTTATTTACAGCTTTGCCAAGCGCCTTCAAGCTAATCGGAAAAATGTGTTGGGGGAGTAGTATGCAAAGGTGCATGATTAATGTTACGTAACGTTTGAACGAGTAACTTTACGCACGTCCATTACGTTATCCGAGATTCGAGCCCGGAACACGTTACGTCGTTTAAATCCCGTCAAGTATAGCAGCTAAACCTGGTCTCATAGTAACGCAATCCGATAAGTACAATTTATTTAATCTAAATCCTTTTCCTTTTTTTTCTTCTGCTTTGAGGTTTGTATTTACAACGTTCACGTCAGTGATTTCGAAAAAAATCCCCCGGACGCGATATATATATTTTCGGTTTGTCATGTCGGCTTGTAAAATTTACAAGCTGGTTCAAAAGAGCCCCTGCGAGTTTCGTAAATACGGGTGTCGAGCGGAGCTCAGCGCCAGTCCTGAGGTTAAAAGAGAGAGAGAGAGAGAGAGAGAGAGAGAGAGAGAGAGAGAGAGAGAGAGAGATTTCCGCGCGAAGCCGGCGCTGGGAGACTTGTTTATTTGCCTTTGGCTCCGCCAGGCGCCCGCGCGTGAGGCTCATATCGTTGACGTCACCGCACCCGGGTCCAGGGCCCTAGCGGCGCGACCGTGACGGAAAGAACGGGAGGTGAAACCTTCTCGCCGCTGAAACCCCGTCCTCCACTGCGCACATACGTCACCGTGGTTGTGTCCATGGTGGAAAGAGAATAAGGTGAAACCATCTCGCCGCTAAATATCCGACCTACACTGCACACATAGTCACCGTGGTTGTGTCCATGGTGGAAAGAAGGGAAGGTGAAACCATCTCGCCGCTAAAACCCGTCCTCCACTGTGCACATACGTCACCGTGGTTGTGTCCATGGTGGAAAGAGAGTAAGGTGAAACCATCTCGCCGCTAAAAATCCGACCTACACTGCACACATACGTCACCGTGATTGTGTCCATGGTGGAAAGAAGGGAAGGTGAAACCATCTCGCCGCTAAAACCCGTCCTCCACTGTGCACATACGTCACCGTGGTTGTGTCCATGGTGGAAAGAGAGTAAGGTGAAACCATCTCGCCGCTAAAAATCCGACCTACACTGCACACATACGTCACCGTGATTGTGTCCATGATGGAAAGAAGGGAAGGTGAAACCATCTCGCCGCTAAAACCCGTCCTCCACTGCGCACATACGTCACCGTGGTTGTGTCCATGGTGGAAAGAAAGTAAGGTGAAACCATCTCGCCGCTAAAAATCCGACCTACACTGCACACATAACGTCACCATAATTCGTTCTTTAAATTCGTTATTGCAATGGGTCATAGTGATTTAAGATGTATTTGTGGACGTAATTACGCCATTTCTGGTCTTACTGTATGTCACAGAGAAAACCTCAATAAGGTACACAAAAAGGGAATATTGGGGCATGTGGTTAAAAGTGAAATCTTTCAGATGTAACATCTCACATAACCTCGATGGATGATATTGAAGTCTACCAAAAACACTAACACACATGAAAGATCATCTCGGTTTGTTTCATTTTGCTGTGCTGTGTTATTATGCATTAAATGATGAAAGAGTTTGTTAAAAAAAGCAAGTAGGTAAAGTATTACCAACATTTTAAATATAATAAAGAAAATTAGTATATTAAATAAACAAGATATTCTTTCGGGTCATGGGATTATCATCAAAATCAAACAAATATAACATTTCAAAACCATAAATCTTACATAAATATAAATATTTTATACTGGTCACTAATATGTGTAAATAAAAAAATTTGTTAAGAATGAAAAAGTGGATCCACTAAAATTAAGATTGATCTGTTTAGTACTATTACGAGACACAATGTTAAGAAATAAAATTTTCAATAGAAAAATTAAGCATTAACAATTAACAATGATTCGCTAGACTTTTTCAAAATTGTAGTTAATTAGAATAATATATTTTATTAAAATTTCTCGAACTATCCGATGCAGAAGAAAGATAAACTTGTTTAAACATATCTTGAATTTTCGAAGGAAGAAACGACAAACACTGACGTGGTGGGATTGGCCGGTATAAAAATATTAATTCAGATATTAAATACAAAGAGGAAAAAAAAAGAACAAACTTATTTATTCTGAAATGATCCATAAATATTGTTTCGTCCTCACAAGGAACTGCTTCGTAAATGATGAAATTGTTCAAAATTTTTTGGTACTAGATTAATTTCATGAACTTTTTTTTTTTTCTATTTAAGTTCACATACTGTAACAGCCAGCAGAATATTATCTTAATCGGAATCTTCACTGCAATCCCACGGCATGCGTCTCTCCCACATCGCGAACTAGACTGATCTGTCTGGCCTCCTGGCGCAGTGGAACATAGCGAACATCGTGAACATGGCGTAGCTATCTCGTAGGGGCAGGCATTTATCGCGAAAAGATCCGAACAATTATTAGACTGCAACAAGTTATACCCGCACCTGTGGTTTCTTCCTTGTGATTTGCGACCGTCTGCGAGAGAAGTCGTTGCCTTGTTTGACCGGTCCACTCAGGACGCGTTTGCTTCCACACTGAATCACTGTGATTGGTGTGGTGACAATCGATATGTACCTGGGAGAAACTCACCCAATCACGAAACACAGACGGTGCTACAGTGTTTTAACTTTCATCTAGTCTCGAAATTTTTTCGCGAAATCTGCATACCCCTAGTTATCTGTGTGGCCTCGGCTTCAGGCTTTCGACGATGGTTCTACCTTTTCCCCCTTCCTACAGGTTCCTCATTTTCTTTCTCTCTCCCTCTCTCCTCTCTCTATTCCTCCTCCTCCCCCCCCCCTAATTCCCCTTACTTACCCGAGGCGACACTTCGGTGCCGTAACTTAATGAGGCAGTTGATCGAAATGGGCGTGGTGGTAACCATGACGACCGCAAACAAAGACGTAACAGCATCCGGTATCTTTTTAAAGCCCTGCCTGTGCGCGGGTTAGCTGGGAGGGCGTAACTTCGTTACGCCGCGTTCATTGCGAACAACACAGCGGCAGTCTCCGCCAGATGCACAGTCGAGGTTCTGTTTCGCAGGCCCTTGCTGGTTTCGTCAGGGGTGTATCTGTGTTAGTGAGGCGGGATGATAAGCGCGACGTTCGCTGGTGCTTCTAGCGCGGTGTCTCCTCTGGACTGGCGCGCAGTCTTCTCGTCGTGCATAGGACAACTGTGAAATTTGAGCGGTGACCGTAACATTATATGGCCGAGAAATGAAAATAAAGGTGTAATGCAAGTCCCTTAAGTGCTTTCAAGAATTTGTCATGGTTGTTTTACGCCTAAAAATTACTCTGAAAACATGCGTTTTAGCCATTTTAACTCTTCTAAAAATACAGTTTAAAAACTTAATCCGAAATCAAAAGTACCTACTTTTCGGCCCTCAGCGAACTCTTAAATGCTTTTCGTAAACAGATCCCACTCGGATATCTTGAGTACTTTTCAAATCGCGTTGTTTTTCCTGAAGCTCTGCACACAGTATGTGTGCCCGGGTAGGCGGTGGCCTTTAATAAACGATTCTGTTTTTTTTTGTATGCGGCATTTGGTAGGGGTAATTTCGTGATTGGAACGGAAATCGCACGGAACGGAAATGTGTAACCACGGTGCCGTCATCTGTAACGGATGACACAGAACAAAGTTCACAAAGACAAAAGAAAATCACGTAGTATTAACTGTTTAGTGAATTTCAACAAGATGGGCAGTATTTTAATAAAATTCCTTGTCGAAAAATCAAGACCAATGATGGGATTTAGGATTTTTGCAAGTCTTTTTCGTTTGTTTTCGTAGCCGTTTTATAATATATTTCGTTCTGCAAAGAGAATGATTCGATAGATGACGTAGATGCTCCGAAAAACGAATTCTAGCTGCGAGTGCAGAAATTACGTGTGACACTCGCGTCAAGAAATTTAACTGGGAACATGACTTGTGTGTATTTTTTTCAAGTCCGGCATTATTTTTATTAAGAATTCTACGTAAGATTTCGTGTCCAGAGTTTCGAATTGTAAGTGTATCTGCAACATGAGAACACATGAATTTGCTTGTTACCGAGATGGCGTAATCCAAGGTGGTGGATCCAAGATGGCCGCCGGGGTCAGGGTCAACGGTCAAAGTCAAGATCACCCAAGATGGCCGTCGTGATGTCACAATCCAAGATGGCGGACGGGCACCAGCACATCTCTTTAATTTTGCATGGAAACAATTACTAGGAATAAAATAATAAAAGGACTGGAGTTATAAATCATAAATACTGTTGGTAATTAAAAATATTTAAATAAATTATTCATTATTAATACAAATGCATGTTTAAAATAATTATTTTTTAATTCAGTAAAATAATCGTGATACATTTACATAGTGATAACAAATAAATATTCCGACCTTTTATTATAATTTATTGATTTTAATTTTTATTAAATATGAATATAATAATTCATTATGTAAATAAATTAGACGTACGGGAACATAACCTCCCAGACACTCCCATGAAAACGGCCAAGAAATTATTAAACCTTCCACAGACACTCGCTGCCAGCGACAGTGGAAACTTACAAGCAACTTGACATCGTTATACAAACACACTTATATAAATACACTTCCAAATTCACTTCAAAAAGTTCACAAACATAATTTATAGCTCTAATTTTCACAATAAATAAATGTTTTTTAAAATTATATCGACTGGTTACTGAAGTAACGAAAATGTCTCGAAATAAACAGTAACGGTGCTGGAAGCGTTGAAACGCAAAATTTCCAGCAGTTTCTTAATAACTTTCAATTTTTTTTTTACGCCTTACTCAAATTTATCGTTGCACATAAAATGTAAATAGTTGTATGATTTCTACGTAGATTATGTGGGAGTTATTCCTCTGAAAATATTTGTGTGTTTTACACTTTAAAAAAATTGGCATGTTCTTCCAAATTGTTAATCTATTTCGTAATGGATTCATTTTTATCTTATTATCAATAATGACTGGAAAAATTCGCGGCTTCATTGACCTCTAGGATAGGCTTCACGATCCTATAAGTACTTGGGAAAATTACACCTGCTCATTGACTACTGACTCGTGACACCTGTTAACTGGGATGCTTGTGATTCGAGACTCCCTTTGTTGAAGGTTTTTCATTGACCCAGATTCCTTGAGATAAACTGTGGCCCAATAACTAAAGCATCAAAAATGCAAACGTATTTGGATTCTAGCCTATCGCGAAAAGAATCCGCGAATTTTTTCCGGTCTCTACTTATTATATATAGAAATTACATTCTTAAATAAATATTTTTTATTAAAGGTTTATTTAAAATTACAGAAAAATGTTCTTGAATTCGATGCACCCGATACCTGCAGTCGCCCGGGACATTGACGAGTGGATCGTTTGAAAATGTGCACTCGCTTGTGGGACGTACTGTGCTTTTTGTTGCTCGCGGTCTGTGGACGTACCGCGTCGCTCGTGAGCGATGTTTGTCGGCTCTCGCTAGCGGGGCCGAGACGTGTTTGCATGCCGCTGATAAAAGGCTCGTATGCACGTGTGGCACGAGATAAAAAAAAAGAATAACAATACGCCGTCTTCATCACGGAGGTTGTATGTACGTGAGGTTGGCAGAGGGTTCCAGAAGTCACGATGATAAACCAGACGTCATAGCCTCCCGGCGATCGGGTTTCGGATTCCCGCGCCGGTGTCGGACCAGAATTTTTTTTTTTTTTTGACGTGACAACGTCTAATTTATCGATGAACGCCGGCTGCACGCACGAAAAAGTGTCCCGTAACGCACCTTGTCCCGTTACGCGGTGTCCCGTTACGCTCATTGTACGCTTGCGCCGCATCTATCTCTCTTCCACTCGATTGGAACAACCATCGATTTGACTTTTTCGAGGCACATTAAACTTGAAACACTCCCATTCGTTTCCTACTTTTCCTATCATCGTCCTATCCTTAACAGAATAACACAGATTGGAAGAAGTTAAATAGCAAACATGTATAAAAGTTATAGTTAAAATAATCTCTTCGTTAAAGTAATAAACATATTTGAATTAATGAGTGCATATAAAAGTAAATTTATCAATGAAATTGTAGATTTCATTTCACTCCTTCTTTGTATCCATACGAAATAGTGATAATTCAATAAAAATGATTCAATTTTATTCATAAAAGTATGCAATCATTTCATCAATGTTTTGTTATGACGTTGTCACGTTAAACTATCGTCCGTAAACCGACTTTATAGACAACCAATTTTTTTTGCAAGTGGGGAAACTGTGGCTGAAGTTGCAGTGGCCTGTGGGTTTTCCCTGATGTTTTCCCGTTTTTACCCTCCACCAATTCATTCCTCCCTCATTATCCGAACGCCAGCCATGTAGACCCTGCCTCGTGTGGGAAACTATGTTTCGTACCCGAGTCGCCGGCTAGGGAGTCCGTGTCACTCTAACCATTGGGCCATGCGCCCTCATTGGTTCCGAATACGTAGGGCCATGCAAATTTCGCGAAAAGATTCTGAGATTAGCTATAAGTGAAAACACTGTAGCATCGTCTGTGTTTCGTGATTGGGTGAATTTCTTTCAGTCGCATGTCGATTACTACGACACCAATCACAGTAATTCAGTTGGGAAGCAAACGCGTCATGAGTGGCTTCGTCAAAAAAGGCAACGACTTCTCTCGCAGAAGGCCGCCAATCACAAAGAAGAAACCCGTGGTGCAGTCTAATAGGCGTTTAAGATTTCTCGCGAAAAAAAAAATGCCTGCCCCTACGAATAAAGTTGTTTGACGACTGTTTGACTTTTTGCCGGTTTTATGACGCCATGTTTGTTACAATGGTCACTCTCAAGTGTGTTCCTGTATTGTTTACTTAATTGTTTTTATCAAGTTTTCCACGTTCTGCAAATTCAGGAAAAAGTCTGGTGAGATGTAATTGGTCAGGGAAGGGGTTTTCTTTCAATTCGGGAAAAGTCGTGCAAAATAACCAGTGTTAACAGTTTGAGGGGAAAATGTCATGTTCCAGCTTACCATCACCCAGACTGTGAAATATATATTTGTAGGTAATTTGTTAGTGCTTAGTTTTACGCACTTTGTTTAGCATGTGCAAGGTTCTATTTGATTTTACATTTTTTTGCATAATTATTGGCCAGATATGAGAATGGTAACTGTAACGTTTTCTTTCCGAAATTGCAAAAAAAAAAAAAAAAAAAAAAGTTTATTTAAAAAAAAATTAATTTCAATGTGAAATTTGGATCATGGAAAGTAATGGAAAAATCAGGAATATGTTATACCGCATTATATATTTTTTTTAATTCAAATGAAAAAATCTTGTAAAATTATAATTTTTTTAATGTGTACATTCTCGTGAAAGCAGGTATTGCTATAAATTTTTTTAGCAGTAATACTGGGTTTCTTATTGCCCGGGTATTTATGCGTTGTGCTATCCCAATACCTACATAAGTTACAGTTATTTGGAAACAGTTCCCTGAATAACCTTCAATTATTAACTGTGTGCATTAATAAGCAGTGCAAAACCAAATTAAGTCCAATTGGTGGAAAATTTGATGACCTATCTTTTCCTTGTTTTTAACACGTGTAAAACATAGATGCATAATTTAAAATTATGCGCCAATTGTCTTAAGCGCGATGAGTAATATTCACTATTATTTCCAAAAACGTATTTCATGCGTAAGGACACCTGTATTTCGCGAATACATCTCGTGTCAGGCTATTTCACACATAACTGTAGTTTTTTTCTTAGAGGTTTGGCGAATTGCGGGCGTGCAGCAGTACGGTAACTATGTCCTCATTGGCCCCGTCAAGTGCGGGAAAAAAGGCCTTCACCGACCACAGCCAATATTTACAAGAAAAATCTACAGTGTTTTGTAAAATACCTTGACACGATATGTATTCGCGAAATACAGGTGTCCCTATTCATGTGTTATTTCTTGGAAACTGTGTCCAGGTTCGTGTGTAGTTCCTGTTTATGGGTGAACTGAATGATAGTGAAGTGGGAAAGTATAGGTGGCGAGGGTGACGCCTGAACGTGGTGCTTGCAGGGGCCATGCGCGGCTAGGGCGGGCCCCGGGGGCGTCTTGGCCCGCTGCCCGCCGCGCCAGGATGTGATGGGCTGTGCGCCCAGCATTCTGCCCGGCCGCGGGCCTCGCGGCGGGGACGAGGCGCCGCGCTGCAACAGCACAGGTCGGTGCCTGCCTCGCCCCGCTGTCACCCTCCCGCCTGCTGTCACCCTCTTCCTCCTCTCCCGCTCTACCGCCTTCCCCGTCTCCTCCTCCTGTTCCTCTAGCCTTCCACCAGCTGTCTCCCTCCCGCCTGCTGTCACCCTCTTCCTCCTCTCCCCCTTTACCACCTTCCCCGGCTCCTCCTCCTGTTCCTCTAGCCTTCCACCCGCTGTCTCTCCTCCACCTGCTGTCACCCTCTTACTCCTCTCCCGCTCTACCGCCTTCCCCGTATCGTCCTCCTGTTCCTCTAGCCTTCCATCCCGCTGTCTCTGTCCCGCCTGCTGTCACCCTCTTCCTCCTCTCCCGCTCTACCGCCTTCCCCGTCTCCTCCTCCTGTTCCTCTAGCCTTCCATCCCGCTGTCTCTGTCCCGCCTGCTGTCACCCTCTTCCTCCTCTCCCGCTCTACCGCCTTCCCCGTCTCCTCCTCCTGTTCCTCTAGCCTTCCATCCCGCTGTCTATGTCCCGCCTGCTGTCACCCTCTTCCTCCTCTCCCGCTCTACCGCCTTCCCCGTCTCCTCCTCCTGTTCCTCTAGCCTTCCATCCCGCTGTCTCTCTCCCGCCTGCTGTCACCCTCTTCCTCCTCTCCCGCTCTACCGCCTTCCCCGTCTCCTCCTCCTGTTCCTCTAGCCTTCCACCCGCTGTCTCTCTCCCGCCTGCTGTCACCCTCTTCCTCCTCTCCCGCTCTACCACCTTCCCCCGTCACACTCCTCTTGTTCCTCTAGCCTTCCATCCCGCTGTCTCTCTCCCGCCTGCTGTCACCCTCTTCCTCCTCTCCCGCTCTACCGCCTTCCCTGTCTCCTCCTCCTGTTCCTCTAGCCTTCCACCCGCTGTCTCTCTCCCGCCTGCTGTCACCCTCTTCCTCCTCTCCCGCTCTACCACCTTCCCCCGTCACACTCCTCTTGTTCCTCTAGCCTTCCATCCCGCTGTCTCTCTCCCGCCTGCTGTCACCCTCTTCCTCCTCTCCCGCTCTACCGCCTTCCCTGTCTCCTCCTCCTGTTCCTCTAGCCTTCCACCCGCTGTCTCTCTCCCGCCTGCTGTCACCCTCTTCCTCCTCTCCCGCTCTACCACCTTCCCCCGTCACACTCCTCTTGTTCCTCTAGCCTTCCACCCGCTGTCTCTCTCCCGCCTGCTGTCACCCTCTTCCTCCTCTCCCGCTCTACCACCTTCCCCCGTCACACTCCTCTTGTTCCTCTAGCCTTCCATCCCGCTGTCTCTCTCCCGCCTGCTGTCACCCTCTTCCTCCTCTCCCGCTCTACCGCCTTCCCTGTCTCCTCCTCCTGTTCCTCTAGCCTTCCACCCGCTGTCTCTCTCCTGCCTGCTGTCACCCTCTTCCTCCTCTCCCGCTCTACCGCCTTCCCTGTCTCCTCCTCCTCCTGTTCCTCTAGCCTTCCATCCTGCTGTCTCTGTCCCGCCTGCTGTCACCCTCTTCCTCCTCTCCCGCTCTACTGCCATCCCCGTCTCCTCCTCCTGTTCCTCTAGCCTTCCACCCGCTGTCTCTGTCCCGCCTGCTGTCACCCTCTTCCTCCTCTCCCGCTCTCACACCTTCCCTGTCTCCTCCTCCTGTTCCTCTAGCCTTCTGCCCGCTGTCTCTCTCCCGCCTGCTGTCACCCTCTTCCTCCTCTCCCGCTCTCACACCTTCCCTGTCTCCTCCTCCTCCTGTTCCTCTAGCCTTCCATCCCGCCTTCTCTGTCCCACCTGCTGTCACCCTCTTCCTCCTCTCCCGCTCTACCGCCTTCCCCGTCTCCTCCTCCTGTTCCTCTAGCCTTCCACCCGCTGTCTCTGTCCCACCTGCTGTCACCCTCTTCCTCCTCTCCCGCTCTACCGCCTTCCCCGTCTCCTCCTCCTGTTCCTCTAGCCTTCCACCCGCTGTCTCTGTCCCACCTGCTGTCACCCTCTTCCTCCTCTCCCGCTCTACCGCCTTCCGCGTCTCCTCCTGCTGTTCCTCTAGCCTTCCATCCCGCTGTCTCTCTCCCGCCTGCTGTCACCCTCTTCCTTCTCTCCCGCTCACTTCTTCCTCTAGCTCTCTCACCCTGATTCCATCTCTACCTCTGTCCCCTTACTTCTCTCTCCTCTCCGGCTCTCTTCTCCCTCTAGCTCTCTCACCCTGATTCCTCTTCCTCTTTCCTCTTTCATATATTTCATTTACCTCTCTCCTATCCCGCTGTCTCTCTCCCGCCTTTTTTTACCATCTTACTCCTCTCCTTCTCTCTTTCCCCTCTAGCTCTCAACCTGATTCACACTCTACCGCCTTAACTTGTATCCATCTCCCCCTGTTTCTGTATCCTTCCATCCTGCTGTCTCTCTTCCGCCTTCTTTTATTCTCTTCCTCCTCTCCTACTCTTTTCTCCCTCTAGCTCTCTCACCCTGATTCCCTCTCTACCTCTTTCCCTTTACCTCTCTCATTTTATCACGCTGTCTCTCTCCCGCCTTCTTTTACCCTCTTCCTCCTATTAAAAAAAAAGCAATTTGAATTTTTTTGTACATATTTAAGGGTTTAAGGGACAAGTGTTTATTTTTATTTGTAACTTATGAAGTGTCCTTGCTGTACATTATTATTATTATTATTATTATTATTATTATTATTGGCTATGCCTGAGTTGATAGTTGCATGCACTTCCTGTAGCTGACAATAGTTTTTTTAATTTTTGGAATATACCGCATGTTAAGTTTTAGGTAAAGATCTTCCCTCAGCCGTGTGTTTTTTTTTTTTTATGTTGAGTTATACATGCTACAAAAGAAACACGGAGTTGATCGTGTATGTGTTTTGCTGTTTATTCTTCAAAAAATGCTGTATTTGTTTCCCCCACGCTAGGTCTCACAGTATCCAGGACCCAGACTCCAACGTTTACAAGAAAGTGTTATTTTCAATTTTTTTTTTTTCGAGTGTGTACACAATGCTGACGTTCGAGGGGGCTCTAAAGACGTTTATTTTATTTTTCCTCGAATAGTGGTTATTTTTTACCTTCCCTATTATCTTTGAAAGATTTGTGCAATGGGAGTGCATGACTTGATGTAAGCTTTTGGACATACGCCATTGCTAAGCACATGCATGTCTGTAGAAGAAAATAGGGTATGTCAACAAACAAAGAAAAACAAAGAAAATGGACTAACAGAACGAAAAAAACACCACAAATGATGACAGCACATAAATATTGAACCCAAAACAAAACCCTACAATGTTATCCCCACTTTCGTGAAGTCGACAAAAATTAATGGATGTTTCTAATGTCGTCAAATACAGTCTTATCAGTAGTAACTGGGAAAACGAACTGTGTCAGTGTCTCGTAGAGAGTGAGTCAGAGTTCGACTCACAAATGTCGGCTGCATGTTCATAATGGAAAGAAATAAAAAAAATTGAAAACATACAATACGTATGACTTAGGGTCCAAAGTGTCTACTAAAACTGATACACACCTTTGAAGTTTAAGCTGAAACATTTTTTTTATTGAAAATAGTAAAGAAAGTTTTTGACGTGACGTCTACTAAATCGATGAACGCCGGCTGCACGCACGAAAAAGGATGACTCATTGTCCCGTTACGCACATTGCCCCGTTACGCTTTGCCCGTTACGCTTTGTCCTGTTACGCTCATTGTACGCTTGAGCCGCATCTATCTCTCTTCCACTCGATTGGAACAACCATCGATTTGACTTTTTCGAGGCACATTAAACTTGAAACACTCCCATTCGTTTCCTACTTTTCCTATCATCGTCCTATCCTTAACAGAATAACACAGATTGGAAGAAGTTAAATAGCAAGCATGTATAAAAGTTATAGTTAAAATAATCTCTTCGTTAAAGTAATAAACATATTTGAATTAATGAGTGCAAATAAAATTAAATTTATCAATTAAATTGTAGATATAATTTCACTCTTTCTTTGTATCCATACAAAATAGTGATAATTCAATAAAAATTATTAAATTTTATTCACAAAAGTATGCAATCATTTCATCAATGTTTTATGACGTCACGTTAAACTATCGTCCGTAAACCGACTTTACAGACAACCAATTTTTTATGGGACTTTTAGCGTCTGAAAAGTTTTAAAAGAAACAAAAAATTATATAATCGCCGCAACACTTTTTACTGTCTTAAAAAGAATTCAAAAAAGCGATACTTTACAGGACAACACTATTCTTACACCCATGTTTTTTTTTGTTTTTTTTTTTTAGAATATCAACCTACTCATTTAGTGTAGAATTACGCTATGGAGTATTAATTTTGCACAAGCAGTGTGTGAAAATACACAAATTATAAGTTTTTTTTTTATTGCACAACAAAAATGTCAAAATACACTAACAAGTAATTCGTAAATTTACACACTCAATGGCGTTTGATTACAAATTTGATATTTGCTAGCAACCGTCATTGGCTACTGTGTGCGATGGAAGCCACTGAGGCCCTTAACACTGACTGCATTGCGCGCAGGCAAACAAATTTACCAAAACGTACATTCTATCAGTCATAAAATATAAACGACGCTACAGTATATATATACAGTATATATATAGTATATATATTAATGCAGCTCATATCGAAATATTTTCGCTTCAAATCATCCAACCTGTCAATTATAATCTCTTTAGACCTTATTACACGACATATTAGTTGCTTTAAAAAGTAAACAAATATATATCCCTTTCGGCACAGCCTACACGCGTAGGTAGATTTTAAAGTGGTTTTGGGGTATATGGACCCTGAAACGAAAAGCTATTAAAACTTTTTCCGGAAGTCGCACCATGGTAATGGCTACAATAGGTAGTATTTCTTTGAAATAAACCAAAAAGTTTTCAATGGTTTACTCAAGTATATAAATATTTTTTTTAATCTTCTAACTGAGCAGCGTTTATTTCACAATAAATTCGTTTGAATGAGTTTGTATGAGAAAGTAGGTGTAGTTTCCGAAATTTTCATGAACATGCGGTGTTAGAGAATAAATTTGACACTATTTTACTTTTACAAATGCAATTAAATATTTTTTTTTTTTTTTTTTTTTAATGTTCTGTGGCTTGTCGGCTGGTGGTTCTCTTGCAAGATTTATCGAGTGGTGACGCAATAAAATATAGGCTCAACTTTAATTTATGTCTGACTGACTTTCTGCAAAGGCGTGCGAGTGGTTTTTCTGTTCTGTTCAGGCGTATCGGCCTCGCTCTGAAGTAAATGGACGTGGAAGTCGCATTTCAATGAGCGAGTGTTTGCGTTGCCAAAACGATGTTCATCCATCGACCGGAGAGGGGAAAAAAAAAATAAAGAGACGTGATCATTCACCACCTCCGCATGTTCCTTGGCCTATTTCATCCTGCAATAAGTGGTGAGGGGGGGAGGGAAGTGATTGAAACTGTGTACATTTTCATTTGTGGGAGGGAGAAATCGCTGCCCACGATGTCATTAGGTCCTGAAGAATTATGAAGGCTTGGACTTTTTTTTTTTTAGCTGCTCTACATTTTGATTGCACGTTTCGTCTTTTTCTTCTTCTCTCTCTCTCTCTGTCCGATTTTTTTTTATTTTTTTATTTTTTCCTATTGCTGGGAGCCCCTCTGGTCAAATCTCCTCTCCAGCCGAGGTCGTGTTTTTTTCTTTTTCTTTTTCAAGTGGTGCGTGTCGCAACACACACGCACTCTTGCTTGCTGTAGTGGGTCACTGGGCCGCGAGCCACCAGGGGATTCACTGACCCCGAATCAAAAGTCAGAAATAATTCACTTTATTTAATTTTTCCCGGACCATCTTTTCAGGGTGTCCACATTCTGAAGAGTCGGGGGAGAACTCATGGAAGATGCAGGGAAAGTCTGTGGGGGGGGGGGGGGGGATTTACTTTTAAATCCTGGTGGGAAAGTCGTGTGAAAAATTCTCCGGTGATGGATAAAATTTTCATGCTTCGGTCTGCCATCACGCTACCTGTGAAGACATTTTATTCTCCAGGCTGTTTTTTTTTCCAGTGCGTAGTCATTCACACTTTAAAATTGGCATAAGCAAGGTTCTGTTTCAAATGAGGAAAGTGGAGAATGAACTAGGCCAGCTATGTGGATGACTGAGGCTGGAATGTCTATAATTCCTTTGTAAATCTCAAAATAAGTAAGCCATTTTTTTTTGTAAATAATGTAATTTTAAAATTTTGGCTGTGAAAAGTTAGGGAAATGTAACGGAAATTTTTATACAGAATTCTGTGGAAAATCTGTCATCGGATATTTAATTTTTACTGTTGTTAAAGGAAATGGTAGGCAAAATTAGGCATGTTACGTAAATAAAATTCTGGAGGGGATGATTCCGCACGTCTAGGTTGTTGTAAGTGATCGTAAATGTTGAATGTGTTATGTAAGCGACGTTTAAAATACTCTAAAACCGTGAAAAATACATTAATTCTGTCCATATATATATATATATATATATATATATATTCCGACAGCATAGTGCATGAACGAACTATTTACGACTTGTATTGGCTCCTCCTATTGTACTTGATGGTCGACTTTGTACTTATCTTCTCACGCACAACTATTGTTTTTTTTTCACTCCGCTATTTTTATTAAATATTTACAAGCAAAAAAATTATGCGTAATGCAAATAATAAATCATCACTAGATATAAAAAAATTCCAATAGACCATACATTAGTCCCGCGTGAAAAAAAAAAAATAAAGCGCATTGCCGAATGGAAATGTTGACAATTTTGTCCCAGTGTTGATACTTAAGATTCGACAGGACACGGAATGCGCGTGTTTCTTGTAATGCGTCTTGTGAGCGTATATACAATGTCACCCCTCCCCCCGCCGACATAGACTGGGTGTCCACACAAATCTGCAAAAAAAAATTTCTTTACTTTTTTTCCCTTACTTTCCATTCAAATTTCCCTGGCCTTTTTTTATTTTAATAATTTGCGTGTTTTTTCGATTTTATGAATGAAACATCTAGCCCAGGATTAAATAGGTACAACAAAAATTTTAATTCAAACAGAATATTGCATACTATTTTAGTGAGCATGAATAGGCACTAAAACATCATCTGGAGGAATTTAAAAAAAACTTCCACGGTCTGGGTGATAGCAGCCCTGGAGCTTGAAATTTTACCCCTCGAATCACTACCTTTGCACTGGAGAAATTCCATAACTTTTCCATGGATTCCAAGTAAATTCCCTGACTTTCCCTGACCACTTCCAACTTCTCTGACTTTCCCGGATGTTGACTCCCTGAGAGAGACCATCTGTAATATCAGCAGAGGAGGAAAGTGAATCAGCCTGTTTTTACACTTCCCTACAGACAACCCCCCGGTTTACCATATTCCATCACCGGCTCTTTCATGATGCATTTTTAATGGGCGTAACTATGGCAGCGAAGGCTGCTAATAATAACCGAGCGCGGGCGACTGTTGAATATTCCTGGAGCCAGGGTGCATAGTTTCCACGTCTGCAAGTCTGTGTCGTGTAACTTGCCTGTGAATTGGACGGTTCTCGAAAGTAGTACCAGTGGCATACGTACCCTCCCACCACTGCAGTTCTTTCAGCTGTGTTTGTGGACAAGTTCTCTTGCTCGTCGGTGTTCTTAAACAAAAAAAAAAATAATTGGTTGTCTGTAAAGTCGGTTTACGGACGATAGTTTAACGTGACGTCATAAAACATCGATGAAATGATTGCATACTTTTATGAATAAAATTGAATCATTTTTATTGAATTATCACTATTTTGTATGGATACAAAGAAGGAGTGAAATGAAATCTACAATTTAATATGTTTATTACTTTAACGAAGAGATTATTTTAACTATAACTTTTATACATGTTTGCTATTTAACTTCTTCCAATCTGTGTTATTCTGTTAAGGATAGGACGATGATAGGAAAAGTAGGAAACGAATGAAAGTGTTTCAAGTTTAATGTGCCTCGAAAAAGTCAAATCGATGGTTGTTCCAATCGAGTGGAAGAGAGATAGATGCGGCGCAAGCGTACTATGAGCGTAACGGGACACAGCGTAACGGGACAATGTGCCTAATGGGACACTTTTTCGTGCGTGCATCCGGCGTTCATCGGTTTACTAGACGTTGTCACATCAAAACGTCGTTAAGGGCTCCGGCCTACCCGGGCACACACACGGCGCGCAGAGCTTCAGGGAAAAACAACGTGATTTGATAACTACTCAAGATATCCGAGTGGGGGTCTCATTCCTAAAAGCATGTAAGAGTTCGCTGAGGGGACGAAAAAGTACTTTTGATTTCGGATTAAGTTTTTAAACTGTAGTTTCAGAAGAGTTAAAATGGCTAAAATGCATGTATTCAGAGTAATTCTTAGTCGTAAAACAACCAGTACATATTCTTGAAAGCACTTAACGGACTTGCATTACACCTTTATCTTCATTTCTCGGCCATATAGTGTTACGGTCACCGCTCAGATTTCACAGTTATCCTGTGCACTGGGAGAAGACTGCGCGCCAGTCCAGAAGCGACACCGCGCTAGAAGCACCAGCGAGCGTCGCGCTTATCATCCCGCTTCACTGACACACATACACCCCTGACGAGGCGAGGCCCCTTAACGTTGCCTCGCGAGTGATGTTCCGGCCCTACTTCTCGGAATTGACGAATCTGAAACAAAGATTTTTTTTTCGTGGCACAGAATAGGTTCTCAAACTCTGGAAGATCGCACTCATTGTCATAAAATCAATCTCAATCGTTGATTTAACTCGGTGAAATGTTAGTAACTGAAGATTTCCGTTAAATGACTGGTGGATCGGCGGACCAAAAAAATGGCGGACTATCGAAATAGTTTTTGCGACAGAGAGAAATTCGGCGATGGTTGTAGAACTTTAATTAGTTAGCTCAGTGTTACGTATTAAGTAGGTTCACCATTATTCGGAATAAACCAAGTCAGTAGGCTCCAGTTTCACAGACTTGTGCCACCAGCCTTGAGGAGAACTTTCAGGTCATTAAGTCGTGTGTGTGTTTTATACCTTTGTGTTCGATATGTAACATCATAGCTCTCGGTATAAGGTATTTGGTAGAAGTAATGTCATGAATGGAACTGAAGTCGCGTGGAACGGAAAGGGGACGCACCACAACGCCGAAATACCACAACGCCGAATGCCAAATTGACTACAACGCCGACAGCTAGAAAACTGCTGTGTACCACAACGCCGAATTACCACAACGCCGAAATACATTAACGTCGAGAAATTTCATAGCAGGACTGCCACAAAGGTGAGGTTAGGTAAGGTAAGGTTAGGTTAGGCTAGCCTAGGTTAGGTTAGGTTGTGGTATTTCGGCGTTAAGATACATTTAACATTTTTCGGCGTTACTGTATTTCGGCGTTGTGGTACACAGCAGTTTTCTAGCTGTCGGCGTTGCTGTCAATTTGGCATTCGGCGTTATGGTATTCGGCGTTACTGTACGTTCGGCGTTGTGGTATTTCGGCGTTGTGGTAACGACCCGAACGGAAATATGTAACATTCACGACGCTGCCATCTGTGGCGGATGGCGCGAAACAAAGTTAAAAAAGACAAAGGGAAACTTTATAGTATGAACTGTTTAATGAATTTTAACAAAATGGGTGGCATTTCAATAAAATTTCTAGTCAGGTCCGAAGTCGGTTTTTTTTTCAAAGTTTTTTTTTTTCTCTCGGTTTTATCGGAGCTGTTTCACGATATAGTTTTAACGTTTCGGTCTACTAATCAAACGATTCAATAGTCGTAGCTGCTATGGTACCGAATTCTAGCGGCGGATGCGGAAACTACGTGTGATTTAGCGTCCAGAAATGTACTTGAAAACACAATGTTCGTATATTTATCACGCTCGGTATTATTTTTAAAAGAATTATACGTTGAATTTCGTGTCAGTGTTTCGTAGTATTATAAGTTAAATTGCAACCTGAGAACACGTGGATTTGCTCGTTTCCGAGGTTAGGTGCCTGTCTACACATCACTGGCGAGTATTTTTTGACGTGACAACAAAATTGATTCCGGGAACAATGCAACGTTTTATCTATACTAATATTATAAAGCTGAAGAGTTTGTTTGTTTGTTTGTTTGTTTGAACGCGCTAATCTCAGGAACCACCGGTCTCATTTGAAAAATTCTTTCACTGTTGGATAGTACATTTATCGAGGAAGGCTATTGGCTATATTATATTATCAATAACATTAGGGATCCTTACTAAAAGTCCAATTTAGAATCAAATGCGTTGGAGGGGGTTAGATACAACATGCAGTACACGTACGAAGTGCGTGTTGACAATGCCGCAGGCGCTAGAAGTTGCCACGCACTAGATGCCTTATCATTCTTAATTTTCCCATACAAGTAAAAAACTCCCGTGTGATATTAACAACGAAGCAATCAGTACCTCATATAGAATACATAGAGATAGTGTGAGGTATATATATGTAGATATAAAGAGATAAATACAGATAGATAGATACATAGATATATAGGACTATAGATGCAGACAGAGATAAATATATATTTAGATACATGGATAGATTATTTGTATGTGTGTAACTACTTCAAACATATTACAAAACAAAACTGAATGAGGCATTGCAATGCATGCCGAGCATTAGCTAGATAATGGAATCTTTTCAATATTAGTAATCCCTTATATTTCAGTTTTTTTTCTATACTGCTTAATAGTCTAGATTACATACAGACCAGGTAAATAACTATAAACTGGCAGAACAACGTCTGTCGGGATCTGAAAGTGATATAAATTATTTTGCACACTTGACATCCAAATTAAGAAGACAATTACTAACTACATCTGATCTCTAAACAGTTCCCCTTCACCCTGTGCTCAGCCCGGGCAACGCTGGGTACTGAAGCTAGTAGGTACATATTACTTGGCTTCTGTATGAAGCCGCGTCCAAAGGGAAACATATAAGCGACTTTTCGACGACGTTGCAGTCGCCATCATAAGGGTAGTGTTTCCTAATCAGTATCTAGGCTGCAACGCGGCTGTAACCCAGAAGGCAAGCAACTTCAATGGCTGCGAAAGCCTGCGAACTTTATTTTTTTTTCTGGTGGTGAACGTACGGCTGATTTTTGTCGGTTTAATTCTGACTCACCCACCGCTATAACGACGTCGTCAAAAAAAAAAGAGGCGTAATTATTCGTGCATGACGTAGCCAGAGGGAATAACCGTGGGTCCGGACTAATTACTCTATGATATAAACGACAAAAAAAAAAGGGCGAAAACAGAATGAGAATATTACATCCATTTGACTACATTAGGTTACAGAGGGATTGTTTTGGAAGGATTATTGTAATCCTTAATGGGCTACAACATTGTAATTCCTGTTTATCACAGTCCGACATGCCTCATACCCAGAAGTGGTTTCCAAGGAGTGTGTGTGTGTGTGTGTGTGTGTGTGTGTGTGTGTGTGTGTGTGTATATATAGTTCCGGTTTGCACTCGTGATATTACTGCACGCATGTATTTCATACAAACTCGACATGCATTTTTCGTGTATTTAATTACATTAATTTTAACGTATTTATGTACTTTTTTTAACTAACTCATCAAACAAATGGCATGATAATAAAGTTTAGAAAATAATAAAATACAAAATAAAAGTTTTTTTTACTCGATCAAAATCCTTACTTAAATTTTTATGTGTGAATTTCGGAGTTCTAAGAGTCTGCTATTCTTAGAGATTTTGGCGTCACAATAAATTTTCTTTTAAAAAATTTCATTACAAGGAATACTTACTCATGAAAAAAATATATATATATATATGTTTGTACCGGGTCTCCGTCGTCACAAAATTTTTTCTTCGGCCCTGATTCACTCTCTCAAACGTGGTTTTCGGGGGGACGGGGCTGGGCTGCGCGTGCAGTGGTACCAACATTGTAAAACTTTATTTCCCTCTCGCATCCTTCGCCTTTTGACATTAACGCAACGTCGGCCTTGAGAGGCGGGCCCACATCACGCGTAGAATATATATATATTTTTTTTCCATCCTCCACGCTCTTTGTGTCTTTGAAATACATCCCCCCCTCCCCTTCTCCCTTCGTCCCTTTTTTTTTTTTTTTCATCTTTCACCTCTTATTCAAAACATTTCTTTCTCATCACGTGCCTTCCATACGTCACGCGTCTCTCTTCTCTACTGGTTGGAGACTGATAAACCGCCCCCCCCCCCCCCCCCCCCAACACACACACACTTTTTTTTTCTCCCCTACTTCTCTCTTCCATCCTTCTTGAATGATTTATGACATGCTGAATCATAGACTAATGATGAGCGGGACTAAGCGCGCAATCTGCTCAGTTACTTATTATTATTATTATTATTTACCCCAACAGCTAACACAACCAATAGAACTGTCGGGGAGGGGAAAAAAGCGGCGCGGGTTAAGATTCTCGAAGGTAACGTGGCATTAAATGCAGCATTATAGGTAATTGAACTCTGGCGCGAACTAAAAATCATTTTGGTCATGTGGTACACCAGCTTTTAATTAACCGTTTGAACGTAGCATTTGCAGAAAAACTTGTTAATATTTTTTAGGAACTCATTCATTTAGTGACATATCCGGTGACAAAAGATGTGACGAAATTTGAAATGTCGGACAGATATCGTGATAACTTAATATGAATAGCTTTTTTTTTTAAAAAAAATAGTGATTACAAAGAAATTAAATAACCGACACGGCGTGGGAGACAGATAGAGGTGTTAGCGAGGCGGGATGATAAGTGCGACGCTCGCTGGTGCTTCTAGCGCGGTATCTCCTCTAAGCGCAAGGCTCTGAGCAGGCGCGCAGTCTTCTCGTCGTGCATAGGGTAGGTAACTATCAAATTCGAATACGGCGGAGAAATGAAGATAAAGGTGTAATGCAAGGCCTTGGGAGACTTTCAAGAATCTTCACCTGGTTTTTCATATCTAAAAAATTGTTCTGAAAAACGCGCGTTTTAAACTATTTTCAAGCTCATAAAAATACAGTTAAAAACTAAATACGGTAAAAATAACCATCCGTTCGCTCACATGCTTTTCGTAAAAAGACACCACTCGGAAATCTTGCAGTTTTTGAATCACGTGTTGTTTTTCTGAAGCTCTGCACATTGTACTGCTGCCCAGGGTTAGCTAGTATCCTAACCTTTTTTCTTATAATATTTCGTGTCTTTTAAATAATTTAACTATATAAACCATATTAAAAAATGTATAAGTGGCTTTTCCAACTAAACAAGCTCTTTTTTTAATGGCAAATTTTTATGTCAGTCCTAGCATGTACTGAAAGCATGAAATCATGTGGTATACAAATTGGATTAGCCGCTAGTATGTAGTTTTCGTCTTGAAACACGCTATTTTAGTCTATCATTCTTAAATCAATGTTTTTGAAAACCATTGAAACCTGATTTTTTTTCTTCAGAACTTTGAGAAAACAATTTTTTTTTTAATTGATTAATTAAATATACCTATATTATACTGAGAGTAAAAGACTTTGAAAACGAAGGATACAGAAGAAAGATTAATCCAAAACTTTTTTTTCCCCATAATTTCATGCTTTCAGTACATTCTAGGACTGACATAAAAATTTGCCTTTTAAAACTCATTAAAATAATTTTTTAATGACTTGCTTGGCAGGAGCAAAGTTTTATAAACTATGAAATTATTTGTTAAATCATCAGGAGAAAAAAAAAACGAAATATTAGAAGGAGAATAATTCTTTCATTCGTGCCTAGTCGAGTTGGAAGCCGAACATTGCACAGGATTTTTTTGTCTCTCTCTCTCTTTCTCTCTCTCTTTCTCTCTATCTTTCTCTCTCTTTCTCTCTCTCTTCTCTCTCTCTCTTTCTCTCTATCTTTCTCTCTCTTTCTCTCTCTTTCTCTCTTTCTCTCTCTCTCTCTCTCTCTCTCTCTCTCTCTCTCTCTCTCTCTCTCTCTCTCTCCCCCCCCACCAAATTCTTCTTGGGCTGTCTTCGGCTACGACGGGAAGACACACACGCGATTTATGCACTACTCTCACGTACTTGGCTGGCGACGTATCTCGCGAATCACAATAAGGAGCATTGTTTACGCGTGAATTTTTTTTCCATCGGTATTTTTTTTTTCTTTTTTGTTTTATTTAGGATGGTCTATTGCGCTCGATTGGGAAGGTCAAGGTTCAACGCGCTGGAACCTGAGCACTTCCGACTATTATATACCAGCGGCGGTCGCAAGGAGTGATGCGTGAGACATTGTGTTGTTTTTGGGTGATGCTTGATGTATGTAGTTCATTCTGTCACCGTTTTAATGAATTACTTAAATTTAAAGATTATTATATACTTTTCAGTTCATGCAACATATAAAGCTTGTTTTTTTTTTGTTTTTTTAATATAATTTTATTTTATATGTAATTTGTAAAACATTGACGCGCCACATAAAAATTACTCAATACAATTTAAAAATTCGTCTCATTCCAGGTTATTATTTTATATTTGCGTTCCACACGATTAAACTTGCTGACATTTTGAGTGGTTGAACTTTCACAAAATGAAAAAAAATAAGTATATCGCATAATTTTTGCGTAGTTAGCTGGAAAAGTTGCGTTTTTTTAACGTTTTCGTGCAGTATAGATAAGGAGAATGAAACGTAATATAAAACTGGAAATTATTTATGTTCAAAGTCAGTTTTACTGGCTACATATGTGATACGGTTAAATTTCTTTCAGAATAAATTATTTTATTTTACCTAATCTTTTAAAATCCTCAGAAATTTTATGATTTTAAAGGCTAAATTATATTTATTCAGGTTAAAGTCATGAAATTATTTTACTGTAAACCGGATTACATATACTTGCAAAGTTACAAATCGATTACGACAATTATTATAATCAGGTAAAAATAGGCTTTCAAGATTGGATTACATGGTTAGTTACAAGTGAAGCTAATAAAATCGTGTCAAAATAAAACAAATCTTACATAACTAGGTAAGTTATCCTGAATAAAAACAATAAATATGTACATGAAATAAACATACAACTACAATACAAACCTACAAAAAATAACTTGTAAATATAAAAAATTTAAAAATATAATTAAAAAATTGGTTGTCTGTAAAGTCGGTTTACGGACGATAGTTTAACGTGACAACGTCATAACAAAATATTGATGAAATGATTGCATACTTTATGAATAAAATTGAATCATTTTTATTTTAATAATAAAAGAATAAATACTTGAAATTATACTAGTAATCAGATTTTTAAAATGCAAGAATAATTAACCTTTATTGCCGAAATTGTTGTTGTAATGAGCAATGAAAACCACATTTACTTTTCACTTCACTTTATAAACGGTCGAGTGGAAGAGAGATACTAGATGCGGCGCAGTCGTACAATGAGCGTAACGGGACACAGCGTAACGGAACTATGTGCGTAACGGGACACTTTTTCGTGCGTGCAGCTGGCGTTCATCGATTTATTAGACGTTGTCTCTTCAAAAATAATTTTAAATTGTTTAATACAAGATTCATAAAAAAAATAATGTTAAAAATATTTGAACTGGCACTATGCAGTAATTTTTAACTACATGTCAGCAGTGACACTTTTGAAATTGCACCTCTCGGCGTGAGTTCTTACCAGGGCGGACGCAACTTAAGGAGGAGGCGAGGGAAAAGAGATTTACGGAGTTATTGTGTGGTAGGTACAACCTGTTGTTTCGTGAATTGGCCGCGTGGCCGCGCTGACGCGACATCCCGACTCGGAGCCGCTGATTGAATTGCAAATGCAGCGCACGCCACGCCCCCCCTAGAAACCTGCGCGAAATCAACCCTGCGACGTGATTGATCGTTTTTGTCGCGCAGCAGCAACCCTCCCAACCCCTCCCACCCCCCCCCTCCTCACTCAACCAAACTCTTCCTTTTTCGTCGCCACTCTGACCAGGGTGTGGCAAGCGACATGTTCAGACCGCTCTTTAACAGCAGATTATTCCGACCTTACGGCCGGCGTTCTCACGTTCCTCTCCCACATATTCGCCCTAATAGGGTAGGGTGTGGGAGCAGCATTTCAGCTCTCTTTTATAAACATTCCAGAGCTTTTAAGAAAACAGAACTGTGAGGGATCGCTCCCTGTTGTTTGACCGGGAGGTATAGAGACCGGAAAAATTCGCGCCTTCGATGACCTCTAGGATAGACTCCACAACCCCGTACCTACTCAGGCAAATGCCACCTGCTCGTTGGCTACTGACTCGTGACACCTGTCGATTGGGACGCTTGCGATTCGATACTTTTTTTTGGTTTGAAGATTTTCCATTGGCACAAAGCCCTTCATATAAACTGTGAGTCAATCACAGAAGCAATATAAAGGTACAGTTGTTTGGAATTCTAGGATATCGTGAGATGAATACGCGAATTTTTTTCCGGTCTCTACCGGGAGGGTATTAGGGCTTCGGCGCCGACCAGCGACTGGGGTGCTCTTAATAGCAGTGTTGCTTCTTTCGTTGTTGTTGTTGTTGTTGTTGTTGTTGTTGTTGTTGTTGTTGTTGTGGCGGTGGTCGAAGCGGTACAGCTATTTGCCGCGTGATGGTAGTTACTTGACGGTGCTGTACCGACACCCCAGTGCAGAGCACTGCCGACAGTCAGGGTAACCACACTGACGACATTTACGACGTTTATGACATTCACGACGTTTACGACATTCGAGACTTTCTTGACTTTGCAGCGTCGGTGCTGAATACGGCCGTTTCACGGTTGGTGGATAGGCAATTTCACTTGCAAGTGTACATCGTGTAGTGCCTAACTGTTAGGGAAATGCAGGTACGTGCTTTTTTTTTTTTTTTTGTGAGACGAATGATCGATTCGATGTCTCAAAGTCATCGTAGATAGATGAGGAAATGAGCGACGTACTAGAAGCAGTGACTGACGTATTTCATAGGGCGTGGAGAATTGTAACACTCCGATAAAAAAAAAAAAATCCCACCGACTCAAAGGGATGTCCGCTAAGTTTCCCACGTACCAAATATATATATCCTAGTTTGAACCGGCTGGTAAATCGAACAAAAATCACATATGAGGCAGTTTTATCTGACCAGTTTAAGAGGATAGGATAGGTCGCATCTTGCGTGAATGACGAGAATATAAAAACAATAATACAATCTGAACGAGTCGACAGAATTCGATGGGATTGGTTTTGTCGGCTAGATATTTTCATTTCGGTGTATAGTTTTAAAAAAAAAATTTTTTTTGCAAGCGTTTATCCCTAAAATAGGGGCTTTAAGCAAAAAAAATGGAAAAAAAGTTTGCTGTAAAATAATTAAAATCACATTGAAGAAAAACCTCTTTAGTAGTAACCACATCTTAAAACGAAAAATATATTACAATTGTAACTTTTAACTTATTTAAACTTTCTGTTATGCAATAATTGTAAAAGAAAATCATTGAAATATATTTCGTTTTAAGATTATATTATTATAGATACTTTGCTTATGTGATTTTATTTTTAATTGTACAGGCTTTTTTCATAATTTTTTTTATTTTTGGTTTCAAGCCCCTATCTTAAGAAGAAAAGTTTTTTTTATCTATTCACTCTATTGACTATTTCTGTATATTCAGGACTCCGAGGTCTGTATGCGCTCTTTAAATATCCATTATGTACTTACATTATCCATTCTTTAAATTTCCATTATTTACTTTAATTTCAACTAATTATGAAATCGCTCCCTTTCAAAATGGGCTAATTTGGTTTTGTTTTAGTATTTCTTTTTTTGACCTCTCTTCAATTTTTGTAACATACGTAAGAATGATCAAAAAATTTCGTTTAATTGTGTCTTTTCATCCATCGTGAAAGGTTGCGGAGGGTAATGGAGAAGATAAAAATTTGGTTTCTGTCAAATGAAGAAACAATTGTTAAGTAGGTGCATTTTCCCTTAAAATGACTTGGAATTTAAAAAAGTTCCAAAAATTTGTATGACTATTTCAAATACGTATCTACTAAATAAACGGTATTTCAAACGAAGAATTTAGCACGGACGTACACAATTTGATTTGTATGTGATCTTGTATTGGTAATCAACTGTGTGCCTTTGGTAAAAATTAAAATAATAAGTCGGAGATAAAAAGTTGGCCTGCCAAAGTTTACGAACTTTTACCTTGGCTCTCAACGCTGCTTTAAAGTTGGACAATGCCAAAATAATAATCACAGAGGTCATCCCATCTACTCTCACACCACACGCCGGCCGACATCTGTACTTGTTCCGCGCCAGACGACGTCGAGAGCTCTCAATCGATAGATCGATCCATCAGTCTGGCACAGCAGTGACGCCATGAACTGATAATTTTTTTTTCCCGTGTGTGCTTTGTTTCCGCGATAGGGTAAGGCTCAAGAGCAAACAAGTGTTTGATCCCAAAGCAGAAGGGGGGGGGGGGTTATGGGGTGTGGATGGCGTTGTGGTAGTTGATTGAATAAGAGGGGGAAAAGGGGGGGGGAGCCCTCTGGTGAGTATGAATGCAGAAGTCGTTCGAACGGTGAACAATAAACCGTGAACGATGAACCGTGAATGGTGACCCGTAAACGTAGACCCGTGAGTGGAGACCCGTGAACGGAGACCCGTGAACGGAGACCCGTGAACGGAGACCCGTGAACGGAGACCCGTGAATGGAGACCCGTGAACGGAGACCCGTGAACGGAGACCCGTGAACGGTGACCCGTGAACGGTGACCCGTGAACGGAGACCCGTGAACGGAGACCCGTGAACGGAGACCCGTGAACGGAGACCCGTGAACGGAGACCCGTGAACGGAGACCCGTGAACGGAGACCCGTGAATGGAGACCCGTGAACGGTGACCCTTGAACGATGAACCGTGAACGTTGACTCGTGGACGACGAATCGCGAACCGTGATAAGGGAATAAATGTGGCATGCTGCACCGACATATGAACGTTCGCAAACGTTCGCAGCTAATTAAACGAAATTGATGACGTGGGATTGCCCTCGAGGGGACGATAATTGAACGCCTGCTTTCGGGGCAAACAAATATATATCCCCTTGATTTTGCGAGGATTATCCATCATTGATAACGTAATTGGAATCAAAATTTTTTTTCAACCCGGGATTCCTGTATTGCAAATGGAAAAGGATATCCTACAGCAATTCGTCAGTTAAATAGAAAATTAAATTTTTTTACGTACGTTTATGTGTAACGTATCATTTTTTAGTTAGTCATAATTTTTTAAGTTATATAAACATTGGCATTCTCGTTCGCTGGATTTCATTTACACGTGGTTTTTTTATTTATTTATTTTTATCTGCGATGTTAATTACGTTTCAATAAGAGCGTGTAAAACTGGAAAACACGGCCAGTCATTCGATTTTAATTCGGAACCTCTCTACGCTCGATTGAGAGCTTCAAAAGGAACGCGCGAGGCGAACAAAAAAACTAAAATAGGGACTGCAAAACAATCGCTGATCGGTATTCGGGATTTGCTTTTTATTTGTGGGTGTTGGCGATTAATGGCCACTGGTTAAGCCGATCGCCTGGAAAAATATTTACTGTCGGTACGTCTGTTTGAGATATAAACATCGAACGCTTGTACCTTTTGAAAACGCTTGCTGGTCGCTGAAGGAACAACGTTGATGATATTTTTTTCTTCTGTAAATTTACCATCCATTTGTTTCAGACAAGTGTTTAAGTAATATGAAATAACGGTATAGGCTTCTTAAATGCCGCACGCTTACAATTAGCGTTTTATCTATGACTGTTCTTCCAAAGATATAAAAAGTGATTTTAAAAAATGGTAGAAATTAATAATGAATCGAATCAACTTATTCTCGGAATTCGATTCTTAAAATACTGCCTTACCTAAACCTATATCTCCAGAGCAAAAAAAAAAAGTAGCAGTGATATAAATATTTTAATGTTGAAGAAAAATTAAACATTAAACACATTAAACATTTTAACTGCTGCGAGGCAGGTACAGAAATTTAATTAATAGCATTGGTAGAGATAATTAATGCAGTCATTTTCCAACTACACAAGTGCTAGTGTTTCAATTTCTGAAATTCCTTTCCTTTAATAATTAACTTCAAATATTTTTTTCTCTCAAATAACAAATCTTTATAAAATGTGATATTTTATGGTACCATGCGAATATTTAAGGATTTAATTGGCGCATTCCTAGTGAAAAAAAGTTTGAACCTTGTAAACGTCAGAAATTTTGTAACTGATATGTACAAAAAAAAATTCTAAAGCATTTAGCGAGAGTTATAAGTCCCTAATTTCCAAGGCTTTGGTTGATTCGGAACTGTTTCCAGTTTAAAAAGGTTTGGCCTGTGAGTGTTGGATAAAAAGTCCTTCCGATTGGAAGGGAAGAAAATAATCGTAAGTTCCTTCTGTACCACCACACTCACGTGGAAGTTGATGGAAAAAACGCGGTATCGTTATTGAAAAGTACAGTTTTTTTTTTTTTTTTTTTTACTCTCCCGTAAACTTGCCTTGACGTGAATTACTCATTTGGTTCCGAAACACGCGTGTGTGAGTTATTACGGTCAGTAGTCATTTCCTCTTTGTGCATGCCTGTTAGCCGTCGTTGGCATGAGACCTGAAAAGGGTCGCGTTCGTCTTTTGTTCTGAACCAACTGCATGAATATTCATTAGGCACAACTTCAGGGAGTAATATGACCGCGGTAGGTCCTAGAAGCAAGCCCGTTGCTCATTCGTCTTCTGAGCTCTTTGCTGCAGCTGACAAAAATAAAATAAAAATTAAAGTGAGCCAGTCTTCCAGTACTCGGCAGAGATGTGTAACATGTAACCTAGGCAACGAGCAAATTCATGTGTTCTCATGTTGCAAATAAACTTATAATTAGAGATCTGCAAAATTCGCGGTTTCGATGGCCTTCTGGATAGACTGCACATACCCCTGTACACTCGGGCAAATAACGCAAGTTCATTGGCTGCCGACTTGTAAGTCGTCTCAGCTGGTTTGTCTGTGATTCGATCCTTCTTTGGTTGAGGGTTTATAACTGGTTGTGATTCGTCCAGATGAACAGTAAGCCAATATAAAAATTATCTAAGAGGTATATGTGTTTGAATTCTAGCATATCGCCGAATTAATCCGCGAATTTGGCACGTCTCTACTTATAATACAACCTAGAAACAAAATTTAACGTAGGTAGAACTCTTCAAAATATACTTACTCAAATTGTATTTTCAACTACGTTTTTTTTTTAGACGCGAATATAACACGTAGTTTCCGCACCCGCCGCTACGCCGACTTTTGAATAATTTGAATACCCGACGGAAATGTTAAACTATAAAATGAAACGGCTCCGATGAAACCGAAAGATACTTGGAAAAATTTTTTTTTACCAAACCCCGGCTTTGGACGTGATTTTCGACAAGGAATATTTAAAAAAAAAAAACTGCTAATCTTGTTAAAATTAATTAATCAGTTTATGCTGGAAAGTTTTAATTTTGCTTTGTGTACTTTGACAGCACCGTTAGTTACACATTTCCGTTCCATGCGACTTCCATTTCCATTCGCGAAGTTACTCCCACCAAATGCCGTATACCGGGAGCTAAGATGTTTACACATAAAAAAATGCATCCGTTTGATGTTACCTTACATTCTGAGATTAGTACACCAAAAACCTATGGTTGAATTGTTTTTTTTTTTTTTTTGCGACACTAACTTTTCGTAAAAGGTCCGTTTGGAAAAACAATTGCTCGTATTTCAGGGAAAATAAACAACAGTCTCTCAGTTATGGAAACTGTTCCCACGTGCTCGAGTGTGAAGCATTTTTTTTTGTTTCCTGGTAAGGAATATTCGTGGTGCAGATTGGTAGAGGAACTAGGAATCTTCTTCCTCCGATAGCAGAAGCAGTGTGTCCGCAGACGGAGAAAACTAAAACTAAAACTTTAAAAAAAAAAAAAAAAAAAAAGTTTTTTTCCAACCCTGAAAAACACAGGGAAGTTTACATTAGCTTAGTTACAAAACAGTATTAGTTACTTATCATACTACGCAGTACCTAAATGTCGTAAAACCGGTCTGTGCTATATCCGCGTACTTTTCATAATCATAATTAGTGTTTGATTTTCACTGATATAATCACACGTAAGGAATACAAAAAAAAAAACCTTGTTTAACTTGAATCAGACGCACACGCGTGCACATACACACACATAATGTGTATATATATATATATACACACACACGTGTGTGTATATATATTGTTACGAACGTGAGCAAGGCCGCGACACGTGCGGGTGCACACCTGGCTGACATCAGGTGGCCGCCGCAACATGAGACGTTCCGCGCGCACCTGGGTCGCCGCTTCCCCTCCCTCCAGCCCACAGCTCCCCGCGCGGAACTGTTAGTTTGACATCCGAAACCAGACAGCTACGGAGTTACGTGAGCTGCCGACACGTGTTTCGAGAGATTTCTGCCGTCGGGTGGGCGCGGAATGACGCGACTGGCCCCAGCTGCGCTAGTGATTTCTGGAAGGCGCCTGGGCTGATATATAAGCCAAGGACGTCGGAGTCAGAGAGTTCAGTCGGGAGTTCTCCCGCGGCGGAGTTTCCGGGGCGATAGTGCCGCGGGTGCGGCAGAGTGGCGAAGTCCTTGAACGAAGGTTCCAGGGCAGGGAGTGAGTCAGTTCAGTGGAGTCGGGAGTTTTCCCGCGGCGGAGTTTCCGGGCGATAGTGCCGCGGGTGCGGCAGAGTGGCGAAGTCCTTGGACGAAGGTTCCAGGGCAGGGAGTGGGTCAGTTCAGTGGAGTCGGGAGTTTTCCCGCGGCGGAGTTTCCGGGCGATAGAGCGGCGAAGTCCCTGGACGAAGGCTCCAGGGCAGAGAGTTCAGTTCCGGGCGATAGTGTCGCGGGCGCGGCGGAGTCCGTGGAGAACAAAACGTTGTCTCAGAGAGTTGTCTCAGCGAGTTGTCTCAGCGAGTTGTCTCAGCGAGTTGTTAGCCATGGGCCGCGCGCAACAGGTAGGCGCCTTGAGATAATTCTCCCGTGCGTCACAACAGCTGGGCGTCGCCGGTTAGGTGAGGGGAAATGAGGGGTAAGTGGAGGGGAAGCCGTGCGCATGTCTCCCCTACCACCCAATCACCTTCCCTTCCTCCTCCCCTCTACCCCTCCCACTCATACATCTTTCACAGCACCCAACGTGACGTCAGCGTGTTTGCGTGTCTGGTTTGTTCAAGAGGGAACACAGGGTCCCTTCGCGAGTGTTGTGTGACGTACCATAATCGACGTACCCTTGTACCGTTTTTTTTTTTGTGTTGTGTAACATCATAGCTCTCGGTATGCGGCATTTGGTAGGAGTAATTTGTACAGACCTGTAAAATTCGCGATTTCAAATCCCTAACGGATAGACTCTATGATCCTCTATGCACTCGTTCAAATCACATCTGCTGATTGGCTACCGACTCGTAACGCCTGTTGACTGGAATGATCGTGATTCGCTAATTCTTCTGTTAAAGACTTTTCATTGGCCCAGAGTCCTTCAGATAAACTGTAGCCCAATCACTGAAGCAAAATAATGTCAAAAGTATTTGGACTTTATCCTATCGCGAAATGAATCCGCGAATTTTACAGGTCTCTAGTAATTTGGTGAATAGACCGGAAGTCTCATGGAACGGAAATGTGTAACCACGATGCTGCAATCTGTGCCGGCTGGCGTGAACCAAAGTTCACAAAGCCAAATATAAACTATATTGTTTTAACTGATACGCACACGAAAAGACACCCTGTTCACTGTGTGTTCCACTTATGACAGTCACTTCAATTCCACATTTTAGCCATTATTTATGGGAGAAAATTTATTTGTAGTCATATTGTGAACTTTACGTGAAACTTAAATGTTTTTTTTAGGACGTATTGTAAAGATAATGTTATCATGGCCAGTATTTTAAATGTTATTGCTACGAAACTTGGAATACAAGTACCTATTTGAAGGTTTTTTTTTTTAATTCTAAGGTTATGAAAGAATCTAATGCCGCCGAATACACGCATTGCCCACTGAATTCGCCCATAGTTTTCTTTAGTGCACGTAACTAACGCGACAGCATTCCTAGTAGTGTTTGGAGCAGGCTTCATTCACTCCCCAATTCGGACAGTTGCATTTTTATGTCATCAGTTAATTTTAAGGACAATTTTTTTCCGAACACTTCACTGTACAGTTTGAGCTTGAATTCGACCAACAGACTTCGGGTACAGATTCATCAGGAAAAAAAAATAATTGTATACATATAGGTTTACAACAGATTTAGCTTAAAGTTTTTTTCTTTTGCTGGTATACGCCTTTGAAGTGTGAGATGAAAAATGATTTTATTACAAATTAATGAACGTCTACAATCATATTATTTAAAATATATTTATTTATAAACATCTGCTAGTAGCAAAAATAATCTAAAAATAAATTATGACAGGTGAACCTCAGTGTTAAGAGAGAGCTGGTGGACTTAGTAGAACTGTAAAATTTTCCTAAGCTCAGTTTTTGGCTTATTTTATTTGAAGTAGCTAGCACCATTTTGTTTTTTTTTTACGTTATTTGAATAATTTTTGCAGAGAGGAATATTGATATAATATCATTGATAAACAACAAAGAACAAAAATAAGTGGATACACATAACACACAGAAAAAAAAGGGGTGAAAACCGCCGATGTCAGAAATCAAATGCAGACCACACAGAAAATTCCATGGAAGGAAGCGTAACTTGTTCGTAGATTCTGTCGTCGTTGTTCTTTCCAGGTTATCAGTTCAGTTTCATCGCTTGGTTAGTTTGTGCGTTACTGTGTTCTACTTGTGTCTTGCGAAATGTCTTATTTGGTTCCAACGTTTGGGTTCTCCTGTTTGAAGCTGTTATGTGTAGTCGAAGTTTTCTGTTTGTCTGTATTTACTGTTATTTTTGTACCGTTGTCAGTTTACTGTGTTCTTCTGTGCTGTGATATTTTTTTTCTAACTAATTCTGCGGAATTATCTGTTCTGTCTAAGCGTTCGCCTTCTAACATAGGAGATTTGGCTTGTTTTCTTCGTGTTCGTCTATTTATATTTGTATGTTTTGTCCGTTCTTGTGGTTTCTCTGTGACATAAAAGTGTGAACAGTAAGTAGCTTGGATACGTAATGGTTACTTGGAATGAGTGGATTATTCTGGCGCAGGGCGTACGTTTACTTTCCTTCGATATATCCTCGTGGTTTATGGTACGCAAAGCAGCTCCGTCGCTATGGCACGCCGGGAAAACTTTGGGACGTGCCGTACTTATCGCGCGGCGAGGAGGGGGGGGGAGGGAGGGTTTCCTTCCTCTCCTCCTCTCCTTCGTTTTGGAGCACGTCCAAGGCTGAGCGCGACGCCCCTGATGTCGAACCACTGGCGTCATTAGCGGCAGCGACGCCTACCCCCTCCGTCCGCAGTTCCTCCCCCCCCCTACTCGCCACTTCCCCCCCTCCGCCAGCCCGTACCCTGACGTGGTTCCGGAAAGGTCATGTTCTTCTACTTCCTTAGACCCAACGACACCGCTCGCGGCATCATTTAGACGGGAAGCCTTCTTTTCACAGACGAGAGAACCAAACACGCCCGATCGTTAGGGGCATGTCTATTTCGCGAAAAGATTTTGAGACTAGCTGAGAGTTAAAAAACACTGTAACATCGTCTGTGTTTCGTGATTGGTCGAGTTTCTGTCAGGTGCATGTCTACTGTCAGCGCACCAATCACAGTACTACTTCAGTGCGGAAGCAAACGCGCCCTGAATGGCTCGGTCAAATAAGGCAAATACGTCTCTTGCTGACAGCCGCCAATCGCGAGGAAGAAACTGCTAGCGCAACCATAACTAATTGCAATCTAATAGGCGTTCAGTTTTATTCGCGAAAAATGCCTACCCCTACCGATCGTGCATATTCGGTTTATTTATTTATTTATTTTGGTTCATTGTAAAAGGTTAGGTTATCTACATTATGAATACTTTAAAACATTGTGGACGGTTGATTTAGTTAGGATAGCTACATTAAAGATACCGTGAAATCATGTAAACGGTTTCCAAGCCCTGGATAGCTACATGTTAAAAAGTTATTTGCTAAGAAACCATAAAATGATTTTACAGTATTTTTAATGTAGCTATACTTACTTACCTAATATAACCAACCATCCACAATGTTATAAAGTATTTATAATGTAGCTAACCTGTCCTAATCGACCGCAAAATTTAATGCCACACCGGTTTATACAATGAGAGAGAACGGGGGGGAAAAAAGCGAGCATGAACTTCGGAGAACTTCGGGTGTGGCTCTCTCGTCTGTGGAAAGAAGGCTTCCCTATTTAGACGGCCCATACTCGCACGAGCCAGACTCGTGTGTTTTTAGCACACGTGATGCGCACCCACTCCGAACTTTGCTCGTAGATTTCAGTATTCGGACTTGTTTAAATGTTCTGAATTTAGCATATTTAACATATAATGCATAAACTGGTCGTAGCCACCTTCTATAGTTCAGTGGCGATTTTCCTTTGGATATTGTGCTCCTAACGCGTCGAAAATTTCACGACAAATAAAGTTTCATTATTTATTTCAAAATAACATTTTAAATAAATCTGATTATTATTGATGTTTAACATTTTATCTCTCGATATACGGTCTTTGGTGGGAGTAATTTCGTGAATGGGACGGAAGTCGCTTGGAACGGAAATGTGTAACCACGGTGCTGCCATCTGTGGCGGATGGAGAGAATCTAAGTTCACAAAACCAAAGGGAAACTTCAAAGTATTAACTGTTCAAGGAATTTTAACAACATTGGTAATATTTTAATAAAATTATTTTTTTAAAATCATGTCCTAAGCCTGGGTTTGGTAGATTTTCAAGTGTTTTTTTTTCGCTCTGATCTTATTATACGGTTTAAAATTTCTGTATGCTAGTCAAATTATTCAATAGTCGAAGTAGCTAAAATCAGCTGATGTCGAAAACTAGATAAATAGACGGCAAGAATTATAAAAAAAAAAATATCACAGCACTGACAAACACTGTGGGCTTTTAACGAATGTATGTTTCGTCTCATCGCTGGGTGTCTTGTTTGTCACCGGGTTTTCCAGTGGCGTTTCTTCTCTGAATTTACTGGTCTTCTTTCAAACATGTCGTCGCTGTCAGCCCACGGTGTTCGATATTTTTTCTGCTATTCCTTCCACAGATTTCTCTTTGGTATCTGTGCATTTAACTTAAAACATAGGCTCTTTTTTTTCTGTGTGTTTGTGTATTGATCCCCTTTTTTTCCATCTTTGAGGATTTTTCTATGACATATACCATTACTGGTTTTCAGTATATGTCAAAAAAAAGTTTTCATTCAAACTTATAATCATTTCCTGTCGATATATCAGCTGGAGATATTTTAAAATACTAAACGCAGATAACTACAATCTAAAGTTCGTTTATCCTACTATTTAGAAAGACTAGTGTAGGTATAGTTCACACATTAACATACGCTTGAATTTGTTTAACACAATAATAATCTTAGAGTGTTAAAAACTAAAAAAAAAAAGATTTTAACGTTGAAAGAACTAAAAATTAAAAAATAAAACTTTGTTTAGCAGCCAAATAATTCACCCTTCTCCGAGGGGGAGAAAGTCGAACCCCGGACACATTTTCCACCATAGCACGACCTCGGAAAAACTCTAGATCGAAAAGAATATACTTTTAAAATTTTCAAAATTTAGGGTCATTACGGCTCTTTTTACCTGGGCACATTTTCGTCCATAATCTGACCTTTTGGATCGGAAACACTCCAATTCGAAAAAAACATTGAGTTTTAAAAGTTTCTAAATTGTGGGGCTTTACCCTCCCCCCCCCCCCCCCATTTTTTTTTTCCTTTTCCAGTGTAACAGTCGACCCCGGGGCAAATTCCCACCATGCCCCGACCTCATGTATACACAAAAAGCATGGTTATTACCCATAGTTCGAAATTAGTGGTTTTTTTGTCCCTCTGATACTCCCACTCCCCCTTAACACTAAGGTCTTAAGTTACCAAAATATTGTATTGTCAGAGGTTTATATGTATGCAAAATTTCAACACATTCGGACGAAGAAAAGTGGGTAAAAATTTAATGGAAAGATTATATTACATAATCCATTCATACGTACAGGTGAAGCTAATAAAATCGTGATAAAATCACAACTAGTGTTCTACTTTGTGCGCAATATTTGCGTTAGTCCAAGTGTTGTCTATCTAAACCACTTGTTTGTCCAAAGCATTAAGCCATCTATCATCGTATGTACAAGTATCGTGAAAATCCCCGGACTGAATGAAGTAGCTTTTCGACATGTTATTTTCCAATTTGATGTCCGAAGATAAATATCCGTCAAATTTTGAACTGGGAACGTCATGGTAATCTACTAGGGTGTCCATAATCAGAAGAAAAAAAACATAATGTGAAGTAATGATGATAAAGGTGTAATGCAAGTGCCTTTGCTAGCGGTTGTTTCATGCATAAAAATTCTCGTTTTAACCATCTTCACTTTTGTAAGACTGTGCTCTGATATCTCGAGCAGTTTTTAAATAGCTTGAATTTTTTTTCTTTTCCTGGAGCTCTGCATACACTGAGAGAAAGGTTTGTTTGCCTCAACAAAATATTTGTTTATATATGGCGAAATAAACATATTTTTTTTAAATTCAAACAAATATTTTGTAGTAGGAAAGATTCTGTTGACCCAAAAAAAAAAGATTTTATCAACTCAAATGTGTATATTTGGTTAGGTGTAAAAAAATTTTTTTACAGAGTTTTTGGTTAAACTAACAAAAAAATTTTGCTCCACCAAGTAAATATTTGTTTCGCCATGTATAAACAAATATTTTTTTTGGATTCAAACAAACCTTTTTTTTATCTGCATACCGTACGTGTGCTTCCCGGGTGGGGCAAGGGACTTCATCCTGAGTGTGATACGCTCGGTGGTGGTGTATCCGTGGTGGAGGTATTGATATTCCCCCCTACCATCACCATCACCCTTCTGACCACACCTGCGGACTGGACGCAATCTCTTACACGCGTGTGGGTGTGTGACACGTCTGTGGCGATCCGGTTACTGAGTTGCGCGATCCCATTACTGGGCTGGCCACACCTCCCGATACACTTCAACCCCCCGCCCCCTTCCTTTCCGGGGACCATTCATCCATCCCGCCACGTGGCTTTCCCGAGACTGTGTCGCCGGAGGAGAAGGAGACAGATGCTGCGTTTGAGAGCGCGGAGCCGGAATTACAGTGCATAGAGGTGCGTGCAGGCTGGCCGCGGCGACTGAAATGCTGCCCCTTGGAAGGTCAGCCCTTCAGGATTTTTTCTGGCAATGGTTTTGTTTGCACAGCGACTGGAATGGCAGCCCATCCAATTTATGAAAACATGTTTCTTTAAGCGTTTAAATAATCCTGAAAACTTGCCCCTTTGGAAGGGCAGCCCATCAGGATTTTCTGACAGTAGTGTTTTTGAAAGGTTGTCTGAATTGTTGCCCCTTGGATGGGCAGCCATTCAGGATTTTTCTGACAGTGGTTAGTTTGTAAAGTGACCTAACCTAACCTAACCTAACCTAACCTAACCTAAACTAACCACTGCCAGAAAAATCCTGAAGGGCTGCCCATCCAAGGGGCAACAATTCAGCTCCCCCGGCTGGCCGATGCCTCAATACCCACGACAATTAACAACTTTACAACCTTCGATCACACATACACCTCTTCTTCCTCCGTCGCCAAAACAAGAGACGAATGTAATATTTTTTTGTCTGGTAAATGGAACTGAAATGATCGTATCAAATTACAGATATCTGTAAAAAAAAAAATTGTACAATCGTATGAAGGAAACTTTGTCGCTGCCAAAAAAAATATATATATTTTTTTTTTCGCTATAACACTGGGTTTCGGATTCTTCCCCTGCATTTGTTCTTTTTTTGTGTTGTCCCAGCACCGACAATGCTTAAAGTTACTTGTAAAACCGCGTTTCCTGAATACCTTTACGTTATTATTAAAAACGAAACAAAAAAAATCCCAACTATGGAATGTAGGTACGGTTTTTTTTTCCATAGTTTAAGAAAAATTGGGCTTGGATGAATGTCCAATTGAAATATAAAATTATGCGCCAAATTTTCGTAAGAAATATTCGGTATCATCTCGAGAGACAGAGAGAAAAAAAAGGCCGTTTTAATACGTGCAAAAAAAATATAACCACAGTCATCTGTTGTACAAAGGTACAATATCTTTCTGTTTCTTGGCAGTAGGTTTCTAAAAGAATCTGTTGTGGAAGTGCAGAAGTGGGGAATTTCTTCGCAGGTTCCCCAGTTGTGACTCTGGCGCCAGGACTTCGCTGGATGTTCGTCGGTCACGGAGCCGCCCCGACAGGAAGCCTTTATTTCACAGACGAGAGAGCCACGCCCGAAGTTCCCCGAAGTTCATGCTAGCTTTTTTTTTTTGTTTTCGTTTTATCTCATTGTATAAACCGGTGTGGCATTAAATTTTGCTGTCGATTAGGATAGGTTAACTACATTATAAATACTTTAAAACATTGTGGATGGTTGGTTATATTAGGTAAGTATAGCTGCATTAAAAATATTTACAATGAACCAAAAAAAAAAAAAACGAAGATGCACGATCGGGCGTTTGGCTCTCTCGTATGTGAAAAGAAGGCTTCCCGTCATACATACACCTCCGCCGAAGAGACCCGCAAAGCGTCTCATTTGTTTTGTTTTTTTTCCTCTCTCTTGTGTTTTGCAATTTTTTTTATCTCACATCAGTAGAGACCGGAAAAATTCGCGAGTTCAATTACGTGTAGGATATACTCCATGATCCTCTATGCACGCGGAAAAATTACATTTGCTCATTGGCTACTGACTCGTGACACCTGTTAACTGGGACGCTAGTGATTCGATACTTCTTTTGTTTAAGGTTCTTAATTGGCCAAGTGTCATTCAGATAAACTGTGGCCCAATCACTGATGTAGTAAAAAGGCAAACGTTTTTGGATTCTAGTCTATCACGAAATGAATCCACGAATTTTTCCGGTCTCTACACATCAGCTTCCCTTCCGCGCTTCGTCTGCGTTTTTTTTTAATATTGATTCGGACGACGATAGAGCTGAAGGTTGTAATGTGTCAATCACTTCAGGTCGCCCGAATTCCGTTTTGACGCACAGAAATAAAAATGAAAATAAAACACGCCAATGCCTGATTCCACGATATCGCTGAGGAGGATGTGAACGACAGTAAAGAATCGCGTTATTTGTGCACATGATGTTTTCACGCGAATGAAAGAAAAAAAACCCATAAACGATCATGAATATAATGGTTTCGCCCATAACACATGTACGCACCACACGTACTTAACGACAGCTATCGTTTTCTTTTTACGAGTTTTATTTACCCGACATTTAACGTTTTAAGGATTTCACAGATGAATTTAGTAAACAAACCCTTTTTTTTATATACCCGCGGATATTAATATAAACAATTAATCAGCGTAAACATCATTCGTGAACAATATAATAATAATAATTTATTTCCCATTTTTTTACACTTTGTTAACAATATTCACTTACGAAAGTAAACTTGTATGTGAGTGCATCTAGTCACTTCAAATTACATGCGGTATTTTGACGATTGTAAACATTTGTAAATGTATAATATCTGAGAAATAAATATATAAAATATAACCTAAGAAACTTTACATTAGTCATATACAGATGAATGTTAAAAAGAGCAATTTATTACAATTCAATATTATGTATAAACAAAAACGTATAAATTATAACATTGTTACATGAATAAATTAAAATATAATTAAATAAAAATTAGTTTTTAAGTAAAGTACAGGTGCAAAGTTATAACAATATATAAAATTTACTTAAATACTAAAGCCATCTCTTCATCAGTTAAATTATCCAGCCAAATATTAACATATTAATTTAATTTGAAAATAATTTTTAGTTTTTAGTTTTCCAGGAAGTATAACAACCATTTTTGTAAGCTAAAATTCTATAAATCTCTGAGATTTTGTTTTATGAAATAGAGGGATTTGTAAATTTATCTATGCCGTGTAGGATAGTTATGATCTATATAATTTAACTGATTATCCCTTTGATACATATTAATTATTGCAGCTCTAATAAACAATCATTTAATATCAAATACAATTAATAGTTATAAAATTCCTTGGATGTGTACATGTGGTTTTTTTTAATAACTCGTAAAATAAGTTTTTGTATTGTTATAAGTGGCTTAATTGACTTTTTACTCATCCCTCCCCAAGCCAGAATGCCATACTGCATAACAGACTGAAAAATAGCAAAGTAAACCATTCTAATACCTTCAATAGATAATATTAATCTTAGTTCAACAAATTTATACACCATTTTCGTATCTTGTTTGAAAGATAAGAAACATGTTTATCCCATTTTATAAAATAGTCGAGCACTATACCTAAGTGTTTTATATCCTGTACTCTTTCTATGACACTACATTTTTCACAGTATATAGTTTATTTCGTTACATACATGAATTTTTAGTTCATGTTCGATAGGTTGACCCAAAATGTTGACAGAGAAAGTAATATATTTGGTTTTATTTATGTTTAAAGAAAGAAAACTATCATCTAACATTTCTTTGACTTTTTTAAGTTCGTTATTTACCGTTTCAAAAACCGAAGGCCAATTGTCGGATGAATATAAAATTGCAGTATCATCTGCTAAATAAACTATCTGCCTTTATGTCTAAGTTACATAGATCATTTATATTTATCAGAAACAAAATTGGCCCAAGTACACTGCCTTGTGGGACGCCTATATTTATATATAGGATGTCTCCTAATTTATTATTTACTTTGACTCTCTGAGATCTACCCTCCAAATAACTTTTAAACCAAGTATTTGCCAAACCTCTTATTCCTACTTTATCCAGTTTATCTAAAAGTATTTCATGTGAGACTGTATCAAAAGCCTTAGCAAGATCCAACATTACACCAATACGTTTTTTATCTTGTTCTATGGCTTTGTGCACAAAGTTTGTTACTTTAATTAGAGCATAATTTGTACTTAAACCTTTTCTAACCCAAATTGGTTTACAGACAGTATTCTGTTGTTATCCAAAAATGACATTAATTGTTTTTTAACACATTTTTCTATAATTTTTTTAATGTTGCTTAATATAGAGATTGGTCTAAAATTTGAGGATGCAAAGCTACCCCCTTTATGCAATGGTATGACAATCGCTTCATTGAGCCGTCTAGGAAATTTCCCTAAACTTAAGCTTAAATTTGCTATATGAGCTAAAGGTTTGCACAATTTATATCTGTTTCTTTTGATATGTTTACACTTATCTTATCAGAACCCAACGCATTGGAGTTTTTAATTTCAGAAATAATTGATTGTATATCATATTCTGACACAGGAGCTAAGAATAAAGACCCTTGAACAATTTTTGTAGCAACCGAATAATTTCTGTACTTATTACTAGAATTACTTTTAATTATTTCTGAAGCCATAGTATTTCCAAAATTTGTAAAATATATGTTTAGTGTGTTTGCAGCGTGCTCAGGATTTGACATTGCATTTATTATGTTATTATAATTGAATACAGTTTTAATATCTACTTTTTCATTTTTTGAGCCAGTTACCTCTTTAATAATATTCCAAACTTTTTTAGAATCATTTTGTGCTTCAGAATTTTTTCTTTTATAATAATTGTCTTCAGTATTCGTATAAGAGACGTAAGCCTATTTCTGTAGTTACAAAATGTTTGTCTTAGCTGCGTATTAAATGGTTGTTTGTTTAATTGTTGTTTAATTTTGTCTAGTGTTCTAATAAAATTAATCAACCCGATTGTAATCCATTGTTTTAACATTTTAACTGACTTACGTGTATTAACAGTAAGCGAACTAGCTTTGTCTGTGTAATTTTATATCAAATTTACAAAATTATCTGTTGCAATATCAACATTTTTTTTTCATTTAATACACAATTACAAGACTCGAATACAAGAAAATCAGATAAAACTTTTCCATCAAAATTTGTTTGTATATTGTTTTCTTAAGAGACCTTTAACACACAATATTCTAACGCTCATTTCAACAACGTCGCTCACACGACAACATGAATGTAGAATATCTTTCTAATCGGAAACTACTTTCGGTCTGCTGTATTTTGTCGCACTGACGTCACGAAAAATGTGCCGTGATTGGCCAGGAAATTGATTTATTCGCGTCGCGTTCATCGTGTCGCGCTTGTTACACTGTTGCGATTCCAGCATAAATATTTATTTACTTAGGGGTGGTTTGGTGGTAAATGGAGGGCGTGTAATTGATAAAACATCGATTTTCAAAGAAGTATTGCTGTTTTCGATCATTAAATCTAAACGTGGAGCCTAAAAATTACTCTACGAAAAAAAAAAAATAACGAATATATTTCATCAATCTCGTCACGTTTAACGACCCTCTTGGCTTGATTGATGTATTTACTCTGCGGTTGTCATAAGACGATAAATTAACGACAGTTTGATAGCGCATGTCAATTCAACACTTCGAATGCCAAAATTTTATCTGGTTGGGTAGCTGATACAGCGCTATTGAAGAATCGTTTGCAGTAATGAATACTGAGTAATTTTCCTTATGATGACGTGTTGCAGGATGACGTGTTGTTAAAAATATGCTTTCAGAAAGCAAAAAGGAAAACATATTTAACCGTTTTCTGTGGCTTTTTGGAGCAGTCATCCCCATTTTAGACTTTCCCGAAACTACGCATCAGGTTTCTCCAGGACTTTCTAAGGGACAGAATATTAATGCAATTAAAATAATATCTATGGCATTTTTGTATGCTTTAACATCAAATTTTTATTTTAAGTGAAAAATCTTGACAGTTTGTTGGTCACTGTTGATGCTTAAGCTTTCAGTCAATCAGTCAGAATGTTGTAAGTGAAAATCACAGCAACAAACATGAATTAATTGCAAAAAATTATATTGTTGTTGATGAAAAATTAATTAGAAATTTAATCTCGTATTTTAAACCAATTTATTAGACCTCGCCATATTGCAAAATCAAATAATTTTGATACTGCTTTCGATAAAGCGTCCGTACTAAATTTTTTTTTTTTTGTTTGACATGGCATATGACTTGGCTTTGGCACCGTGTTGAAATAAACACTTGTTACTTGTAAGTACTTTTTACTCGTTAGTAGGAAAGAAATAAAATCTATCAACTGGTCCTGCCCATATTGTTAAAATTCATTAAACAGTTAATAATATAAAGTAACCCTTTGTCTTAGTGAACTTTGGTTAGCGCCGTCCGCCACAGACGGCAGCGCCGTGGTTATTACACATTTCCGTTCCATGGCTTCTGTCGCATTCATGAAGTTACCCCCACTGAATGCCACGTACAGAGAGCTAACATGGTACATATTAAAAATCGCGAATTCTTTCGGGCTTTTGACTGCCCTTCAATTGAGGCGACAGTTTTCTGATCCGTGACCGTGTCTCGGGGTGTCTTGTGTTACAGTGAGTGGTGCCATCTTGTGTTGCAGTGAGTGGTGCCATCTTGTGTGTTGCAGTGAGTGATGGAATCTTGTGTGTTGCAGTGAGTGGTGGAATCTTGTGTGTTGCAGTGAGTGGTGGCATCTTGTGTGTTGCAGTGAGTGATGGAATCTTGTGTGTTGCAGTGAGTGGTGGAATCTTGTGTGTTGCAGTGAGTGGTGGAATCTTGTGTGTTGCAGTGAGTGGTGGCATCTTGTGTGTTGCAGTGAGTGATGGAATCTTGTGTGTTGCAGTGAGTGGTGGAATCTTGTGTGTTGCTGTGAGTGGTGGAATCTTGTGTGTTGCAGTGAGTGGTGCCATCTTGTGTGTTGCAGTGAGTGATGGAATCTTGTGTGTTGCAGTGAGTGGTGGCATCTTGTGTGTTGCAGTGAGTGATGGAATCTTGTGTGTTGCAGTGAGTGGTGGCATCTTGTGTGTTGCAGTGATTGATGGAATCTTGTGTGTTGCAGTGAGTGGTGGAATCTTGTGTGTTGCAGTGAGTGGTGGCATCTTGTGTGTTGCAGTGAGTGGTGGCGGGAGCAGAACATGGAGGTTTGGACGTTCGGCGAAGTCGGCGAGTACCAACAATAAGGCCGCCAGCAACTCGGTGAGTTTGTCCCCTCGTCAGATATCCGTAATTCAAATGCTCGGTGTTAAACAAACAGCATTAGCCACATCTCGGGAGAGCTGAAGAATCATTTGTGTTTATTTACATTTTGCCGACTTTAATCTATGTTTTGAATCATCTATCCTCCATCTTAGAAATTACAGTACATTACGGAATTTTCAACGAATAATTCCACTCAATTAAACGGAAGTTCTTCTTTTTATTTCAGAAACTAAAAAAACTATGCCGTATTTCGAATTCAGAACTCTGTTTTCAAGGAAAATCACACTCGTAGAAGTAATAAGATTGTTTTTGCTGGAGTATTAACAAGTTTATTGATTTTTTGATACCATACCAATATTTTTCTTGTAGATTCATGTTCAACATAAGCGAACTTAGTACCTGTAAATTTACGAAGCTAACAGTAAGTTTACTAGCGTTCTTCATAAATTTAATTTTTTTAACAATGCAGGAACAATGCATTCAGCAGAGACCTGTGTATTTTATATACCATTTGAATGAACTTTTTTATATTCTAGCTGTTTCAATATTATTTTTATTATGATTTATACACGAGCCATAAAACATCTGTGTAAAACCATACATTCGAAACAATCCTTACCTATAATCAGAACTTTAAAAAGCATTTTAAAATTTAGAGACAGGTTCATTCACCATTTCCCTATCAGCTAAAAAAACTTAATGGTTTTATCTGTTATGGGGAGCTGTAAAATTTCCTAAACAACAGGCCCAACAATCACATCATGAGGTCAGTCTGTATCGTTATTTCCATGATTGTATCACTTTTGCATAGATTTCGAAGGAAGTCCGACTAATCATTGCTGTTGTACAATGGTGTGACTTCCGGAACATTTCTATCTAATTATTCATTTCATAGTTCCTAGATCCGAGAGTTAACATATGCTATAAATAAAATTGTCTTGATTTTAAACAGTGAATATAGCAGCAATGTCTCCATTGATGTTTGTGTAATTATTTGGCAAATGTACCACAGCTGTGCGTGTCCTTTTACCCGAAGTATGTACATTTACATAGCTAAGCATTTAGTAATTTGCCAATAGGTCAGTTCATTTTACTGCGTCATTTAATAAAATACATATTTCTTTAATATTTACATATTAGTTTTGTTGTGTATAGCTGTTAATTAACATTGTGTACCTTTTAGTGATTTTTATTTTTTTTTCAATTTTTAATGATAAAGCAAACGCTTTTAGCAATCTTAGCAATTAGAGCAATTCGCCCATCATGTTCACTAATAAATCGCGATGTAACGTGAATGCCACTTTCCTAATCATCCATTGAACTAGTGCTATATAATTACTAAGCTAATGTCAAAAAAAATTTCAAAATGCCAAGATGTATTTTTTGAAGTTACATAGTCGTTGTACATTGACTATGCCAAACATTTAGCACTCTTACAATGAAGTTTAGTGTGTATTCAAAACAGCAGTACCATGACAAAATAGTACGAAAATTATTTAATTAGAACTTCTGTGTTTTATTGAAGTGTAAAATCTTAGCTCTCGGTATACGGCATTAAGTGAACGTGTTTCGCGACGAAGTCAAGAACGGAAATGTGTAACCACGGTGCTGCCATCTGTGGCGGATGGCGCGAACCAAATTTCACAAAGCCAAAGGTAAACTTTATAGTATTAACTGTTTAATGGATTTTAACAAGATGGGCAGTGTTTAAATAAAATTCATTATCGAAAATCATGTCCAAATCCGGCATTTAGTATTTTTTCAAGTCTTTTTTATTTTTTATCTGAGCGTTTTCATTACATAGTTTAATTAAATTAAATTAAAAATTTGGTATATTTATCACGCTTGGCACGCTTTCGAGTTTCGTATTAAAAGTGTATTTTTTTGCTTGTTACCGAGGTTAGATGTTTACACATCTCTGGTTAGTACTGCAAGACTAGCTCACAATTATTTTTTTTCGTTCACATATACATCAAAATGCTTAATTTTATACAAAAGTTATTTTAAGATAATATTTGCACTTTTTTTTTTGTATTTCATCCAAAACCTGTAACACTTTTTTTTTTTTTTTTTTAGTTCACACAAATAGTAGCCTACTTGATTTTTTTTTTTTTAATGTTCACGACAAAAAAATGTAAAATCAGTCAAACAATTTTCCTGTGCAGTTTTCAACGTGGGTGTGTATATGTGTGTGTGTGTGTGTGTGTATATATATATATATATATATAGTATAGTAGGTTTGTTTCAAAGGTGTTCAGAGTAGCGTGAACACATTCTGTATAGAAGTCTCTCTCTTCGACGCCCGAAAATCGAGAGCAAGCGCGAACTGACAGAGTCCTTTCATCGGTCTGCATTCACCGTCCATCGATCCGGCCTCCCCATCCCGCCCGTTGTGGAGGGGGGAGGAGGGAGGGGGGAGTGGGGGATGAGGGAGGGGAGTGCAGGTGGAGGGAGGGGAGTGCAGGTGGAGGGAGGGGGGAGGGGGGTTGGAAGGGGGGAGTGGGGAGCTAATGAAAAGGCCCTTTTGTGTCGGAGCTCCGGTTTAGCGACGTCATCTCTGTGGGCTAACCCCCGGCCACGCGCTGCTCGGGAACCATGGGCCGATTGATCTGGCGCGCGCCGGTGCCGAGGGATGTTGAGGGGGGGGGGGGGGGGTGCGTAGTTTCAGATTGGGGAACTGGAGGAGGCTGGCGCAAAAAAGATAAAGGGAAGGGGGGTTTGTCTGTAAAGTCGGTTTACGGACGATAATTTTTACGCGATAACGTCATAAGAAAAACATTGATGAAAAAATTGCATACTTTTTAAATTTTTTTCAAAATATTATTTACAGATTTTGCAAAATTTAATTTAAATATATTTTTTTTAAATATAATCACGAAAAATTAGTTTAAAAATCCCGCCTTAACCTTTTTGATATTATAGATTTTTCTCGCACGGTGGCTGGCCAGTTCTTGCACGTTAAGGCTCAGGCGGAACGTGACAATTTTTTCGTGCGTGCAGCCGGCGTTCATCGATTTATAATACGTCATCGCGTCAAAAAAAAAAGCGCGTAAAACTTCCTTGGCATTTCAAACCTCGATTCGTAAGTAAATAAAGTAAGTAAAGTAAAGGGGTAAAAACAGCTGAGAGAGAGAGAGAGAGAGGTATGATTTTCTAAATGAACATGAATGAACCAACTTCGAAATAACTGCTCAGGACATCAATAATTATTGATCAGTAAACAATGATTCACTGACAATAAATATTTCCCACTCTTGAAATGCACCACAAATCAAAGCTGTGCGTGTTACTGTTTCCTAAAACAGTTCCGCCATTTTGGAACACGCCAAATCTCTGAACGAAACATGAAATTCTAAACGGGTAGCGCCGCCATCTGTGCGGGAAATGCAGGGACTGTCCCAACAGCGCTCTCTGCGCTGCTGGTTGAACGAGGAGGAACGCGAGCGCGCTGGTAGCAAATATGAAAATTCAAGGCACTCACATCTGACTGCATAGGATACCTGTATCTATTTTCTGAAACAGAGCATGCACACACACACACTCTCTCTCTCTCTCTGTTTTATTATTTCGTTTATCTCTCTTGGTTTTATTTTTTTTTGTGGGTGGGGGGACTAATCATTGCACAAAGAATAGAACGAAAACGAGCCCAGCAACGTATATAGGGGTCGTTACCACTACGCCGAAATACCACAACGCCGAACGTACAATAACGCCGAATACCACAACGCCGAATGCCAATTTGACCGCAACGCCGACAGCTAGAAAACTGCTGTGTACCACAACGCCGAAATACAGTAACGCCGAAAAATGTTTCTGCGGGGAGGAGGGGGGGGGCACAGGAGCAAAATGAAAAACAACTGAATGAATTTGTGTGCTAACCTTACCTAACCTAACCTTTGTGGCAGTCCTGCAATGACATTTTTCGGAGTTAATGTATTTCGGCGTTGTGGTACACAGCAGTTTTCTAGCTGTCGGCGTTGTGGTCAATTTGGCATTTCGGCGTTATTGTACGTTCGGCGTTGTGGTATTTCGGCGTTGTGGTGCGTCCCCCGTATATAGCATAGTGCTCTCTTTATATATATTTGTCCAAGTACCTATTATCTGTCCTTTTCGCGCCAGAAACGTTTCACAATTTTTCACGAAAACGTTGCATTAAAATTCGCCCTTGTTACTCTCATTGCGCCCAAAGAAGTTTCACTTCAAAAACTGAGCCTAGAATATGCCTCAGGATTTTTGTGACGTAGCTGACCACAACCTAACATCAGATAGCTCTCAATTATTTTCATGTAGCTGACCCAAACTAGCCTGAAAAGCGATCTCAGATTTTCTTTTATGCACAGAAAAAAATAATCTTCTGTATTTTTACCAAAAGATTCCTTTGGGAACCAGTTGCCGAAAAATAGTTTGTACTTTTTCAAGAAATATATTGTAGCATTGTACGACACATGGTCGTGGTTATTTTTGCACAGGCCTATATAAAATATGCTTTTCAAGATAATATTGAGTATTTCTATCGAAATTTTGGTGCATAATGTTATGTCTTAAATAGCTCGTTAACCATCGGCTTTGATCTCCCAATTTCGGAGTACTGCTAAAATATTACCATGGAAAGAAAAAAAAACATGTGATTAATTCCAAACTTTTTTTTTTACTAAATACATAGACACAAAAAAACTGTAAGAGATCGTAACTGAAGGAGTGAAACCAGGTAGTCTTGCCACGGCAACGTAATTTCATTCTTGAAAATGATATCCCAAGTGAGTTACTGGAAGTTTTCGAAGCACTCGGCGAGCCCGCATACCTTGCGCTCGAATTGTTTACTCTGGAAACTTTTCCCCTCCATCGTAACCGACAAGAGTGCCGGTAATCCGAACTAATTGGAATCGAGAGGCCTTGTTCGGATCGCCAGATTTTCGGATCATCCAGAATCCTTCCTGCAATTCGGTATCGAGTAGCGAACGTGAAGTTTTGCTGTAATCCGTATTGGGTTGGTGTGTTTGAGTAAGTGCGCTTCTGCGTGGAATGGGGGTGCGGTTACTTCTGGTAAAATTTGAAAAAAAAAATGGTTGTCTGTAAAGTCGGTTTACGGAAGATAGCTTAACGTGACGTCATAACAAAACATTAATGAAATGATTGCATTCTTTATGAATAAAATTGAATCATTTTTATTTTAATAATAAAAGATTAAATACTTGAATTTATACTAGTAATCATATTTTTAAAATGCAAGAATAATTAACCTTTATTGCCGAAATTGTTGTTGTAATAAGCAATGAAAACCACATTAACTTTTCAGTTCACTTTTTAAACAGTCGAGTGGAAGAGAGATGGATGAGGCGCAAGCGTACAATGAGCGTAACGGGACACATCGTAAAGGAACAATGTGCGTAACGGGACACAGCGTAACGGAACAATGTACGTAACGGGACACTTTTTCGTGCGTGCAGCCGGCGGTCATCGATTTATTATGTCACGTCAAAAAAAATTGATTCTTAGTGACAAGTCATTTCCAAATATGCGATATTTGTATTCTGTTTGGTTGGTTTCTGTCATTACTTGAAGGGTAGGGATAGGTGCCGAAAATACGACAATTTTTGAAAAGACAAAACAATGTTCAATTTTTTTTTTTAATTTTGGACATTACTGGGTACCGGGAGCAACGCTACAGTGAAGACAGCCGTGCTGTTGTTACCTATGCGTGCTGAGACAGAATGATCTGCCTTCCGAAGATGGTGCAAGGGGCATCACAAACACGTAGTCCTGTATCCAGGGAGGTTTCGAAAAATTCCCCTTCCTGCCGGGAAATCGAACCCGGGCCCCTTGACCCACCAGGCAGACACGCTAGCCACTGTACCAAGCGAGCGGACTGAATCATGGTAGGTGCATTGCCTGAAGTCAAGGAACGCAAGTTCATTGGCTGCCGACTTGTAAGTCGTCTCAGCTGGTTTGTCCGTGATTCGTTCCTTCTCTGGTTGAGGGTTTTATAACTGGTTGAGATTCGTCCAGATGAACAGTGAGCCAATAGCAAAATCATTATAAAGGTATATGTGTTTGTTTTCTAGCCTATCACCGAATGAATCCGCGAATTTTTCCGGTCTCTAGTAATGACTAGGGACCGGAGAAATTCGCGGGTTCAATGACCTGTAGGATGAACTCCATAGTTCTACGTACACTCGGTCATAATGCCCACCCCACTTATTGGCTGCTGTCTTGTGAGACGTCCCAACGTAGCAGCCTGTGATTCGATAAAGCTTTGTTCGGGTGTTTTCTCATCGGCCCATGAGTCATCCAGGTGAGTTGTGAGCCAATGTCAGAGGCAGCACCGAGGTAATAACTATTTGTATTTTAGCCTATCGCGAAATGAACCCGCGAATTTTTCCGGTCTCTAGTAATGACTAGTGACATGCAAAATTCGCGGATTCATTTCGCGATAGGCTAGCATCAAAACAACTATACCTTCGTACCGCTTCCGTGATTGGCCCACATTTTATCCGGGGAACTGTGAGCCAATGGGAAACACTGAACCAAGAAAGTGCCGAATTACGGACAGCCCTAGTTGAGACGTCTCACGCGTGAGTAGCCAATGAACAGGTGTCATTTCCGCGAGTATTTAAAGGACTGTGGAGTCTATCCTAGAGGTCAATGAATCCGCGAATTTTGCAGGTCTCTAGTAATGACGTGGCGTGGACTGCCGCGCCGAGTGTTTTTTCCGTCCTCGACGGTCGGAGGTCCCGAGGACAAGGAGGATCCTCTGGAGGATCCTCGTGGACCCTCGTGCCCCCCCCCCCCCCCCATACCTTCGCCGACGACACCTCGAGGACCTGTTGCGCAAAGTCGCGGCGGCGCCCGGGTCTCGGCACAAAGTTATCTTCCGCGGCGCGCGTGCGATAATCATTTTTCGCGCGCCTTCTCCTGCAATCTCTCGAGTGCAGCTGCGAGGCCAAATTCACGGATACATAGATATACTTTTTTTTTTTTAAAGGTGAAGGTCATCGTTACAACTCTTGTGCATACCAGTGCGGCGACTGCTAACGATTTTCTCTCTCTCTCTCTCTCTCTCTCTCTCTCTCTCTCTCGAAAAATTAACACAGGGAAACACATTTTTTTTATTAACAAAAGAAAAATATCTCAAGGGTGTATTTCCCGTTACAGGTCTTTATAATTTTTTTTACGTTTAACATGGTTGAACTTGAAAATATTTAGTTTTTATTCAGCGTTTTAAAATCATAAATTTTCTGAAGATTTTAAAAGGCCAATTTAAATTAAATATATATATTTTTGTTTCTGAAATAAATCAAATCATATCACACAGAAACCAGAAAAATTGACTTCCAACAAAAAAAAAAAAGGACCCAGTTTTATACTCCATTTCATTCTCCTTATCCAAACTGCACAAAATTTCAAGCTAATTGTACAAAAAGTATGCGATATATATATATATACATATATATATATATATATATATATATATATATATATATATTCAATTTTTGAAGGTTCAGCCACTCAAAAAAGTTGACAAGTTCAACTGTTTGGACTGTAAATATAAATAACTTACCTGGAACGGGATAAACACCCTTAATATTTATTACCATGGTCGGTTGCTGTTTTCGTGAAATAAACTCTACGCTCATTATTCTTCACAAATTAATGTTTGTCCACGCCAGTGTTTTTATAGTTGTGATTGGTGGTTGTTTGCAAGAGGAAACCATTGCCTTATTAGGGCCGGGTCACTCAGGAAGCTTTTGATTACGTACAGAGTTTCTTCTATGATTGTTGTGCCGATAGTAAACGTGTACCTGAAGGAAAATCCGAAACTAATAGTCTCGAATTTTATTTTTGTGGGAAAATATGTAAACCCCCCCCCCCCCCATAATTTTTTTTTCTGTTTGTCTCTTCAAAAACGAGATCATTAAATATGGGCACATGCTACAATAGCGAGACGAAGAAAAAAAAAAGAATGAATCAGCGTTAGTCTTCGTCGTAATCATCCCAGCATTATCCACGGAGTCATATCAAGAAACCATGGCAAACCCTTATCAGGATAGATTGTCTGGGATTCCAACCCGCCTCCTACCCAATGCAAATCCATCGTGTTACAGTTGAGCCACTTCACCCTGCAAAAAAATTATACTGCATACATCCATACATGATTAAAAATTGGTCTGCAAAAGATGCACTTGTCTCTATCAAATATACATAAGATTTGCGCAACCCTAGTTTATAGTTTGTGCAGCCAGACTTAAAGCCTGTAATCTTGGATCATTTTGTTGCATTAAATACCATTTTCATCTTTTATTTTCAAGTCTTTAATAAGCAAGGAATATATTTTTAAGAGATTTAACTTTTTAATTTTTTTTTAAGTTGTTCCCGATTACTCTTCGTTCTGTGGCCAGAAAAAAAATCTTTTTATTTTGGTTTTCTTGCAAATGTTGATCTAATTCTTTTTGTAAATAATATCTGCTATATACGAGTGACTGTTGTACTGTTATAAATAATATTACATTTACATAAATAATTAAATTATTTATATTTTAATAAGTGGTTTGCTAAATACATTATAGTAGGGGTGTATAAATATTTGGCTGAAGCCGCAAACACAACCATCAGGATTAATTTTATTGTGAGGTGTAATTAAAGTGATTTTTTCTGAATTTTATATCTCTGTTTTTTTTTCAACGGCTTACGTTTATATCATATAAAACTGTGAACTCGTTTTATACTTTTTCTGTTTACAATAGTTCAAAGTTTTTTTCCCTAGTTATTTTAATTCAGCGGCCTCTTCTTCGTCGAATTAAATCAGTGTAGCAGAGTTTTAACAAATTCTTAAAGTAAAATGTTATTAATATGCAGTGGTAGTAGTGGCCAAAATCTAAAAAAATATATATATTGTTACCGACTCCAAAAGGCTACCGTATAAGGCTACGCCATTGCACTCTGGTACACAGTCGGTGAAATGATTGAGAGTATTGCGGTGGGAGTCGAAGACGTATACACCCGATCAGTCCCGAAGGTACACGATAGGCAAGCCCCAAGCCCTATGCATACAAACTGAAGGCCCTGAAGATGTACGTAGGACCATTTATTTTTCGTAAAAACATTTCCATACCATCTGTGTGTTAAAACCATGTAGCATTATCTGTTTTTTTTTTTTTTTTTTTTTTATGTTTGGCTGGATGCCTATTGTCAGCACACCAATCACAGACATCCAGTGCAGAAGCAAACTCGTACTGAATGGCCCAGCCAAATTGGACTGTGGCTACTCTTACAGAATGTCCATAAAAGAATGCTCCAGTTATAATTTTTAACTGTAAGCGTTGTAGAGTGTTGGCTCAAGGTCACAATTCAAGCGTAACTCAAACAGTTTTAGATAAGCCAATGCGCGGGAACTGCTTTGATGTTTTTCGCTTGCCGCGCCATATACGCAAAATGGCGACTCCTGAGCGTTATTTAGAGACCTGTAAAATTCGCGGATTCATTTCGCGATAGGATAAGAGTCCAAATACTTTTGACATTATTTTGCTTCAGTGATTGGGCCACAGTTTATCTGAAGGACTCTGGGCCAATGAAAAATCTTTAACAGAAGAATTAGCGAATCACGATCATTCCAGTCAACAGGTGTTACTACGAGTCGGTAACCAATCAGCAGATGTAATTTGCGCGAGTGCATAGAGTATCATGGAGTCTATCCTTTAGGGATTTGAAATCGCGAATTTTACTGGTCTATACTAATTAATCATTTGCCAGTGTTGATTCACATAAATGAAGATGTTATAGCTTCCATTATTCCGGATTTGTTAACCAAAGATTGGGAAGATTTGGAACTTTATGTGAGCCGTATAGTTAAAGTTGTACTTATTGAACCTTTGTAAGAAATACCAGGTACTTTGAACCTTCAATTTGGTGTATGAATTGTTTTAAATAGTCTAAATTGAACTGTCATTATATACCATTGAAACTGGGAAATTCTTATGTTGACATCCTGTACAGACGGCCGCCAATTACAAGGGAACAATCGCTAGCACGGACATACCTTACTGCAGTCTGATGAGCGATCAGATTTTTATTCTTGAAAAATACTTGCCACTAGAAATTCGTTGTCTCAGTGTCAGCAAATTTACACTTCTAGTGGTTTAATTTTTTCAGAACTATTTCGAGCGCTGTTTTTTTAATGTGCTTTTGATGACAGTATTTGAAACTAATATTAATTAACAGACAATTGCTTACAATGCAGAAGGATTTTTCACTTCTTTTTTTAATTTTTGTTTTCCAAGCGTCTTTCAGTTGGCAAAATTCCATACGCCTACTGGTTAAAACAGTGTGAAGTGGCTTCTTAACGGAGAAAGTTTACACCGATCGGCAGGCTGGGTCTAGCGGGGCGGCATCGTACAGTTTAGTTGTTTCTGGGAAGTCTTTATTTTGTAAACGAACCAGGGTTCGTAAACACCACCAGTCCGCGCTTCACTTAGGTCGTTCCGAAACGAAATTTACTCCAGTTTTACGTAGCTTCGCCCTTTGAGGTAGGTAAATTCTTTAGCAGAGCCCAGTTTACAATCGTATTTCTCAACGGATGAGCCGCTACGAATTGCTTCGACTTCATATCGTCGGATAAAACAATTTAAATGTAAATTTAATATACTATCAAATACACTTGGGACTAATAGGCTACCGTACTGCTCCAATATTTTTGATTTGAAAATTTGGCGTTGTTGTTGCGTCAGTCCTATAGATGGCAGGCGGTATGCCTAGTAGAACAGTTTATCTGTTTGATACACATGGTACCAACATTATGACAACTTACAAAAAAAATTCATTTTAGAAAACCTTTTCTCTAATCATTATACATGCAGATTATGGGGGAAAATAAACCCCCCCGGTGTTTCAAATTTCTTAAAAAATAAAGTTATTCATAGTTGACACCGGATAATATAAAATAAAATTAAACAATTAACCTACAAAATATTTATGTGGTCTCACCACTTTCCGCTAGGTTATTTTTGTACAAGCTCACCTTTTGTTGTTGTTGTTAGTTTAGAGCTGTCTGGTGTTAGTCTCCAGTGTATTCGATATGATCTGTGTTGAATGTTTGTCGACACCGGAAGTAGATATCGGGTTACTTTAATTATTGTTGCAAACATTTAGTAATTATGCTTATCTTATCACCTGTCGTAGATGTTACACTATTAAGTTTGTAAACTGGAATTTTGACCCATATTTTTCACGTGAGATTGGCCGCTCGAAGGACAATGTCAAGGTCGCAGGCGGTCTGTCGAGTGTATTGTCTAAATTGGTCTATGAAGTTAAGTTTCGCTGCAACGCTGAATATAGGGATCTGTTTGCTCAGTGTTTATTCATACATTAATCTTTGTTATGTTTTTTTTTAATCCACCCCATTACCGCGTAAATAATATTGAACTGTTTTAAAATGCATTAAAGTAAGCTGCATTCATTATTGAAACACTTGTACCCATAATCAAAAATAATAATAAATATTTATTTTATTTTACGGGAGTAATTACAAATGTCACTCACCGAATCCCTACCAGTAACTCCGAAAAAAAATCCTCTCCGAACAACAAACAACCTCATAACATTAGAGAAAAGAAATCTTATTTGTTTCTCATTATACATTAAATCATATTAAACCCTGACTTTGGACCTGAATTTCGACAAAGAATTTTTATCAAAATACTGCCCGTCTCATTAAAATTAATCAAACGGTTAATACTTTAACGTTTTCCTTTGTCTTTGTGAAGTATGGTTCTCGCCATCCGCCACAGATGGCAGCACCGTGGTTGTTACACATTTCCGTTCCATGCGACTTCGGTTCCATTCACGAAATTTCTCCTACCAACTGCCGTACACCGGGAGCTAAGATTTTAGGAACGCATAAAAGAAAATCACAATCGAAAACGTTCACATCCTGACGCGTTAAAGCGTCAGGGGTGTATGAGTGTTAGTGAGGCGGGATGATAAGCGCGACGCTCGCTGGTGCTTCTAGCGCGGTGTCTCCTCTGGACTGGCGCGCAGTCTTCTCGTCGTCACAGGACAACTGTGAAATTTGAGCGGTGACCGTAACATTATACGGCCGAGAAATGAAGATAATGGGGTAATGCAAGTCCCTTAAATACTTTCAAGAATCTGCACAGGTTGTTTCACGCCTAAAAATTACTCTGAAAACACGCGTTTTAGCCATTTTAACACTTCTAAAAATACGGTTTAAAAACTTAATCCGAAATCAACAGTACTTTTCGGCCCTCAGCGAACTCTTAAATGTTTTTCGTAAGCAGACCCCACTCGGATATCTCGAGTAGTTTTGAAATCACTTTTTTTTTTTTTTTCCTGTAGCTCTGCGCACCATGTGTGTGCCCGGGTAGGCGGGGGTTACGCTTCTGTATGCTCCTCTTGTCTGCGACAGCACACTTCACGTACCCTGATTCAGCCTCCACTCACCCCTTTCCCTCATCCCGCCTTTCCACCGTCACCCCTTCACGCCGTTTCCCCTGCGACTCCTCTTGTTTGTCTGGCGTCCGCGAGCGAGCGGGTGTCAAAGGGCCGCGCAGGGCGAGCACACTTCAAACGGCCCTGCAACGTGCGTTACACAGGGGGGAACCGCGTTCGAGTCTTAATTGGCCGCCTGATGAAATTGGGCGGGGCTTTTAGAAGCCTCACACATGCGCAGGTCGCCGCGCGAGGCTTCACCAGATCAAGTATGTTAACTTTAAAAGATTTGTGCAATGGGAGTGCATGACTTGATGTGAGGTTTTGGACATACGCCATTGCTAAGAACTTTTTCTGTTGAAGAAAAACTAATAAATAAAATAAATAAATAAAAATACCCAAAAAAAAGACAAAAAAAACACACAAAATTAAGCAAAAAATTGCTGTTGTCAACAAGGATTTGAACACCACAAAATATTCCGAAACAGGAATATGATCGCACCTGTGTTTCCGTACCATGTGCGTCTCTGCCTGAGGACGGGAGCAGATAGCAGTTCCCGAAACGTCGCTTGTTTCTGTTTTGGTAAAACTATTGTATTTGTTTGTCTTTTCGTTTTGTCGTGTTTTTTTTGTCTCGCTTCAACTTTTGTGCTGAATTATTTTGGGTTTCAATATTTTTGTGTTGTCATCATTTGTGGGGATTTTTTTTTTCGTTCTCTTAGTACATTTTTCTTTGTTTTTCTTTGTTTGTTGACCATATTCCTGTTTCGGAATATTTTGTGGTGTTCATATCCTTGTTGACAACAGCAATTGTTTGCTTAATTTTGTGTGTTTTTTTTTTTTGTCTTTTTTTGGGTATTTTTATTTATTTATTTTATTTATTAGTTTTTCTTCAACAGAAAAAGTTCTTAGCAATGGCGTATGTCCAAAAACTTACATCAAGTCAGATCAAGTATCAATCACGTACCTGTATCGAACTTATGTCATGGAGGACTCTGTATAATTTTTTTAGTTCCCAGTCCAATTTCACCCTCCCCCCTTCCCAACACCGTCAGTGAAAATATGCCAATGCGTGTGTTTTCACCATTAATTTTAGATATTAAAATTTTGGTTCTGAATCTTGAGCGTGCTGTAAACACGTGCCAGTGACGAAGAAATAAATATTTTCGGAACGGGGAAAGGGGGAAATTAGAAAGAAATAGAGAAAAAAAAAATCCTGTAAGCGAGTCTTTCAGTACTAGCCAGTGATGTCCAACATCACACATCGGTAACGAGCAAATTCACGTGTTCTCGTGTTGCAGATGCACTTGTAATTCGAAACTCTGTACACGAAATCTAAACGTAGAATTCTTTGAAATGATGCAGAGTGTGATGAATATGCGCAATTTGTGTTTTCACCTACATTTCTGGACGCGAATCACACGTATTTTCCGCACCCGCCGCTAGAATTCGCTGCCGGAGCAGCTACATCGAATATCAGATCGTCCTATTTTCAGACCGAAATTTTAAACTATGTAATGAAACTGCTCCGAAAAGAAGAAAAAAAAGCGAAAAAGACTTGGAAAAATACATAAAACACATTATTGTACCTGATTTTCGACAAGTAATTTTATTAAAATACTGCCCATGTTGTTCAATTTCATTAAAAAGTTAATACTTTAAATTGTACCTTTGTCTTTGTGAACTCTGGTTCGCGCAATCCATCACTGATGGCAGCACCGTGGTTGTTACATATTTCCGTTCCTTGACTTCCGCTTCATTCACGAGATTACTCCCACCAAAGGCCGTATACTGGGAGTTAAGATGTTACATAACATGTGTATTAAAAAAAAATTGCTTTGATGTTGACACTAATACACTGGCACACGGGTATATAGAAGAAACATTAGGAGACGCGACTTTTTACATAGTTGAAATATTGTAGGTGTTGTAACAACTCACCCTGTATCACCCAGAATTACATTCCGACTTCACTTATTACTTAAATACTTGGAATGGAAACAAAGCTCTAACTCAAAAAGGAAGAGGGTGCAATATGTGTGGGGGTGTGTGGGGGGATGGGGTTGACATTTTTCGAAATACATTCTCTGTCATGGAGAGAAGGGGTCCGTAGTGACTTGCAATAACTTTTCTATATTAAAAAATGCGAGAGAGAGTCTGTTCTTCTGTCCATAATTGCATTAGCGCGGGTATGGATAGACCAATAACCGTGAAATTTGCGACGTGGATCCTACAGCAAAAAGAAGGTTTTTTCCTTGAGATTCATTACAAAGCGCTCTTGCGTTTCATTTTGGGTTTCAATTTTTTTTTAACACCGCATAAATTCACTAAATTCTATTTAATAGTGGTAAAAAAATTGCCAGGCAGGTGACCTTTTAAAGTTCAAAAATAACGTTTAGTAAATAACTTTGGAGAGAAATTTGTGGCCCAGCAAAACTTGCAAGGTAGCTGTTGAAATAAATCTACAAGGAAAAATCTTTTAATTCATAGCAACGACAAGAAAACGAAACCAAACCAACCGAACTTCGAGCGCTTATTCTGGCTTTAGAACATTTGCCCCAGAATTTAGCGCTCCTGGCTCCGTTCATCTAAACGTGTGGAAGGACATCCATCTGAAATAACTCGCGTAAAGAGCCACCGTACTTATCTTCCAATCTGTTTTAACTCGACCCCGTGGTTTTTACGTTCTCTTTATTGTCCCATCTTACCTCCAGTTTTTTTTTTTTTTTTTTCGCGTGAGTTCCCGTAAACCTGAGACGCCATCGTCAGTAATTTTATGGGACAAACCGTCTTTACTTCGCCTTTGAAGTTCTTGTCAACAAATCTTTCTTTCTATCTTTTTCCTATTCGTTCTCTCCAACTATCCTTCCTCGAGCGTATTCGTGCTAATCTAAACACGGTTGTAAAGCAACATGCTGGGTTGGGGATTTGGGGGGGGGGGGGGGGGGGGCTGTTTGTTTTTGAGGGAAACAAATTTTTGTATTCATAAAAGCTTTGGGAGCTTACTGAAGAACCGTCTGCAAAAAATAATTGGCGCAGAGGCAACATTTGTATTACTCACGAAAGGAACGCCCGCCCGCATTGTGTGTTTGTGTCTATAAAGAGCGAGAAAAGCTTTAAAATAGATAAACCGGACATAATTAATTTGTACATCCTCTCGTCCTATGTTTGCACGTGGCGAAGTTTAATGTTCTCCTACGCATACGGTGTGCAGAGCTTCTCAAGACCCCGTGTGATTTTAAAAACCTTCTCTAGAAAAATGATTTTGGCATCTGTTCACGAAAAGCATTTAAGGATACGTTGAGGTCGGAATCATAGTACTGTTTTTCACCCTCTTCTCCATATGCCTGTCATTTTTTTTTTTTTTTTTTTTTTTTTTTTTTTTTTTACCTAAATCTGGTGGTTAGTTGCCTTACGCAAGGCATTCAGACTACGCGATATTTCAGAGCCATGCGCTAAGAAGTACCAGTAGGAGTCACACTTATCATGCCACATAAACTCGGTTGTACTCCTTAAGCCGCTACCGTTATGTCATAAACTTAAAACCATAAAAAATACGATTAATTTTATTAATAAAATTAAGCATTAACCCTTTCAGTCACACTATGTCAATGCCTAAGATATACCTAATTTTAATTTTTTATTATAACTAAACTATTTTGGGAATTTTTTGTTGTGTGGTAATCATCTTAACAATATATTTAAAATGTTAATTTATAATTATTTTATAATAATTAGAGTAAAACAAAATTTCTTTACTTCAATGCCGTGAAGTATGATGTCCACTATAATGTAGGTGCACCTTAAGGGGATTGGTGCACCAGCATCGTATTAAAAAAAACAATATATTTGGTAATTATTCAGCTGCTGGAGAAGATTTGAACCATTCTGGTGTAAATTTTTTTTTTATTTTTTTTTTTTAATTAAGTTATTGCTGATTTTCGGGAATTTTTAAAATTCAAGCTTTATTAAAAAACTATAAAGAATTCAGTGGTAAAACTTTCGCAGATAAATTTTCAGACACGGGAGATATGACTGTGACCATTATTTTATCTGTAATCATTATTAATTTAACGTATCTACAATTTGAATTTTAATAAATGAGCTGCTACGAAATTGCATGATATTCATTTGCGAATTTAATAACATTCGCGTTTTCATTTGTAATTCAAACGCCTACATATATGTCGGCTGAATGATTGACTTTATTTTAGTCTTTAGCTTATTGCAGTCGGACCTAAAGTAAAAACGTAGCTGTAGAAATTTGAGCAGCGTGCAATCTCGGATACGAGGAATTATGGAGCGCGCTGGACAGTAGTGACACCTTGCGACAGTTTCTCTAACTTTTTGCAGCCTGCCACAGCTGTCTGCTGTTTACGAAGGGGAGATGGGATTTCGCGGGAAACTGATGATGAAGGTCAACGTACTCATTTTCAGTAGATAAGAGAACGTGTTTGGTCTAGCTCGGCGTATAATTGAATGGTTATTCTCTGTTATTATTTAGCACAGTGATTTAGTTAGATGTTTTTTGTTGTAAGCGTGAGATTTATTCAGGAATAAAATGCCGAAGAAACCTCCACCAAGCAGAGTACACAAAAGAACAAAACTATCGAAAGCCATTATAGCACTTAGAAAAAAGAATAAAGAAAGATAAGAGATTATTTTATTATAGCTTTTTTTATCATACATTTATTTTTCAGAGTTGCGTATGTACAACGCGATGGACGCGATGGACGCGATGCGACAACAGAAAGATGTGTAAAATTGTAAACATGTTTTTTTTTTTTTTTCAGCAATGCGTGAACCATTAATAAACTATACTCAACATGTATCCGTATAATTACGTTTGAATTTTTTTTATGACAGGCATCAATGTTAACAAGTTTATTAAGCCACAGACTTTTTTCAGAAAAATAAGTGTAGCAGAAAACACTCAACATAGTCTCACACAAAATCAGTTTACATGAATGCAGTTTTAAGAAGTAAGCTACGTAAATAATAGTTAAACATTATTTAATATCTGCTGGTAACGTTTCCAAGTATCAGCTTCGCCTTCATTCACGAACAATATTCGTGAGCTTATTTATTTATTTTGCTGGCGTTTCGTTGGTGACTGTTAGGACTGCAAAATTAGTAAACATTTTTCACCCTATCCTGAGTTAAATCTAAGTGTGCGCGGTTAGATGAGGACCTAGATATGTCTCAGGCTTACGCCTTTACACTCTACTCATGCATTAACCATGCGCGTAAGGGCGCGTTGCCATTGACCTGTAGGATAGTCTCAACAATCCTCTACGGACTCGAAAAATGTCACCTGCTCATTGGCTACTTGACTTGTGACAACTGTTTGTTGTAATGCCGGTGATTCATCGTTGATTTTGTTGAGGAGTTTTCAGTGATTCAGAGCCTCCCATTTAATTGTGGCCGTATTGAAGAAGCATTACACATGTTACATGCTTGAATTCATAGCGAATGTAAACCACAAATATTTACTGATGTAGTGGTTGGTAAAAAAAAAATATTATTCGTATCGCGTCCATCGCTTCGCGCCATGTTGGCTCCTATATTATATGGATTTACAAAATATAACGATTCATTTACGACACTTAAGATAAAGTGTGTAGGATTTTAAGAATTCACTTGAATTAATATTTAAGAACATATTTCAGGATAACTTGTGAAGACGCTCGTACAGACGGCACCGGTTGTGATGACTCATTGTTACCAGAGCAGGGGCCATCTCGTGTACACGAAGTGGCATGCGAAACCTCAACACAACTCGAAAATCAGTGAGTGTTACATTGAAATGTGTCCGCTACAAATGTTCAGGAATTATAATTTTGAAATCGAGTAGAAATATTCCTGCAATTAGCATTAAGTATATTTTAATAGACATTGAAAGCGAATCATTAAGTAGCTTCAAAATCCAAATACCGGAATACAGATAGTCTGTAACAATACAGACCTCACCGACTAGATATGGTCCAGATTATTAATACTAACACATTTGAAAAAAAAAATGACTAGTTAGTGAATATGTTGAAATTTTGTAAACCTGTTACTTAAGATGATTGGTTATGTAATAATGTCTCTTGGAAACTACATAAGATTTTAACTGCTTTTATTTCTCCATAAATTCGCAAATCACCATGGCGGCCATTTTACGATCACGATTTAGTTCTTAAAGCACTAAAGCGATCCGAGCCGCGTAGTGTATACTACTGCGAGGTTGCCGAAGTAGGCTCGGGTCGGCACGAATTTCGCTGTGAAGAAACAAAGGTTTTTAATACATAGAAAATTATCCCAAAGCCGAAATTTGTACAGTAGTAGAATGAACATTTCTTAGTAACACGTCAAAAGTTTAAGTACTGCCGCAAACCTTGTGTGTCACACCGAAAACGAGCAGTTAAGTCCAAAATGAATTTTTTTTGCAACGATCCACAATAATGGATATTGCAAATGCAGTTTATGGAGTAGACCGTCAGTATGGAACCCAAAATAATCTAGAAACATTGCCCTATCTGAGGATAGTGATAAAAAGCACAAAGTTTAAACATGTTTCTATAAAATAGACCTTTTAAATCATTAAAGTTAACGAATTCACTTTCATTCAATTTTAAGGAAATATAAATACATCTTACATAAACTTAAAGAGCCCAACGTGGAAATCGCTTAAAGTAATCGTTGTTGCATATTTATTCATCTTTAAATTGGTATATTTTTTAAGTGTCTCATACAATTAGTCTGACCACTAAAGCGATCCGAGCCGCGTAGTGTATACTACTGCGAGGTTGTCGAAGTAGGTTCGGGTCGAGACGAATTTCGCTGTTAAGAAACAAAAATTTTTAATACGTGGAAAATTATCCCACAGGAAAAATTTTGTACAGTAGTAGAATGAACATTTCTTAGTAACACGTCAAAATTTTACCGATGAAACCTTGTGATCACACCAATAAATGAGCAGTTGAGTCCTTAATGATAATTTCTACAATGATCCACAAAAATGTTTCGTAAATGTAATAACTTTAATACTTTTTTAAGTCGTTTCTCATTATGGCACCAAAGTAATATAAAAGAATTTCCTACATGGTAACTGTGATAAACACCTCAAAGTTTAAACGTCCTATTATTAAATTGGTAATTTTAATCATAAAAGGTAAGAAAAAAATATATTTTTTTATAGAAATTTGACTACATGTTACATAAATATGTTGAGCGTAACGTCAAAATCACTTCATAAATATTGTCTGTGTTTTTTTTTTTTTAAAGGTTTAAATGTGTATATTTTGAGTGTCTGGTACAATAGTCTGACCACTGATGTATTTCAAGCTGCGTAGTGTGTGGTTGAGCAGTGTTAAAGTCGCTCGTGCTGGGACGTTTTTTGCTCCAGAAAACTAAGGTTTTTAATGTATGGTAATTCCAGACTGAATTTTACTCTGAAAGAATAAAAGTTTCCTAACTGCAAGTGATTTTTGCTGCAAACGTAGATAAAAATCTTCCAGGATGCAATTTGCTTAGGTAAAAATGTTAGTATGATCGACTCTTTAATTTCAAAATTATAAATAAATAACAACAATAGAACTTCCCGGAAAGTTGTGATAAACTGACGATATTGCGCGAGTAGCAGACCCGTACGTGACTACAGAGAAAGGCTATTTTCCTTGACCGTTAGGATTTCTGGGACGAACACCCTCTCACAGCTAGGGTCATAAAATACGGTCAAACTCCTGCAAAAACATCCACCACCGCTCTTTGCCACTAGCAATTCAACGAAGTAAGCTAGGCGCAGCACTCCAATGAATTAACTTAGAAAAAAAATATACTAAATATGTAATTCTATCAGTACATTTTACAACACAACTTATGTATTATTTATTTTCTGGAAAAAAATAATATTATCATACGAATTATGTTATAAATGTGACAAAACTCAATAAGCACATTAACGGTGTATCGTTTTCTTCAATTGTTATATAGTAAACTAATTTCATACAATTAAATATATATATATTTTATAATATAGGCTACATTAAAATTTTGCACAGTTCTGATCTAAAATAATATAATGTATTAGAAATAAAAAATAATTATATTTTTTGGTATTAAAATAATTTTTAATAATATAATTTTTGTAACAAAATACGAACACACATATATAAAACAAGAGGTCCTCTAGAATTTTGATTTACAAGTTCCAAGCAAAAATTGTTTATTGTTAATTTTATTGTATCAAAAATCATTCATATATAAAAAAAATATGTATATCTCAATAGATGTAACATGAATACACCCTATCATATGCATTAAATATATTTTAAGTAATCCCTAATTAAGACCAAGTTTATTGAGTGTCGCAGTACGCAGCGTGTTTCAAAGCCCGCCGGCCGTGAAAGATCAGTACGGCCGCAGTACACTGCAACGCTCGGGCAGCTTTAATGAGGCAACTAATTATGCTAGACTCTTTATAAATATACTATCTTAAAGCTAAAAGTATAATTAAAAACATTTATTAAGACATTTTTTCGCATTGGGCTCTTCAAATCGGTGTAAATCGTATTTTTATCTGGGTGGCAAAGATAAAAAAAAAATATGTCGTGAATTAATCGCTTTATATCATATATATTAAAAATTTAAATTTTTTCTAACATTAATGGGTGTATTACAGTTTCTAGATTATTTTGGTAAGTTTATGGACAGTCTAAATTAAAAACTGTATAAATGGGTAGCATTTTAATGGACTGATGCAAGTTGCTGTCACCTAGGACTTAAATGCAAATTTTCGGTGATAACGCACAAGGTCTACAGCGGTAAACTTACGGTATGTTATTAAGCATAGTCAACTCTACCACAGTACAAAAATTCAGCTTTGGACAAATTGTTCACAGGTTGTCTTGGTTTCCTGGAGTAACACGAAAGTCTACGCGGGGAAGGGCGGCTACCTGATCCGAGAATGAAGGATAGGGCGAGATGGGAAGCGATAAGAGCTGGTTGGGTGTCCGTGTTGGAGAGAGAGATAGAGAGAGAGAGAAAGGCGATATTGTGGAAGACCTTCGAAAGATTCCCGCTAGATGGCAGGCCTCAGAGCTGCAACATTCGACAACCTCCCCTCACAGAAGCTCTCTCGCCACTAACTTGCCAAATCTCACCCGCTAGCTTATATACGTGCTGGCTGGCCATACAGTAGTACTAAACAAGCATTTATGAAACACTTAAGCTCATTTCCAACAAATTCTGACGAATGACTGTTTTTTGTCCTGCACCAATCCCCTTAAACCACACATTAAAGGTTTGATAACCTCCATGTATCATTGTAACATAAATTGCCCACTTCAGTGGATGAATAGACTGAAAAGGTTAAAATTAAGTGACTTTTTACCTCACATTGATGACAATATTAAAAATATTATATTAATTAATTAATTTTTTCTTTCTAATACATGCTCATAAAATGCTGGCCATTCTTACTGGAAAACACTGAACACTTATATTAAAAACATAAGTAAATAATAATTTTATATTATGAAATCAAATTTTCCCAAGATGTAATGCCACTATTTTTTTTATAAAAAATTGTTGTGCTTGCGTACACATGAAATGAGATCTGTACTTTTACAAAAGTTTCCTTTGAAAACCAGTTGCCGAGAAATAGTTATAACACTACAATAAATATATTGTAACTTTGCACAACACATGGCTATGGTTATTTTTTTTTTTTTTTGCAAATACGAAATATGTTTTTCGAGATAATACTAAGTATTTCTTACGAAAATGGGCGCATAATTTGACATTTTAATCGATGTTTCATTCATTCACAATTTAAAAAAAAAAACATGGTAAGATAATCGGATATTCAACAATTGGACTTTATTTGAATTTATCATGCCTATTAATGTGCCCAGTTTTAATACCGGAGAGCTATTGAGGGAACGGTTTTCAAACTGTTGGAAGTACTGGGACGACACAAAGCATAAACCCAGTATTACTGCGGAACACTTTTTTTTTTGTGGTGATACAGTTTGTTTTCATGTAAACGTACAAAATTTACAAAATTTGTGTAAAAAAAATTATACGAATTTTTCAGTTTCGTTTACGATGTGCGGTGACGTCACAACAGCTGCCCCCCCCCCCCCCCCCCTCAACGTTTTACACAAATATTTTTCTGTTTCGTTTACGATGACGTCACAACGATGCAGTGGCGTAGCCAGGATTTTTGTGTATGGGGGGTGTTAAGAAGCATTCGCCCCCCCCCCTACCCTCCGTATTGAAGGGGGGGGGGGGATCCAGGGTCCTCCCCCGGGGAAATTTGTATTTTAAGGTGTAAAATAGTGCTTTTTTTAGCAGTTTTCGGAACTTAAATTTAAATATTGTAATGGTAAAAATTTTTATTAATTTTAATATGAAATTTGTTTGAGTGATGAATAAGAAAGTAATTAAAGATTTGGTGCTAAGGGGGGGGGGGGTTGAACCCCTAAACGCCCCTCCCCCTGGCTGCGCCCCTGCAACGATGACGACATGACGGCTGGCGCCCGCGTGACCGTTAACCGCGCGCACGTGTGTCGTGAAGAGTGACCGCTGCCGGGAAACTGCGTGATTCCGCGACGTGACGGCCCGGGGGAGCTGAATTGTTGCCCCTTGGAAGGGCAGCCCATCAGGATTTTTCTGACAGTGGTGTTTTTGAAAGGTTGGTTGAATTGTTGCCCCTTGGAAGGGCAGCCCATCAGGATTTTTCTGACAGTGGTGTTTTTGAAAGGTTGGTTGAATTGTTGCCCCTTGGAAGGGCAGCCCATCAGGATTTTTCTGACAGTGGTGTTTTTGAAAGGTTGGTTGAATTGTTGCCCCTTGGAAGGGCAGCCCATCAGGATTTTTCTGACAGTGGTGTTTTTGAAAGGTTGGTTGAATTGTTGCCCCTTGGAAGGGCAGCCCATCAGGATTTTTCTGACAGTGGTGTTTTTGAAAGGTTGTCTGAATTGTTGCCCCTTAGAAGGGCAGCCCATCAGGATTTTTCTGACAGTGGTGTTTTTGAAAGGTTGGTTGAATTGTTGCCCCTTGGAAGGGCAGCCCATCAGGATTTTTCTGACAGTGGTGTTTTTGAAAGGTTGTCTGAATTGTTGCCCCTTAGAAGGGCAGCCCATCAGGATTTTTCTGACAGTGGTGTTTTTGAAAGGTTGGTTGAATTGTTGCCCCTTGGAAGGGCAGCCCATCAGGATTTTTCTGACAGTGGTGTTTTTGAAAGGTTGTCTGAATTGTTGCCCCTTGGAAGGGCAGCCCATCAGGATTTTTCTGACAGTGATGTTTTTGAAAGGTTGTCTGAATTGTTGCCCCTTGGAAGGGCAGCCCATCAGGATTTTTCTGACAGTGGTGTTTTTGAAAGGTTGTCTGAATTGTTGCCCCTTGGATGGGCAGCCCTTCAGGATTTTTCTGACAGTGGTTAGTTTAAGTTAGGTTAGGTTAGGTTAGGTTAGGTTAGGTCACTTTACAAACTAACCACTGTCAGAAAAATCCTGAAGGGCTGCCTATCCAGGGAGCGACAATTCAGACAACCATTCAAAAACGCCTTTGTCAGAAAATTTCCTGATGGGCTGTCCTTCCAAAGGGGCCAGTTTTCAGGATTATTTAAACACTTAAAGAAACGTGTCTTCAGAAATTGGACGGACTGCCATTCCAGTCGCTGTACAAACAAACCATTTGCCAGAAAAATGTATGAAGGGCTGCCCTTCCAAGAAGGGGCAGCATTTCAGTCGCCTCGACGGCCCTACCGCGTCCCCGCCCCTCACGTGACCACCCCCTCAACCTCACGAGCAGTTCAACCCTTGACATTTGAGCGTGTGTGCCGGTGCCGGCCTGCCTGGGGAAGTATTTTTAGCGTCGGAGGTCTGGAGACCATCGACCAATTACGAGATTGCCAAAAAAAAAAAAAAAAAATCCTATGCAAGGTGCGCAGCGAACCTTTTTTTTTTTTGCCTGGTATCCAGTGGCTCGTGCAGATTCTTCCCCCCCCCCCCCCCCCCCCCGGGAAAGGTTATTTGAAAATAATCAGTAGTTTATGTATTTTTTAAAAAAATAAATACAACGACAAAGAGTTTGGACAGCTAAATAATATCTGACTCAATATGCATCATCACTAGGGGCATGCAGATTTCGCGAAAATATTTCAAGAATAGCTGAAAGTTAAAAAGCTGTAGCATCGTCTGTGTTTCGTGATTGGGTGAGTTGTTTCTCCCGGATACATATCGAATGTAACCAACGCCAATCACAGTGATTTCAGTGCGGAAGCGGACGCGTACTAAGAGGCTCGGTCAAAAAAAAAAAAAGGAAATGGCTTCTCTCGCAGACGGCCGCCAATATCAAGGAAGAAACCTCTGGTGCGGGTATATACCTTGTTGCAGTCTAATAGGCGTTCAGATTTATTCGCTAAAAAATGCCTGCCCCTTGCAGTTATCATTATCATCAGGACAGCTACTGCCAACCAAGCAACTTCGATTTGTACATTTACGTGAAAGCAACTGTATCGCTACAAAAAAAAAAATTGGTCTCCGTAATACGGGGTTCTGACTCTTGCTCGGGCATTTATCCTTTGTATTCTCCTAGTATACACATCAGTTAAAGTTATTTGTGAATCGTTCCCTGAATGGCTTTCCAGTAATAACTGCGTACATAAATAAGCATAACAAAACCAAATTAAGTCCAACTGTTGAATATTCGATTTTTTTTCGTGGTTTAAAAAAAAATTGGTTGTCTGTAAAGTCGGTTTACGGACGATAGTTTAACGTGACAACGTCATAACAAAACATTGATGAAATGATTGCATACTTTTATGAATAAAATTTAATCATTTTTATTGAATTATCACTATTTTTTATGGATACAAAGAAGGAGTGAAATGAAATCTACAATTTAATTGAATAATTTACTTTTATTTGCACTCATTAATTCAAATATGTTTATTACTTTAACGAAGAGATTATTTTAACTATAACTTTTATACATGTTTGCTATTTAACTTCTTCCAATCTGTGTTATTCTGTTAAGGATAGGACGATGATAGGAAAAGTAGGAAACGAATGGGAGTGTTTCAAGATTAATGTGCCTCGAAAAAGTTAAATCGATGGTTGTTCCAATCGAGTGGAAGAGAGATAGATGGGGCGCAAGCGTACAATGAGCTTAACGGGACACGGCGTAACGGGACAATGTGCGTTACGGGACATTTTTTCGTGCGTGCAGCCGGCGTTCGTCGATTTATTAGGCGTTGTCACGTCAAAAATTATCGTATTTTGTAAAATATCAATGAATATTTAGAACTTTTACGCGTCCTGTTTTGTCCAGAATATCGGTTTTTGTATTATCGTTGGATTCATCTGTTTGTCGCTGTATTTGTATTTTCAATTCTTGTTGAAACTGTCTCGTCGTTGTCAGCCCATTGTTCGTCTGTACCGTCGAAATTCTTTCCTGCTGATTCCTTGCACAGAATTCTCTGTGCTTTCATGTGTTTTAACATTTGATTTTGGCTTGCTTTCTCTGTTTGTGTATTCATCTTTCATATTCATTCTTGTGATTCTCTTTGACGTACAATGGAAACCAGCAATTTAGTTTGCATATAAAAAGGTTTTAAATCAATCTTCTCCATTTGATGAATCATTCAAAGAATGTCGAATCATTCCAGAAAATGGCCTACAAAAGTTTTTGAAGCTACCCTCGGTATGCCTGGCTGTTCGTTTCCCCTTGATAGTTTATCGCAGTGTTTGTTTACATTTTTCAACGTCGGGTAATGTATACTGCCCACAGATTGATTCTTTTAACTTTCTTGCCGTCTTGTGCGCTGTTACCGCTGCGTTTTGCACACCACGTGTTGTATGTGTATGTATGTGTGTGTCTGTGGTAGGAAAAAAGCTGGTGCCGTTGTATCTCTTAACTCCGAGGAGGAAGTTTCTTTGAGTAGAAAACATCTCGGGCGATAGATCTAACGTTAGGATAAATGTTTATTGCCTCCCCCTTTACCACAACCCTTCCCCCTCCCTTCCTCCCAACCCCCAACCCCCCCCCCCCCCCCAAATCATAACCTGTCTGAACAGTCCGAACTGTTAGCGGTCTGTGTAACTTATCCTAATGCGAATGTCATCATATTGTCGCACGGGAACATGTCGTGTTAACAATTGCATTGCCGAATCTACTTTTTTTCATAAAAGCAAAGTGGCCAGAGTGCAGTAAATATAGATCGCCACAATTAGTTTGTTCAATTTTCATTTTTTTCTTCTAATTTTATTTTGCATTAAACACACACTAATCAAAAAATTTGTCGTGATATTCTTAGATTCCTATCATGTCGCCCATTCCTTTTTTTTGTCACTTTTTTTTAACCGGAAACCTGAAACCACGCATATAATTAGTGTTCCTCTTCTTCTTGTATGCTACCAAAGGACACAGAATGGGACATAAAGTTCAAGTTGACCAATATATTCGGAACAGGGAGATTTGGACCACTGGCCGCGCCATTCATGACGTCAGAGGATCGCGTAGACCAATCAGCGATCAGTGTGACAATCTGGGACATTGCTATTGTAGAGGCGCCTTTAACACCAGAAACCTAAAATTCGTTCTGTAAATGATTCAGTCAATAGGTATGGGCAGGCATTTTTGGCGAAAAGAATTGAATACCCATTAGATTGCAACAAGGTATACCCACAACAGCGGTTTCTTCCTTGTGATTGGCGGCCGTCTGAAAGAAGAGCCGTTGCCTTATTTAACCGAGCCACTCAGGACAAGTTTGCTTACGCACTGAACTACTGTGATTGTGTTCTGACAGTAGATACGTAACTGAAAGAAACATACCCAATCACGAAACACAGACGATACTACAATGTTTTGAATTTCAACTAGTCTCAAAATCTTTTCGCGAAAAATGCATGCCCCTAGCAATAGGTAATGTTGATTTAATGCAGTTTTTTTTTTGGACATACGCCATTGAAGTTTTGCAATGGCTTAATGCAAAACTGCAATGGTGTATGTCCAAAAAACTGCACTAAAGCTTAAGATTCATTGACCCCGAGCCGGACGCCCGAATAATCTGCATTCGTGTGTCTTAGTTTTTATTTTTCGTGTTATATAAGTAAAAGTTAGATTAGATTAGATCTCTTAAATTGTTTTCTGCCTGCTTTTATTTTTCAGCCAGTCGGTTTCAACAACCCTAGGTTATCGTAACTAAAAAAGTTAAAAGTTGATTGGATTAGGCTGTGACATTTAAAATGCTTTAAAATCGTCAAGATGTATTAATTCTATACTCCGTCTCACATTTACGTAGTAGTACAGAGGAATTGCCTACCACTTTGGCCAGATTGATATTAACCAACTTGTTAACATCAACAATTTTTATTTGTATGCCATCTGTAATTATAAGTTTTTTATTGTATTTTGAGACTAAATTTTTTTGTCAATTGACAACATTATCTCAGTGGTAGTCATTTTAACAAAACAATAATTCTATGCCAAACAAAAATTATTGTTTCACATGAGATTAATTACAACACATTCCATGAAATTAGAGCAGTGCTCAAAAGAGGAAGGAAAAAAAAATATTTTTATTGATGTAAAAATTTTGAAGAAAAAAATTGTTGAATATAAGATGACGTCTTGCAGTTACCATTCATATATAAATAACGAATATTATCATAAAATGCTCGTGATGAAATAAAACATAAATATGTATTTATAAAATTCTAATTCCAAATTTTAATTTACAAAATACAATGTTTCAGATGCCTGTTAAAAAAACTTATTCATTGCATTACAAACATTTTTTTCCTCAATGGTGTGGACCTGGCAACAGATTATCACAAGTAAAATTGTGACTGGTGTAGGCATGCCTTGAGCGAAACGTTTTGTTATGTTTGTTATGAAAGTTAATTCTTTTATTGTATTGTATAAACATGGATGTTTATGATAATTGTCGCGTAATACTGTAACTTCTTCAACAGACCACGCGTTCTTCAATTCCTTCAAAATAAATAACAATTTTTTTTTAACATTACGGACACACCACCACTTCATTCTGATAGGGTGAAATTTCCACTTTCTACGAAACATGCCACAAAAATTTGAACACGTCTGATTGCAAAAAACTTCCATGAAAACGGCCAGCCAATTCTTCCACATAACCATCCATACCTGCTGTCATGGAAAGACCTTCGTGAGATAGGGGCATTAAACGAGAGTTTGAGAACATCTTTATTGAAATATTTTGCCTTGAAATTCTTGGCGTAGTTTTACAAGCCCGGCCTTAAGGTCCATTGCCTTTCGGTGGGATAATATTTCGGGCCTACTGCATGCCGATGTGACGATCTTAAGTCTCAGGTTTTGCATATGTCTGAGGATGTTCTCACTGCAGTGTGTGATCATGGATCGGGTTTCCAAACCGCCTTGTTCGCTTCGACGCGAAGCGCAACTTGGGCGTAAACCTGACCAGAGCACCGTAACCAAACACAACGCCCGCGTGAAAAATGTGTTGTCACGGTTAGACGGTGTATTTGCTTTCTGGAAAAAAAAAAATAGAACCTGTTCAACGTAACCTAAGCTTCATATATATAATTTTTTTCGGAGCAATTAATCACGATAAGGTGAGCTTGTTCGCGGATTTACGCTCGTATTGTATATATGAAAAGTCGGGCGCGCGAAGATTTATCTGCGCAACCTGCCTTCGGCTTGAGAAACCGGTTGGAATCCAAGCCGCAAAGGATGTCGTCTAATTTATCAAGCGTTGCCAAAATCTCCGACTGCAGGAATTTTACTACCGCCACTAAGACAATTTACGAATGGCTGAGATACAGGGTGAGTCTGAAATCGACCCGTCCAACTTTGACTGCAGGTTTGAAAGTCCTTTCCAACGTCTTTGAGGTTGGAGTTGATCAACAGTTTTATTGTACATAGTAGAGAAAGATTTTTATTTATTTTTTAACTCTGGATCACTTTGCGTCTAGATAATGATTAAATGATCAATGTTCTAAATCGCAGCGAAACGTGTGGCTGTCGTGAAATGATTTCATTGAAATAATTGGGGAACAACGCCTTTATTTTTTCCACGTATGCTGGTGACGTGTTACTACCCCCCATTTTTTTGCATTAAGAAAAACATATTGCGACAACGAAATAATTCGAGGGAGTTGTAGAAAATTCGTTCGATTAAAAATAATTCAGACCAGAGGCGCAAATCTGTATGATTCGCAAGCTCACAGAAATCAGCAAGGAAAAGTGGGGCGGAGGGGGTCGGAGGGGGGCTGAAGGTTTTGTACGTGGGTTTTAACTGACACAAGACATCTGGACACGAAGCTTTAAAATTCGTATCCTGAAGGGGGTTAAACAAGTGATAAAAGTTTGTACGGAAGTTTGTCATCATTTTAAGTTAGAAACATGGAAATTGATGTTTATGCTTATGTATATAAATAAGTCCGTTGTATCAGTGTTTGTTTTAAGTGACTCATAAAAAAATGAGGTTCACATACTTTCCCATCGGGCACACGGCTAGTGTTTGTATGTAAAGGTTTGTTCTTTCAAAACCTTAAGTCTCCGAAAGTTCTTCACGGATTGCTTAAAAATTTTGACACGTTCGTTGCATTCGAATACGCGCTGACGGGTAAAAAAATAGATAAAAATACAGGTAGGTAAAAATTATGTATAAATGAAGGTTTGTATGTTCGTCTTCAGTTTTATAAAAATAAAGGTATAAATAGGAAGATGTAGACATAGAGATATAGATATATAGATAGGTATAGAGAGGGAGGTACACAAGTGTAAAAAAGATATAGACCTATAGAACGAGGTATATAGATATAAGATTTATATATATGAAGTTATAGATAGAAATATAGATACATAGAGATAGATATAGACATATTGAGTGATATGGATGGATTTATATAGACAGATAGAGATAAAGAGATATTTTATATATACATAGAAATATAGTGAGCATTATGGAGGGACATAGGTATATAGATATAGAAAACGATATATATATTACGCCGAAATGCAAATTAAATCACGGAATTGTTAATAATTCTAACACAATTCAATTAATATCACAAAGATAAGATGTAATCTCTTCATGTGTTAAAGTGTCATTTGTTCAACATAATTTTTACACCAAAATGCGTTTTTTTTAAAAAAGGAAATATTTCTTTGCTTATTCATTCATGCATTGCTTCTGGCACATTTAACACCAAAATACTTATTGATATATCCTTTTAGAGTTACAGAAATATCAGTTTCATAACTGAACGTAAATTTCCAAATGCTAGTGTTAGTGTTCTTAGTCGACTGAATGACAGATCAAGAAACTTTTGCGGTATTGATGTACCACATAGTGCTTTACCAATAACCAATAAGTCAATAAAATCAAAGTTTCTGACTGTGATTTTTGTATTAATATATATCAAATAATATTTATGTTAGCAAAATAGGTTCCCAAACCAAAACTAACTTTTAAAAATAATTCGGTCTGGGGCTTTTTACTTGAAATCAAACAATACTTAGATAGCAACCCCATTATTAATTTAGTCTCTATTTTATTGGTTTATATATAACGATTACAAGGATATTATGATAATCATATACCAAATATCAAGTATCGTTACTTATATTTTGATTGTTTAGCACAAATATTTAATTAATATTGGTTTGTAAGTTTGATAAATAAATCCCATGAGTCAATGGGGAATTTAAATTTGTTTAATATTTATTAACATTCATGTGCTGTCAGGTTGGGAGTAAATAGTATTTTGATCAGGAGTAAGCAGTCTGTTTACGAGTTTTTGTTTCCTCCTGAACGTAAAACCCAAAAATTTGGTTTACCCGGAAGTTTTAATATAACTTTAACTCTTATTGTTCATATAAATGGATAACAACTGTCCAACATTTTTTTTCAGTCTAAAATACGCACGTTATTTATTGTATCCACGCAAAATAAGTCTTGGTATCAAGCTAGCTAAGTTAGATTGTGAGTTATATTTTTTCCAGAGCTTTTAGTTTGACGTCTTTTTTTTTTTTTTTTTTTTTTTTTCAATTTCCTTGCAACAGCGTGGCTCAAATTTTTGCCTCGGTTCGTATCACGCGAAGGGTTTATTTTTCGAGAAGGAAAAAAAAGGGGGAGGGGGAGAGTTACATCAAGGGAAGATGTGTTGCCAATATTGGCCGTACGTTGCTTCCCCTCCTCCCCCCCCCCCCACCTTACCCACAGCTACTTCGGTCCGTCGTCCACGCTTTGATAACGGCTCCATACTAAATCTCTCCCTCCCTATTTCCAACCCCCCAGGGTAAACCCATGGGTGACCGTCCAGGTTTCTTATTGGCTACCGTTGGTAGGACCGGCCGTCCGCACGAGAGATGATCTCAAGATCAATATAGAGAGCCCGTTCCGGTATCAATTGGTATTGCTGCCAGCCCGGGGAGAGAAGGCTTCGACGCAAGAACTCGTTACAAGAGTGGAAATAACGTTTCGGAACGGTCCACCTGTTGTTCCACGAGGAACAAAAAAACCCTTGTCCAAAAAAAAAAAATAACGCGTGTTGTCACGGAATTGAATTTTGTTTGCTTTACGGTCAAATAATAGTAAGTTTTGCAAGGGACTCCGCCCAAACTGAGAAACTGATTTTCACGTTTCGCATTCAATCTTAAACTTGATATACTATAGAAAACTCTTACCATAAAATTGGTTGACTGTGTTGGTGTAGGAGGAAAAAATGTTAACGAGTCTTTCAGTACCTACTCGCCAGTGATGTGCAACATCTAACCTCGGTAATTAGCAAAGTCATGTGTGCTCATGTTGCAAATATATTCACAATACAAAACACGGAAATGATATGAGCGTAAAATTCTTTAAATAATGCCGAGCGTGATAAATATGAGCTAATTGTGTTTTCAACTACATTTCTGTACGCGAGTAACTCGTAGATTTCCCACCATGCCGCTAGAATTCTGCTGGAGCAGCTACATTGACTAACTAATAAATCATTTGATTAGCAGAGCGAAATTTTAAACTATATAATGAAACGGTTCCGATAAAAGAGAAAGATACTTGGGGGGGAAAAATACAAAACCGCGTCTTTGGATCTGATTTTCGACAAGGAATTTTCTTAAAATACAGCCCATCTTGTTAAAATTCATAAGTTAATTCTAAAAGTTTCCCTTTGGCTTTGTGAAGTTTGATTCGTGCCATCCGCCATAGCAGCACAGTCTGTTACACATTTGCGTTCCTCTACTTCCGTCGCATTTGCGAAATTACTCCAACCAAATGCCGTAGGCTATACCAAAAGCTACGATGTTACAGTCAAAAGAAGATTTATTTCTATGCCTAAGTGTAATTCCTTCACTATAATCTCGCTAATACGTGCATGGTTCTTTGTTTAACATGTTATCTCACAATTCATACACTTGAGTTTTGGTAGTTTCCGTTTCATGCATGGAACGGATTTAAATTGAATGTTATATAATTGGAGCTTATAGATTATAAATGGTTTCATCACTTCAATAAGTGTTATATAGTGATTTTGAGAAACTTTAAATACCAATATAATTTTTCAATCACTAACCAGCAGCTGAAGTGTGTGTGTCGAAATTCTGAAGTTTTGCATGATATCTTGCCAAGTAGGGACTGTAATCATTTTGAACTATGCAAACTAGGAATAGCTCTAACCGGTGTTGATTTATTAGACACAAGAAAAAAACAATGCTATGTTAACGACAACCCTTTCAAGAGTGCCAGGACGTAGATAAGCTAGGTGGGAAGTGCTAATTTTTATTTTTTTTTATTATGTATATAACTAGGGCCCATACATTTGCGGTGCATTTGTGTGGGTGGGACGGAATGACAAAAAAGTCGACAATCGCTGGTTCTTCCAGGGTGGTGTCGCCTCTAAGAGCATGACTGCGAACTGGCGCGCAGTCTTCTCGACCAGCGTAGGAACAACCAAGAAATTTGATCGTAGAAAATGAAGGTGAAACGCAAGTCCCTCCAGTGCTTTTTTAAAAAAAAAAAAAAAATATTTGCTACCGGTTGTTTCACGCCTAAATATTCCTCTGGAAAACGCGCGTTTTGGCCATTTTCTCTTTCCTCGAAGTATGAAGTCGGGAAGCCGAGGTCGGAAATAGAAACTACTCGACTGCCCTCAGCGCATTCTCGAATGCATTTCTTAAAACGGACTCGTCTGGAGCAGTTTGCAAACCGTGTGGTTCTTATCCGAAGCTCTCCACGCTGTGGGTGTGCCCGGGGTGGAAGGGGGGCCTCGATAGTAATCGTTCAATCGTTCGCCTAATCACGCTCCAAGCCGGGGCCAATGGAGTGTTCAAAGTGGCTGTTGGTGAGAGAGGATGGGTGAAGGAGGGGGGGAAGGGATACATTTTCCTGATAAGAGCGAGTTTTTATAAAGACGAGGAGCCGGACAGATTGCGCATGCGTGGGCCCGGATCGGCTATCGGTTATCATCGGTCGGCAGAGTCGGTGAACTGCACCCAGAAGGTTGGTCCCGGGTGCGCGATGTGGCCTTTCTGCTGCCGGCGGAGGGAGTTCATCGTGTTCGACTCGGAGGACATCAAGCACCACCAGTGCTACCTCGTGGTGAGTCCGCGTACTAACCCTGCCCTGGGCCGCTGGAAGCCCGAGTTACATCGCCTCGACAGGGGTGTATCTGTGTCGGCGAGGCGGGATGATAAGCGCCACGCTCGCTGGTGCTTCTAGCGCGGTGTCGCCTCTGGACTGGCGCGCGGTCTTCTCGTCGTGCACAGGACAACTGTGAAATCTGAGCGGTGACCGTAACACTATATGGCCGAGAAATGAAGATAAAGGTGTAATGCAAGTCCCTTTAAGTGCTTTCAATAATCTGTACCGGTTGTTTTACGACTAAGAATTACTCTGAATACATGCATTTTTAGCCATTTTAACTCTTCTAAAAAATACGGTTTAAAAACTTAATCCGAAATCAACAGTACTTTTCGGGCCTCAGCGAACTCTTAAATGCGTTTCGTAAACAGACCCCCACTCGGATATCTTGTGTAGTATTGAAATCACGTTGTTTTTCCTGAAGCTCTGCGCACCGTGTGTGTGCCCGGGTAGGCTGAGCCCTTAACATCTCAGGCCTCAGCTCACCGATTTTGGTGTGGAGTGATCCCCGTCAACGAAAACGGGATTCGCGCCGTAGGGGAAATGTGCAAACAACGGTGCTGCCATCTGTGGCTTATGGCGCGAACCCACGTTCACAAAAGACAAATGGAAACTTTAGAGTATTAACTGTTCGATGAATTTTAACAAAATGGGCAGTATTTTAATAAGAAAAATAATCCCTTTGCCGAATATAAGGTCCGAATAGGGGTTTTTATTATTTTTTCAATTTTTTTTTTCTTAGCTACTATAGGATCCGTTTTACTAAATAGTTTTAAAATTTCGCTCTGCAAAACCGAATGATTCGATAATTATCGACGTAGCTGCTCTGGAAACGAATTCTAGTGGGCGGGTGCAGAATCTACGTGTGATTCGTGTCTGGAAATGTAGTTTTAAAACACACAGTGTGTACACATTTATTTATTAAGCTCTCCATTATTTTTAAGAGTTATATTTTAAACTTCGTGTCCGAGTTTCGTTTTATAAGTGTATTTGCAACACAAGAACTCATTAATTTGCTCGTTACCGAGGTTAGATGTTACACATCTCTGACAAGTACTGAAAGACCAGCTCACATTTTTTTCCCTCTTCAATAAATTCGTAATATGACGATACTTAAATTGTTTGTAAGTGGTGTTTGCTACCAAAACAATTCCTTACTGAATGGTTTTATGAACTTACAATGCAAGTATGAAAAATCGTGTGTTATGCAGTTTTGTCTTTTACCATTCGTTTTATAGCCTTTGTCTTCGAAATTTTTAATTTTATTTTTAGTGTTTTATTCATAAATCGATAAAAAAAATAGATTTTCCCCCAAAAACCACAACTCAAGTTTTGATGAGTTTTTTTTTAAATTAAGTAATAATAATTGCTAACACTTCCGTGACATTTTAAACCCAATATTTTAAACTTGTTGAATGTGTGTAGATAATATTTGTGACAACAAGAAATTCATGTGCGGTGTCCTTTTAAATTTATAGAAGTAACCTAAAATTAAAATTTAAGACTAGAAAATATAAAAACAAATAAGACATAGCATGCGAGATAGTCTTCGTACTGCTTTTAATGATATGTAACCTCCCCTTCACCAAAAAGCCATGATTTAAATTAAATAAATGTGACTATGAGTGGAGACCGGGAAAACTCGGCGACTGACATCATGATTGATTAAAATAATTTCAGACACTTTGTCATACGTGCTGTTACTGCCGTCGAGGTTCTCTGTTTGTGGGAAGGATTGTTCTTGGCCGATGCGAGGAACCCTCAACACAAGGCAGAGCACGTCCGACGCTGGTTTCAAAACGCGTTACCGCGCGTTTCTTCACAAGCAACAGTCAGCTGCAACTCTTGACACAATAATGGTGACTGCACACTGGAAATGTGACCTACCCAGTAAATATTACAACGGAATATTTTTTACAGATGCGGCATATTGTATTTTATAGCTACGAACCCTTACATTTATGTTTTATTTTTCCAAGTGATTTTTTGGAAAAGTTTTTTAGTGTTTTTTTCTTCTGAATTCATATTATTCATTAAGCTTCCTTAATTTATTGTATTCAATAGTGTGGTCCCAATGTTCAGTGTAAAAGTGTTTTTTTTTTTATAATTTAGTGTAATAACACGAGTAAATTGCAAACCGGCCTAGTGCTGAATTTTGTTCGTGTATAAAATAAAATAAATAAATAAATAACAACTGTCGGGTCGCTGAGTACCGAGTCGTGACGCCTGGCAAGCGTTGGTAGTCCGTCTTTGAAGGTCACCGAAGCCACGTACTATTTCCAAACTGCGAGGTTGCTTCGGCTTCGAAGGCGAAGGGCTCGCGGACGTTTCGGTCGACGCTGTAGTCGCCATCTTCAGGGCGCGGCTAGAACCCACGAGCCAAGCAACCTCAGACAATGACCACGAAAGCTCACGATTCTTACTAGCACGTTTAAAAAAAAAGTTCCTGTGTTTTAAATATAGGCCCTAATACTATAAATTTAATTTTTTTTAATGTTCCAATCCTTAGTTTTTATTAGGGAATGTAAAAAGGGGAAGGGTAGGGAATAAGTAAGATTTAGTGAAATTTAAAAAATATATTAATAATAGCCTAAAATTGAGATTTTTGGGACACGGCTACGTAGAAATGGGTTAGTTCAAAACTGCATACCACATAACTGCGTGGTATTAGTTGATGCTAGGATTGGAATGTAAACATTTATCACCAGTAAACCATACTTACATTGACAGTTCTGTTTAAATTATGGGCGAGAACACGTTTCTAAAGAAGCAAGATGATTCAGGGTGTTGGGCTCTTAAATGTTCGAAGTCATCCGTCGTGCTTGATTTTTTTATTTTGGAATTTTTTAGACAGTCAGTTGCGACCGCGTGCGTCTGGGCCCGGCTCTGCGCTCGCTTCCGATGGTACATTCGAACGCCACGGCGCTGCCATCGCGCGTCCTCTCAGCCAGTGGAGTGGCGCCTAATGCGCGCGAAATTCAAATTTGCGCGCTGCTGTTTCGCGCCGGTAACTTTCCAGGGTTTCATTCCCGGACATATTTTCCTGGCATTCCCTGCCAATCATTTTATTTATGACAGCAATTTCCGAACACTTTGTGTGTGTGTGTGTGTGTGTGTGTGTGTATATATATATATATATATATATATATATATATATATATGCATAGATACATATTATATATATTGGTATTTCTATATATGATATATAATTTTTCAAAATCGGCCCATACCTTATATTTGTTTTTATTTGTACACTATTATTTAAAGGTTCATAAAAATTTAATGTTTTCTATTATCCTTAACTTCCGATATAATTGATAAACAAGTAATGAAAGTTGATGTTTAAAAATAACTATCGTTTTATTTATACTTATGCCTAGGCCATTTAAAAAAACGCAAAGTTTGACTTTTAGACAAATTAAATTTTGTTGTTTAAACAGCAATACTGAATTTTAATGATTTTTTTTTTTTAGAAAATATCCATCTTACTTGATGTTACTACATTTATAGTAATTCGTAGCATTTGTGATAATTGTTTTTGCTAAAGCCATTCAATATATATAGATATAATATTCAATGCTATAGCTGTTTCATTTCGTTACATTATTTATCCCGTGAGTAACGTGCGTATCAAAATGAAATCAGTGTAGGTTTATTTGAAACGCGCTTAATCTTTGATTTCCGATTAATGCAGTAACGTGACTGTCTTTAGCTTCGATAAGCAGGAAGATAACGTTCTAAGACTCAGTGAGATAAGACTGTTTGAGCGATTTTTTATTTGACACTATCAGCACAGTGCTTTTTTTTGTTTGCCTAAAAATATTTACACAAAATAAATTAGAAACTATTTCTTTTTCTTGTATTAAGCGTACAGTTAAAAAAAATTGCTTTAACTCTAAGTAACGCTTCTTGAAAAATTCATCCATTTAAAAAATAACTGCATGAGCGTTTTTATCCCAGCTTGTCGCAGTCCACGACATTTTCAGATCTTTGATAAGTGATAGGAAAATATATGAATTTTTAAACTGTTAAAAATGTGTTAACTTCAAATTTACTAAGAACGCTGGTGACAAGTTATCAAAGATTCTGCGATTTTCCGATTTTTTTCTTTTTGGTGATATCTTGGCAAATTCACAATATTTTCCTCTTGCAGTAATGGTTGATCATATAAAAAATAACATTTATTACTTGTTTGTGTATGCTTCTTGTAATACAGTAGTATTTACAAATATTTTTAAAGGTTTTCATTTATTTCATTCACCTGAAACCTAGACATTTAAGGTGAAACACAAATTGAATTGATTTCAATAAAATAAATTAAATGTTTCAAGAAAAATATTAGATAATATTTTTTTTGCATCGATGAAGAATATAAAGAAGACAGGAATTGGTCCGTAAATCAGTATATTTATTACGTTATTTTTTTTAATGATTTTTAGATGTTTTGAATATCTTCATATTAGTAATTACTAGGGGCAGGCATTTTTCGCGAAAAGCTCTGAACTCTTATTAGACTGCAACAAGGTTTACCCGCACCTGTGGTTTCTTCCTTGTGATTGGCGGCCGTCTGCGAGAGAAGTAGTTGCATTGTTTGACCGAGCCACTCAGGACGCGTTTGCTTCCGCACTGAATCACTGTGATTGGTGTTGTAACAATCGATATATACCTATGGGAGAAACTCACCCAATCGCGAAACACAGGCGGTGCTACAGTGTTTTAACTTTCATCTGGTCTCGAAATCTTTTCGCGAAATCTGCATGCCCCTAGAAATTACAGATATTTTTGAGATGGGATGTCAAGATGTCCGGCGAGATTTCGGATGTCATCACGACAGTCTGGTAATGAATGCTACTAACGTGAACGTACCGAAACACTTCGGAAGACGCATGAGAGACCTTTTTCTGACGCCCAGAGGGGCGCGTGTTGACACTGTGTTATGTGCCGTCGTCATGGAAACACTCCCGTTCAAAAAAAAGTTTCAGCAAGGTGTCGCGTTTCGTGGCTCGGGACTGGATCAATAAAATTAAACATTCTATGGTGTAAATTTTATTTTTCACCCTCGACGATGAATTTGAAAATAAGAAGTGAAACGAAGCGTCCCTCCTGTTTCGCGCGATAAACGCGTAACAGCGTCGATTCATACGTCATACAATCATGCTTACTTCTATCGTGATGATGATGATGTTTAATTTTTTTTTACCAGCGGCAAGGAAAATATGTATAATTTTGCTTTTATAATTTGAAAACAAATCACAAATCTTAAATGTCGTTAGCAGTATATAAATGGTTTCATCAGTTTAATAAAGTGGTTTTGCGAAAACTGAATACCATTTTACATCTCAATCCTACCATGAACATAGACCAATGGTGTAGTTTACAGTTTAGAATCAAGTGTTTTTTTTTTGTTTTTTTTTTTACCCTTTCTCGTAAAACTTTCTTAGGGCATCATTCATAAAGAAATAAAACTTAGGTTTTTCCAATATCCTAAACCCCATAATGTCTTTTTGGGAGGGCGGGGGCAAATTTGGCAAAATCGAATAATTATTTATGATATTTTAAGAGAAAAGAGTTACGACAACTATAGCTATATAAAAACATTAGTAGTATATAAATGTATGTACTGCGGCTGGGTTCGAAGTGAAGTGCCTGGTGCTGGTCCGCCATCTTAAAATGTGACGCCATGGCCGCCATATTGGATGACCTTGATCTTTAATTTTGACCTTGGCCTTAAGAATTTGCCAAAATGGTCAAAAATGACTTAAAATTTGCCAAAATTTCGCCAAAATTTCCTGTTTTTAGGAGAAAAAAAAATCCCGTCAAAAAATCTAAAAACAATGACAAATAAAAATTTCCCTATTTCAAGGGAAAAAATCCCGTTTTGAGGGATAATGTAACACTTTAGTCCTCAAAAAAATGCCGATGGCTTGAAAATTCCTAAAAGCTGCTTAAGACTCCTAAAATCAAGCCGCCCTATGCCGCCGAGGTCATGAATTCGACCATTAGGATGTCATGACCGACATTTTGAATTATAGCGTCATCATTAAAATTTGCTTTACGGCCGCAATCTTGAAAATCCATAATATTTAAGATATAAAATCGGGAAAAAATTAAATTTATAAAATATTATTTAAATAAAATTTTAATAAAATTTTAAATAAAAAACGCACATACGTCACGGAGTCCTCAATTCAAACCCGATGAGGGCTCAAAAGAATATGGCGATGGTTCCTTCCTCCATGGAGGTCACAAACAGACTGACCTCCCACCACTTATACCAATGCATATAAAATGTCATCCATTATGATGTCATGGCGGTCATCTTGATTTTGTCTGCTGGAGGCTGTCATCTTGGATTATGACATCTCAACCGCAATCATGTTTTCATCTGCTGGACCACCATCTTGAATTATGACATCACAACCGCCATCTTGTTTTCGTCTTTTGAAGGCCACCATCCTGGATTATGACATCATAGCCACAATATTGTATTCGTTTGCTGGATGCTGTTATCTTTATTTTCAGTACTTGCTTCTAGGAGTGCTAAAGTCACGTAGTGCACACATCGTATGCTAGATAGCGCTGTCGCCATCGTGTTTTCTAATTTATACTTCTAGAGTGCAGTAGTAGTTATAATTGTGGCATCCGTCGTCTTATCGGCCGTCTTGGCTACCATCCTTAAAATATGTATTTATTTTGCTCAAAATTCTGGAAAAAAAATCCAAAAATTACCAAAAAAATAGCTTTTTAAAATGAATTCGATCGGATACTGTCCTTGATTCGATATTTCGCTGATGCAAAATCAAATAATTTTAGGTTCAATATATTAAAATAAAATACCTTCAAATTAATACTTCATATATGTTACAGGTTTCAGGTGCAACAATTAAAACAACACATTTTTTGTTTACAAATACAATTTATTACATAAATTTTAACACTACAACATGGCCACTTGCGAAAGTAAGCAATCTTATAAACTTTTAGTTCTTAATTGGCTTTAACTAGCTAATTCTCAGCTCCAAACGGTTTACTGAAGACACAGACCAGCCCAATCATTTTCCTACATAGTGTTTTACTTCCCGACAGAGTTCCTCGATACTGTGTTCAACAGACTGCTTTACATCGTCGGAATTGTAAATTGGAGTATTCACCGTCCTTGAATTCGCACATCTTCACCTTGTCCTCGAATGGATATATGTTTTGCCATACACACAGTCAATCCACAGGTTGTATTTTAAAGATCCATGCGTTGTCTACTTCATCTGTAATCTGATTAATTATGTTCTGCTTGATAATCGTAAAGAAAAGTACAAATGTATTTTGACTCACTCAATGTGTTTAGATAATAGCTGTCTTTCAAAATTCCACGATGTGCAGATCTCGCCAGGTGGAATCCATTATCATTTACCTGCAATGCACGGGACTCTGTGTTGGATTTAGATTCATGTCCAGGCGTCACGGTAATTGGTTGCTGCACATCTGCTTGTGTGCTAGTACGCGTACGAGTCTCCAACCGAAACCGAGTAGGCGAAATGTCTGCAGGCAGTTCCACATTAGGCACACGGACTTCATGTTTACAGTGTCGTCTCAAACTATCAATATACGAGTAAACCAAAATTGATACTAATCACAGCGAAACATCATACGAGAAGAATTCTTCGTACATTTGCTCCTCTCGTGTCTTCGTTCATCGTGGGGTTGGGGGGGGGGGGGAAATGCGAACGACATATCGCAGTAGCTGCAAGGACGTCTGGACGACGAAGACGAAATTTTCAGACCCGAGCCAGATACTGAACGTAACTGCTGCAGTGCCCAATTCCCAGGTGTACTCTGAAGTACGGTCGATGCCACCGTTTCGAGTCTACTTTGCTAACCCGACGAATACGGGAAACAATCGTGGCCGTGTTTATTCGAAGGCGGACAGTTTGCGCGTGACATGCGGAATCCTCTGGGAGATCTCACAACTGACGCGGAAACACGAGAGGGACAAACGGACGTGTGTTTGAAATGGGTCGATGGCTGTTGTTTGAAGATGGTAGCGTCCTAGATGTTACGAGACGCCGCAGCGATAGCGTCCCTTGTGCCTTCCTCCCCCCCTCTTCGACACCCCTTTTTCCCTTTCCACTTCCCAACCTCCGGAGCACCCGATGACGTCGTCCTCAGGTTGACTTTGTTGAAAAGAGCGGTGGAGGGGGAAATGTTTTGGGGAGAAGTGGGGAGAGGAGGGGGAGGGTCTTATCTGGCGTCACGTGCCGCAGACACGCGTTTCCTCCGTGCCTTTTCGGCGAGATGACGCAGGCGGAGAGATGGTGCGAGCAGGACGGCGCGGGTGGAAGGGGTAACCATTTGTACACGTGCAGGGAAGAGCGGGGATCGTGGCGCTATCTCCCCTCCGCCTTCCACCTCACGCCTACTACCGAATTGCGCGCACCTTCATAACCTCAGTTGCCGCGTTGACGTCTTTTCGTTTGTCTCCAGCGTGGCTGGGAGGGATTCGTATTCCAACCCTCTCCCCCACTTTTTTTCTCCCCACCAATACCACCCTCGGACGTTCTCTGAGAGTCGTCGTCGTCGAGGAAATGCCTTGAGATCGTGTCGTTTCGAACCGAGCCGATGGGCTGAGGACTACGTCGGACGCCGATGTCCCCCAGCCGGCGTCGTCGTCTGCTAGTAGCCCGCACGCCATGGTACGTATGCACACCACCATAGAGTCGCGTCGACGCAGACTCGGGTCTTTTTTTCGACCTTCACGCGTGGCGCCATCTTAGCCTGACGCTTTCAGTGCTGCCCGGTGCTACTTTTTTTTTTTTTTTTTTAACTTACCTACGTCCAGTCACGGAAATTTACTTTCCCATAGGGGCGAAACTATCTCTAAACTTCCAGCAAGACGGCGATAAGGTGTGTGCGCACGCCCCCGAGCGGTTTCTTCCTTGAAATTGGCGGCCGTCTGCAGGAGTAACAGTTGCCATATTTTGGCCAGGTCACTCAGGACGCTTTTTCTTCCGCACTGGATGGTTGTGATTGGCGTGTATGCAGTATACACGTGCCTGAGTGGAACTCAACCGATCAAGAAACGTAGACCAACGCAACTATCTTTTACCGTACAGCTAGTCTCAAAATCGGTTTTTCCCCCCTCTTCGAAAAATTACTCATTTATTACGGAAACAGAAAAAAAATAACTTAATTGTAGAGACCTCCAGGATAGACTCCAATGTCCTCTACACACTTGGGCAAATGCCAACTGTTCATTGGCTGCTGACTTGTGAGTCGTCTCGACTGGGTGGTCTGTGATTCGACCCTTCTATGAGTGAGGGTCTCTAATTGGCCCTTAGTCCAGATTAACAGTGAACCAATGACAGAAGAAGCACTAAGGTATAATTATTTGAATTTTAGCATAACACGAAATGAACCCGCGAATTTTTCAGGTCCCTACTTAATTGACTTAATTTCAGATCGTACGTTAATAGCCGGGTTGCTGTTGCTGAAACTGTAGCGCGAATGATATTGGCAAAACCCAGTTTGATTGAAATCCAGTTATTTCACGCCCGGTCGCATGGGCCTTACAGAGCACAAGTAGTTGTGCCCAGACTAGCCAATTGCCATCTCGCCACGGGATCTTCACAATGGACCATGGTTTTTTGGGACCCGTTGACCTGAGGGCCTGGCAAAGTTTCCGGGCCATCTTCCGTTGCCTGCAGATAAGGTTTTTTTTTTTCCTCCTCGTCAGACACCTACCTCTGTTTCACAACATCCGAGGATGTCCAAGCAGGTGGGCGGAGGGTACGATAAGTATCTGTATTATCTTTGAAAGATTTGTGCAATGGGAGTGCATGACTTGATGTAAGTTTTTGGACATACGCCATTGCTAAAAAAATGGAGTATGTCCAAAAAACTTACATCAAGTCATAAGTTATCTGTGATGTACAAAAAAAAAGTTTTTAATCGTGCACATTTAGGTCGATGGTCGTGCCGAATTAACGATTTGCCGGATCATCGAACGTCAATATAGTTTTAACAGGAATACCAAAAAAAAACTTAATACACGGCAGTTACGATGTTGAAAAGAAAAGAAAAATGACAGAACTAAAAAGACGCATGCAACGTGCAGTTGGATGTTGTTACGACGGTCAAAGTCAACTAACGTCAAAAACTACCCCCCCCCCCCCCCCCCCCAAAAAAAAAAATTCAAAACACGACCGGCTGTATCGGTGCCGGAAAAAAATATGACGTACAGAATCGAATATTTCCGGAGTAAAGAGCGGTAACCCGTGTAGCAAGCAAGTCCCCTGTCTTCTCACAGGTGGTGTTGACCTTGCATCGTGCGTTGGCAAGGCGACAACGTTTTATCTAAACAACTGACATTTGTTAGGGCTCTGTTGCGATGTTTGCTGGGGTAAACATTACATACACGTAAAAAAAAAAAAGTCTGAACTTTTACAAAGATTCCTTTCCGCACCAGTTGCCACGAAATAGTTTGTAATACTACAAGAAAGATATTTTAGCTTCGTAGGCTACTACACATGGCTATAGTTATTTTTACATATATGAAATACGTTTTTCTTTCTAATTAATACTGAGTATTTCTTATGAAAATAGAAGCTTAAATTTAATATTCTGATTTATTTTTTCATTCAGGCATATTTTAAAAAAAACATGGAAAAGCTAATCGAATATACAATAATTTGACTTTATTTTGTTTTATTTTGCTTATTATTTCCTTAGTTAATACTGGGAAAATTATTCAGGGGACAAATAATTTTAACAATTGCAGGCACTGGGCCATCACAAATCATAAATTCCCGGGTAGGAATCCGAACCGAGTATTACTGTGAACACAATTTTGTTAGTGATACAGTTGTTTTCATGTAAATGTTAGTACAATTCTACAAATATCTGTCATTTTACGATGAATATTACTGTTTTTTTTACAAAAAAAATTACAGTAACACTGTAAAAAAATTCTGCAAATTTACGAACTTTTCTAAGAAGAATACACCTCAACTAAACGAGGGGTTATTCGTTGTTTTACATAACTGAATATTCGTAGAACCTGCACGGGATTTCAATTCCGTAATTCTTTGTTCCGTTCGTAGACAAGGTCAATGTGCACGTGCAAGGAAGAATAGTGTTAAGTAGACGTAAGCAGTGTTAAGTGCCTACCTAGGCACATACATGGTGTACAGAATTTACAAAAAAAAAAAAATGGTTGTCTGTAAAGTCGGTTTACGGACGATAGTTTAACCTGACGTCATAACAAAACATTGAAGAAATGATTGCATAGTTTTAAGAATAAAATTGAATCATTTTTATTGAATTATCACTATTTTGTATGGATGCAAAGAAGGAATGAAGTGAAATCTACAATTTAATTGATAAATTTTCTTTTATTTACAATAATTAATTCAAATATGTTTATTACTTTAACGAAGAGATTATTTTAACTATAACTTTTATACATGTTTGCTATTTAACTTCTTCCAATGTGTGTTATTCTGTTAAGGATAGGACGATGATAGGAAAAGTAGGAAACGAATGGGAGTTTTTCAAGTTTAATGTGCCTCGAAAAAGTCAAATCGATGGTTGTTCCAATCGAGTGGAAGAGAGATAGATGCGGCGCAAGCGTACAATGAGCGTAACGGGACACCGCGTAACGGGACAATGTGCGTAACGGGACACTTTTTCTTGCGTGCAGCCTGCGTTCATCGATTTATTAGACGTTGTCACATCCAAAAAGCCACGCGATTTGAAAACTTATCGAGATATCCGAATGGAGTCTGTTAAAAGCGCTTAGGAATACTCGGAAGACGAATTAGTAGTTCTGTTTCCGTGTTGCCATTTTTAAATTGTATTTTAGAAGAGTGGAAATAGCTAAAACACGTGTTTCCAGAATAACTTTTAGGCAAGAAACCCCGATACAGATTCTTGAAAGCACGACTTATGTGACAAAAATTTTTAATCGGGTAATTTTAACTGTTCATGCAAAAAATTACTTTGCTAGCTTAGTAACTCTTTTGCTTTATTTAGCATCTTTTTTAAATAATTTGAATGTATTTTTTTACTGCATGACTAGTCAAATTTACCTGATTAATTTATTTTTCCTGAATCAGCCATCCAAATAATTTGCCCCCCCCCCCCCTTCCCCCTTTTCTTGGCATAAAACTGTACTATGTTTTATTTTAGTTTGAATTGTTTTTATTAAGTGTATTTTTATTTCTGATTTGTGTAGTAAAAATTAAATTATTGTAGTCGTTTCATATAATAATTTGTTGCGCAATGGGAATTTAAAAACATAAATAAAAAAATGCATGTCACTCTAAAACGACGACATTTGAAAAAAAAAAATTCAGGACTGTAGTTACTGGCCTATCAACGTTTCTCGGCTTGATGTCGAAATATGGGACTTTTGTGCAATAACGAAATTCATTCTCTTGAAATAATTAGCTGATTTGAGTGTATAAAGTGTATGGTAACCATTAAAAAACCTTATACTCATGAGGAGAAAAAAATTAATGTCAGGTTAGCTGAGAATTATTCAACTTCAATCACGTTGTGATGGAGGAAGATCCGTTGTCGACACGAAAACGCGGAGACGATGTTTGATTCGGTTGTAACTCTTAAGCCATGCGACCCATTTCGGAACGGTAGCTTACGGGCAGTAAAAGCACCGACCATTACCCGTGGAACTGGGTTATAGGTACACGCACGTGTCGAAAACCCCGCCCTGTTCCGACGGAATGGGCAAGTTGACGTTTAACTACTTCAGTCGTACGGAGAGAGGCCTGCGCGCTTGAAACATTACGCGCTCGTCTGTTGAACGATTAAATCAAACCGTTCCGGTGGAGATTTCGGAGTGCTCTTTTTCGGGAGGAATAAGCGTGTTTTTATCGGACACGCCGTACGGTTTTTATTTTTCTGTTTCCCGGGGCTCAAGACTCGGCCCGTAAAAAAAAAAAAAACTTCATTCCGTAGCGAAAGCCGTGTCTGAAGTCTTCTGAAGTGTACACTTACAGGTACCCGGAAGACTCAACGCAAGGGCTTACGCATGCGTAAAACTAAACTTGTTTATTCCTTGCGCATTTCCGGATAACGAAACAGTGCCACCTTGTATTTGTTGGTGAAACATTTTTTTAGTAATTAAAAATCTCCCTAAAAACACTTTTCACTTTATATTTTACTTAATGAACCAAAAAAGTAAAGGTTTGAAAACGTTTATAATGACGTTCCAATAAATGCATGCACGTGAATACCTACTGATCGCGTCTTACTGGACTTACAGCCACGGTGCTGCCGTCTGTGGAGGGTAGCGCTAATTGAAGTTTACAAAGCCAAAGGGAAACTTTACAGTATTAACTGAGCAGTATTATGATAAAATTCACTGGCGAAAATCAGGTCTAAAGCAGGGGTTAAATATTTTTTTTCCCAAGGTTTATTTAAAAGGTTTATTTAATAATCAAATATGATACTTGTGGGCTGATGTTCAAACTTGTACATGTCCGAAAACATCAGCAAATTTACGAAAAACCTTGGATTATGTTCAACCATTATTCTCCGTAAATTTAAGGTGAAAGTTTTTTTTTTTTTCCCTTAACAGTATACGTGCACCACTCGGAGTGGCAAATATGTGCTAAGCTTCGAGTTCAGTGAATACCAGCCTTATGCCACAAAACCAAGCGAAATTGCAGAACTATGTGAAGTTTTACAGATGGTCATGAATTCTGTGTAAGGGTGAGCTGGCCTGTATTATTTTTCTTTCTGTGACAGAACATTTACATTTCAATGTGTGAAAGGTAATGATCGTGAACCGAACCTTCTTGAAATCAGTATAAGTGTTTTCGTGCCCAGCGCTTGCGTGAAAGGGCGCACCAGAAGGAAGCAGCGGTCAATCAGGGTCAAAGTTCAACCTTTATTTGGAGTCTGAACAATAACTCTTTCCACTCTCTCTTTCTCTTTCTTACTATATAGTTCCTTCTCTCTTTCTCTCTTGCTCTCTATACCTTTTTCATTCATATTCTCTCGTTATTTCTTTCTCTTACTTATTTTCCTTCTCTCTCTCTCTCTCTCTCTACTCTTTTTCCCCCCTCTTTATCACTTTAATTTTTTTTCTTTCTGGCTCTTTGTCTTTCTTTCTCTTCCTTTCTTGTTCTCTCTGTCTCTCTCACTTACTCGCCGGTCGTTACGACGAAAGGTACTTTTCCTGTATCGAGTTCCTGTCACTTCAGAGCGACCACCTATTTTTTTTTTCTCTCTCGCTACTTGCAAACTTGAGAAGCGCCTCGCGCCCGTGTAAAACCTTCCTTCAACCTGAATCCCTGATGGGAAAACTCACGCGAAATGTGAAACGTACTGATAATTTTTTTATTGCCGTATAATTTCCTTTTATTTTTTTATGGAACTATTTTTTTATTGGTCAATAGAACCGATAACTTCTGATGTTGCGATTGAAATATATATATATATATATATATATATATATATATATATAGAGAGAGAGAGAGAGAGAGAGAGAGAGAGAGAGAGAGAGAGAGAGAACATACTATTATTTACGAAAAAGCAGAGCACGTTTATTTATTTGAAGCTAGCTGATGTACCCGCGCTTCGCTTTTGAAGGCAGAACTATCGCATAGCTCATTAGGCCCTTTACATGCCCCACCTCGTGGGTACGCCACTGTCACACCTTGACTAATAAAAAAAAACTATCTTATTTTGAAAACTAACTTATGAAAAAAAAAACAATGTAATAATAACTCAAAGACGTGATCATTTTTAAGGGCCTTCAAATTAACATTTATTATTGATGACAAATACTAAAAGTCTTAATTGAGATCCTAACGTGAATAAAGCATCAATAATACAACAACCGTTGCCATGGAGATAATCGGGAAAACGTGGTCAATAATCGGTAATAAACAATTAGTTAAAAAAAAAAACTAAGACAAATTTCGAAAAAATATATATATATCAGTGAGGTGCAAATGGAGACCCTCCCTGGAGAATAGTCACTTACTAAATTTACGGTTGTATGACTCACCGTCTCCGCACTACGTGACCGTATTAAATAACTATTGAAAAATACATGCTAAATTTGAATTATTTTGTGGTACATCACAGAACTATAAAAAAGAACATGTGAACGATATTTTAAGTACTCACCGTAGTGTGTGACATCCGAAAAAAAAATAGAAAAAAAAACGAATACATGTGTTCCCATGCAGCAAATACACTTATAATACGAAACTCTTTCACGAAATCTAAAATAATGCTGAGCATGTTAAACATGCGGAAAAAAAAAAAAAAAAAAAAAAAACTGTGTTTTCAGCTGAATTTCCGGACGCTAATCACACGTAGTTTCCTCGCTCGCCGCTAGAATTCTCTGCCGGAGCAGCCACGTCGACTATCGGAACATTCCGTCTGCAGACCGAAATTATGAGTGAAATGGCTCCAATTGAAGGGAAGCCTTCATTTCACAGACGGGAGAGCCACACCCGAAGTTCATGCTCGCTTTTTATCTCATTGTATAAACCGGTGTGGCATTAAATTTTGCGGTCGATTAGGATAGGTTAGCTACATTATAAATACTCTAAAACATTGTGGATGGTTGGTTTTATTAGGTAAGTATAGCTACATTAAAAATACTGTAAAATCAGTTTATGGTTGCTTAGCAAATAACTTTAATATGTTGCTATCCAGGGCTAGGAAACTTTTTACATGATTTCACAGTATCTTTAATGTAGCTATCCTAACCAAATCAACCGTCCACAATGTTTTAAAGTATTTATAATGTAGCTAACCTAACCTAATTGACCATTAGTTATCATGAGTTACAATGAACAAAAAAAAACCGAGGATGCACGATCGGGTGTTTGGCTCTCTCGTCTGTGAAAAGAAGGCTTCCCCCAATTGAAGCTTCGGACATGATTTTCGACGAGTGAATTTCCATTCAAAATACTGACCTTGTTGTTTAAAATTCATTCAAAGGTTTCTCTTTTTTTGGCTCTGTGAACGTTGGTTCGCGCCATCCGCAGGCCTCCGACAATTCTCTAACCTAAAACATGACTATAACTTTGGGGGTAGAAAAAAAAAAGAAATGGGAGAGCACTATCATGAGGTACCCGAGACCTAGTCTCCTACCTATACAGGTGGGGTAGGGAAATATTCACGAACTGAAAGAAAACATAATTAAACAATTCAGACACAGATTTATTATTTACCCCATACTTAAAAGTTCACAAATAAATAAACTCTAATAAATTAATAACAACCAAATCAGAACAATAACATTAACGCGATTCAACATTATTATTTATTTATAGGCAACATGGCTGCCCTCCCTTCGCCGCAGCTCCGCTAAGGTTTCGTCCACGCCTAGACCACTACTGGTATGCCTCCTACCAGACGCCGCGCAACCGATGACGTGACGCGAGTCCGGCGCGCGGGTTTTCTTAACGCCCTTGGGTGGGGGCGGGGATTGTTCCAGAAGGCTACCGGCGTCCAGCCGCCCGGCCACCGGCCTGTGCGCCCCGCCTCCGCCGCCTCCGCCGCCCCTGCGGCGGACGTCGACGGCCACCCCGCCGCCGCCGAGACCTGCGGCACCCGGGTGAGTGTAGCAGCAGCGACGAAGAAGCCATGTCGCGCCTGGCCCGTCCTTCACGCGCCTGGCCAGGACTTGCGGGAGAGACTTATAGCTCTAAGGGATCGTCCATTAATCACGTGAGGCTCGAAAAGGGGGGGGGGGGGGGGGCGTCGGGAAAAATCACGAAATATCACAAGGGGGGAGGGGGGGTGTAGAGAGATATCACGTGTATTTATTTTTTCGCGCGATTTCTACTAAACCGAAAAGGGACGCGTGACCTTGACTCGCCGTAGCCAGACAACAATATCCCCCGCCCGCCGCAACATGAACCGCCCGGCTCGGCTTGCCAGTCGCCAGTAAGACTGTGATTTTGGCGCCGAATACATGCGTAAATCACATATAAGCCTTTCCTTTATTATTTTTATGCCAGTGAGAATAAACCTGGACATTTTTATCACTGCTTAATTTTCCAGAATTAAATTAGATTATACCTATATTTAAAGATACTATTCTGAAATTTTTAAAAATATTTTGTACCAAAAAAATACACGTGATTTATTGGGGGGGGGGGGGGGTAGTCTGAAACCTCGCCACTAATCACTAGGGGGGGAGGGGGGGGGGGTTAAAAATTTGCTGAAAAAACATCACGTGGTTAATGGACGACCCCTAAACGAGAACGCCATTTTTTTTATATAGACCTTTTGAGGCGTGTGCCCCGCCTCGCGTGAGTTTTAACTTCGTTTTGCTATAATTCTGTTGCCGTCATTTAGGACGTATTTCATTTCTTCAGCTCTAGTTGCCCTTTAGTTGCATTGCCTACTGAGCAGTAGTTTGTGTTCAGTCTGTTTTTATTATGCTGTGTTCATGTTCATTTAGGGAATCTGAAGGGAGTGGTACGGGAATAATCCCCTCCCCTCTCTTTCCGTTCGGGGAAAATCGGCTGGTCCGTAGTTCCTTCCCCAGAAAATTTTTTCAAAAAATTATTATTTCATACATTTGTTTGACTATCTTAAGACCTTTTAAAAAAAAATAAGCGAAATTTTTAAATAAACAGAGTCATATATATAGGTTAATTTAAGCTGGTTAGTTGGTTAATTAAAAGAGGGCCCCTGATTCCGCTCCTGCCCTCCCCCCCCCCTTCCCTGAAAACTACGCCTTTGGATCACGTGATCTTACACAGAGTGCAGCACTGTAGATACATATAATGTGTGTGTGTGTGTATTTGCTGTGAAGTAGATTTTTAAGAGAAACTACAAATTTATGTAATAACTTTCATGGGAAAACTATAAATGCAGCCATTTTTCATGTGCACAATTTACTTCCAAAATTAGGTAAAACTATAAAAGATTGTTAAAAAATTACCCGGAAAATCATAAACTCGCTTAAAATGAACGAAAAAAATTATTATTGCATCCGTTTAGAGTTATTTTTTTCTTGTCGTTTTCATTTACGTATGTTGTTTTGCATATTTTTTTTTTACTCGTGTTTGTTTGTGTATTGCGTCCATTCAAGTTTCCGAAGGTTTTTTTTTTCCAACACGTTGGCGCACACTGCGTGCAAATAAGTAGTATATATTGGCCAGTCCTGCGCCAGGCTTCAGGCTGTGGTGCTTTATGCCTACCGCCATCTTGGATTGTGACGTCACGACGGCCATCGGGGGTTTTCCCATGAAAAATATAATTTTTTTTAATTTTTTCAAAATTTTTTTGAGATTTTTTGGTGGAATCGTTTTCTTAAAAACTGGAAATGATGACAAATTTTGAAGGTCAGTGTCATTCAAGATGGCCGCCGTGACGTCAAAATCAAAGATGGCGATCGGCACCCAGCCCCACAGCCTGTAGCCTAGGGGAAGCCTTCATTTCACAGACGAGAGAGCCACACCCGAAGTTCCCCGAAGTTCATGCTCGCTTTTTTTTTCGTTCTATCTCGTTGTATAAACCGGTGTAGCATTAAATTTTGCGGTCGATTAGGATAGGTTAGCTGCATTACAAATACTTTAAAACATTGTGGATGGTTGGTTATATTAGGTAAGTATAGCTACGTTAAAAATATTGTAAAATCATTTTATGGTTGCTTAGCAAATAACTTTTTTAATATGTAGCTAGGAAACCGTTTACATGATTTCACAGTATCTTTAATGTAGCTATCCTAACCAAATCAAGCGTCCACAATGTTTTAAAGTATTCATAATGTAGCTAACCTAACCTACAAAAAAGTAAACCCCGTAGATGCACGATCGGGAGTTCGGCTCTCTCGTCTGTGAAAAGAAGGCTTCCCGTAGCCTCTAGCGCAGGACCGGCCAGTACGTATACACGACCGTGGCCATTTTCGCCACTCGCCGAGTCTCTGAAGTGTTAAGTCTTCGCGACGGTGGAGGCGTGACCCGTTTGCCGAACGACTGTGACGAAGATTGAATAATAAGCGTCGATGGCACGGCTGCCGGGGAGGTCATACCCCCTTTCCCCCCCCCCCCCCCCCCCCCCCGACATCCCCTCATCCCAGACCGCGACCGCGTGCGCATGAAGATTCGCACTTAAGTTTCTCAATCGCACCGAGTATGGCGACGGACTACCGGCAGAGAATATTTAATTCTCTAGTTCATTGGCAGGGACCGGAAAATGTTTTGCGGATTTAGTCAGTTCGCAACTGAACGTCTAGATCGGTAATAGTTTCGTAGAATCCGCGTGGCACACGTGAAGCACCAAAAAACATTTTAAAAAAAATTTGTTGTCGGTAAAGTCGGTTTACGGACGATAGTTTAACGTGACAACGTCATAACAAAACATTGATGAAATGTTTGCATACTTTTATGAATAAAATTTAATCATTTTTATTGAATTATCACTATTTTGTATGGATACAAAGAAGGAGTGAAATGAAATCTTCAATTTAATTGATAAATTTACTTTTATTTGCACTCATCAATTCAAATATGTTTATTACTTTAACGAAAAGATTATTTTAACTATAACTTTTATACATGTTTGCTATTTAACTTCTTCCAATCTGTGTTATTCTGTTAAGGATAGGACGATGATAGGAAAAGTAGGAAACGAATGGGAGTGTTTCAAGTTTAATGTGCCTCGAAAAAGTAAAATCTATGGTTGTTCCAATCGAGTGGAAGACAGATAAATGCGGCGCAAGCGTACAATGAGCGTAACAGGACAAAGCGTAACGGGATAATGTGCGTTACGGGACACTTTTTCGTGCGTGCAGCCGGCGTTCATCGATTTATTTGATGTTGTCACGTCAAAAACGCCTTTTCTCTGGCGACAGGCACTAGACCGAAAGTCATATTGCCAACGGAAAAGTCATTTGTCCGACAGTCATCTAACTACCGTCGTTTCTCCAACATTTCGGTCAAATGACTTACGGTCTACTAACTGCTAACTTCCTACAACAATGTTTTTTTTATATTTCACTTTAGCTTAGCTCCAACCCGTGCAAAGAAACCAGTTGCCAAGAAATATTTTGTAATACTACAAGAAAGATATTGTTACTTTGTACAACACATGGCTATGGTTATTTTTTCAAATACGAAATACGTTTTTTTTCGAGATGATACTAAGTATTTATAACGAAAAATTGGTGGATAATTTTAAATTTTAATTGATGTTCCATTCAACCCAATTTTTTTTCTTTAAACATTGGGAATATTCAATAATTGAATTTTATTTTGTTTTCTTATGCTTATTAATATGCGCAGTTAATACTGGAAATCTGTCAGGGAAAGGTTTATAAATAAATTTAACTATTGGAGGCACTGTAAAGCCTGCCCGGGTAGGAACCCAGTATTACGGCGAACAATTTTTTTTGTAGTGATACAGTTTTGTTTTCGTGAGAGAACGTACAAATTTACAAATATATGTATTTTTACATTGATAGTTCCGTTCCATTTACAAAAAAAAAAATACTATATTGAACTTTTCTTTCTCTTCCTCCTTCCCCTTTTTTTTCCGTATTCGTCCCGTCATGGGTGCCTGTTTGTGTTGTCTGCACGGTTTTCACAGCGTCTAATAAATTGAACCTCATTTTCGGTAGTAGGTATATGGGTAGGAATTTGAACTAAATACAACGGAATTTGGACCGACGAGTTTCCGCTGCAGGTTCGTCTTGAACTTATAGACAAAAAAGAGCTTCGCGATTCTAATGTGTGGCCTTGAACTTTCTGCTGAAAAAAAACAAACTTTTTTTAAATTTGTTGGAAATAATAATTATGGTATTTAACATGGAACACTGGGCTCTGTATGATGTTAAATGAAAATATTTTCTACAACCAACTAAAAACTTTTCGCAGTCGTAAAATTATATTATTTAAATAATAAAATTATTTTCCATGCAATTTTTTTCTGACGAGTTGTTACCCCCAAACGCTTAGTTTTCCATTTTAAATAATTTCTTTATTGTTTGTAATAATTATTTTTTCCCACCTAAATAATAATTTTTTTTTACCTAAAAATGCAAAGGTAAACCAGCATTGTGAAAAACGTGTTTAACGATAAGTTGCATTTATAGACCTGTGTTTAAAAAAAAAATGTTTCTTCGTGATAAACCTGCAATTAGTTTTGTCGGTCGAATTTAAGTACAAGACACGTTGTTGTTGGAGCCTCACTAACATACGACCGTCTTGGCATTTCTCTTCTATATACTCACCCATTCTGTGTCCACGTCGTGTGGATTATACTGAAATCCGTCCAGTTGGAACAACAACATATTGAAGCCTACGTGAATTTGAGGTCAAAGCAACTCAATAATAATCTTGTAAATAATTATGCTTAAAATTGTAACTTTTATATCCTAGTCTATACTGAAGAAACTCCAATAAACTTAATGCAAACGTCTATTTATTTTCTTTTTTATTTGATTAATGTTTGTTCCTTTTTATTTTTTTTATTAACTTAACACTAGGAATGGTAGGTACTATATTTGAAGATTTTTGGTCGTTGTGTTTATTCATAGTTTATAATAACAAGGTTATTATAAAGTTTCCCCTTATCTTATCGAATAATGCTTAGTCAATTGAAGAGGTTAAAAAAAATTCCGTTTGGTCACTGTTATCTTAGGAAATTATTTATCTACGATTCACCCAATTTCCACTGTCATACAAGTTAAGTTGACTGTTGACAAGAAGATAACAACTTCTCATAATTATTTTTCAAGCTTATAATTCGTGTTGGTTGTAACCTGTCTGATACTTAGTTTACTGTGTGCATTTTAAAGGGCATTTACTCTCTCTTACGAATGCACATTTCTGCTATTAGCGTTTTGGTGTAGTCTGTCGTCAGATACACGCCTTAGAGCGAAACAGTTTTATAATTTACTAGCTGCAGTACCGAGCGTTGCCCGGGCTTAACACAGGGTGAAAGCGCTATATGACAGTGAGGTGAACATAGATAAATGACACACAATTACTGTTTGTAATGTCTATGACCTATGATTTTCTGTTTACCCATGGCGATCGGTTGAACGGTTTAGAAGTTGATGCGCTGCAGCGCCATCTAGCGGCGAGTTACAAAAAAATGGATAGCATGGAAACAATTGTCCCTAAAAACTTCGATGTGATAACTTTAAGACTATCGGTCAAACGGTGTCGGAGTTTATCGATGTCATACATACCAACGTCCAATTTGATATATGTAGATAATGTATGCAATTGTACATGTATACCTTTATAATTAAATGCAATTATTATGTTTCTGAAACATTGCATTTTTGAAAGGAAAATACGTAAAGAGAAAAATGTTTTTATATATATAGTATCTATGTGTGTGTGTGAGTGTGAGTGTATTTATCAAGAGCATTATCTCATTACATTCCATTTTCACTTCTAAGGAGACTTAACTGAAAGACACCATCTTTGTTTCAACTATTTTGTTTTAACTTTTTTCATAATTTAATATTAAAAATGTAGAATCTGTTTGATTATAGCGCATAATTTAATGTGCTGCCTTGTTATTAATAGTGATCGACTGCTACAACTTGGTTTTCGTGTGAAATAATAAATTCTTTTTGCATTGAAGTATTATTTTTTTATTCTGAGTGACTACAGCTGTCAATAGACACTATTTTACTGTCATAAAATAAGAATACGAGTTGATTTTAGAAAAATCAATAAATAGTAAAATTATAAAAAAAAATCAAAATTTATAATAACTAACAATCGTATACAAAATAATATTTTTAATGTTAATAAGCCGAGCAGAATTAAGTCGTCACTGTACTGCAATCAGAGCATGAGAGACTCTATAGCAGCACACGTTTTTTTTTCTCTTATGCTAATACGTTGCTGCTGAATAATTTGTGCGTCGACAGAAACTTGGTAAAGTGGGCAGATGTGTTTCACGTCAGAAATTCACGTAGCAAATTTGCACATCTTGTCTTCTCGGAAGGCAAGTACATACAAGCAAAATGGCGTTCACGGTAGTCTTCATGTAAACGTGTGCATTAGCTGATTGACTGAAGTTGTGATGCTCAAAGTCTCGTGTGTATGTTTGCTTGAAATATTAGCGTGCTTTCAATACTTTAAAACAGTGGTATAGATAGTTATTATAGCAATTAGCGTGCTTTCAGTACTGTAAAACAGTGGCATAGATAGTTATTATAGCAACCAAAATTTACCTTTTTTTAGCATGTTATTGAAACTGTGTGATACATCCATCAGGAAGCCTGAAAGTTACCTAAAAGTTCAACTATAAACTTGGTAAAATCAATTAGAATTGAATAATGAAAAAAATGCATTTTTTTTTGTGGCAGTTAAAGCAAAATTTTAGGTTTTCCCATAACATTGAAAACCACAGGTTTCTATGGTTGTGGAAGAAAATATAATTTGTATTGATTTAATTACTAATATACCGTACTTAGTTTTTGAAGACGAAGGCTACGTACAAAAGGTTAATTCAAAACTGTATACCAGGTGATCCCATTTTTTCAGTGTATGTTAGCACTTATGTAAATATTTGCCTTTAAGTTAAGTAAAAAAACAATTAAAGAATGACTTTTTGTTAGAAAAGAAAAACTTTTATTAACACTATTAATTTTTTTTTTGTAAATGGTGACAGAAACATTTATGTAAGACTACAGATATTTGTAAATTTGTAACCGTACCCTGAAATTCTTAACGGTAGAACTGCGCACATTAATAAGCACATTGAAGCAAAATAAAGTCCAGTCATTAAAAAAAAAAATTCGATTATATTTTCCATGGTTTGAAAAGAAAATTATGCTCGAATAAAATATTATTAAAAATATAAAATCATGCGCAAATTTTCGTGAGAAATATTCGGAATCATCTCGAAAATAAGCGAAATCAACCACAGCCATGTGTTGTACAAAGTTAAAATATCGTTCTTGTAGTTTTTTTTTTTACAAACAATTTCTTGGCAACTGGTTTCATAAGGAATTCTTTCGTAAAAGTACAGAAAAAAATTTGTTTTCTGTGTATTGTAAATTTATTTAAAACCATGTGGAAAAAAAACAGGGAATGTTAAAAGCAAAATAACTTGGGATGCTGACCCTCCTTAAGTCGGGAAGCTGAAAACTTGGCAACGCTGCACTCGTGTGCGTGAGTTGGCGCGGCCTCGGAGCCGCGTGGGACGACGGGAAGAAGCGCAGACGCGTGAGTCGTAAATCACGCGCGCGCTGCGTTCCCTCGTGGGGCCCTAGGACCAGCGGCTCTGGAGACGCGTGGAACACTCACTTACGGTACACCAGTACTTAACTATGGTGCTCGAGTACATAACTATGGCACCCAAGTACATAACTATGGCACTCAAGAACATAACTATGGCACTCAAGAACATAACTATGGCACTCAATAACATAACTATGCGCTCGAGTACATAACTATGGCGCTCGAGTACATAACTATGGCACTCAAGAACATAACTATGGCACTCAATAACATAACTATGCTCTCGAGTACATAACTATGGCACTCAAGAACATAACTATGGCACTCAAGAACATAACTATGGCACTCAAGAACATAACTATGGCACTCAATAACATAACTATGGCACTCAATAACATAACTATGCGCTCGAGTACATAACTATGGCACCCAAGTGCATAACTATGGCACTCAAGAACATAACTATGGCACTCAATAACATAACTATGCGCTCGAGTACATAACTATGGCACTCAAGAACATAACTATGGCACTCAAGAACATAACTATGGCACTCAATAACATAACTATGCGCTCGAGTACATAACTATGGCACCCAAGTACATAACTATGGCACTCAAGAACATAACTATGGCACTCAATAACATAACTATGCGCTCGAGTACATAACTATGGCGCTCGAGTACATAACTATGGCACTCAAGAACATAACTATGGCACTCAAGAACATAACTATGACACTCAATAACATAACTATGCGCTCGAGTACATAACTATGGCACTCAAGAACATAACTATGGCACTCAAGAACATAACTATGGCACTCAATAACATAACTATGCGCTCGAGTACATAACTATGGCACCCAAGTGCATAACTATGGCACTCAAGAACATAACTATGGCACTCAATAACATAACTATGCGCTCGAGTACATAACTATGGCACTCAAGAACATAACTATGGCACTCAAGAACATAACTATGGCACTCAATAACATAACTATGCGCTCGAGTACATAACTATGGCACCCAAGTACATAACTATGGCACTCAAGAACATAACTATGGCACTCAATAACATAACTATGCGCTCGAGTACATAACTATGGCGCTCGAGTACATAACTATGGCGCTCGAGTACATAACTATGGCACTCAAGAACATAACTATGGCACTCAAGAACATAACTATGGCACTCAATAACATAACTATGCGCTCGAGTACATAAGTATGGCGCTCGAGTACATAACTATGGCACTCAAGAACATAACTATGGCACTCAAGAACATAACTATGGCACTCAATAACATAACTATGCGCTCGAGTACATAACTATGGCGCTCGAGTACATAACTATGGCGCTCGAGTACATAACTATGGCGCTCGAGTACATAACTATGGCGCTCGAGTACATAACTATGGCGCTCGAGTACATAACTATGGCACTCAAGAACATAACTATGGTGCTCAAGAGCATAACTATGGCGCTCAAGTGCATAACTATGGCGCTCAAGTGCATAACTAGGGCACTGAAGTACGTAACTATGGCGCTCAAGTGCACAACTATGGCGCTCAAGTACAAATCTGTGGTAAGCGGGGTATCCATAAAAAACCTGGCTTATAATACACCAGTACGTAACTACGGCTATGGTACGTGGCCACTAAATTGTGGTATTCCGTAAGATTGACTTAAGTTACACCAGTTCATAACTTTAGTGTGCAAGTTATAAAATCTTACGCGGAATGAAATTACTGTATACTATGTAACATTTTTCGTTAGTACATAAACCTCGATCATATGTCCGTCAAAAATTACTTATACGTATGTAACGTTAGTACATGCAAAATGATGTGGCCCTCGAAAAAAAAAAAAAGAAGCTATAACTCTTTCAATACTAAGTTGCTGTACATTAGTTACCTAAAAAAAAATATTTAATGATATATTCTACCTAAATCAGGTGTAATTGTACTTACAATATTTTAAAACTTTTGTGAGAGGCTAGCTGTTTTGACTATAGCATTCATAAAACAAATGCGCTATAAAACATTATTTTTACTTTTTACAAGCAGAATCCTTGGAAAGGACTCTTTTGTACAGCGTGTACGGCGCGTAGTTAATTATCTATGTCGTCTGTTTTACGCGAGCCTTTTATACTGAACAGCGTTACACATTCAGATGCCTTTAAAATGCGGAGGTGCATTAAGCTCGAAAGCAGTTTATTATTAATTAGCTTTTATCACTTTGTATTTCAAAACAGCAAAGAGTGGAAGAACCATAAAGATAATATTATCACAGATGTGGACGACGAAGATGTTTTAAGCACCGTTTTCTCCCATAACTGTGAAATTAAAGCCCGAAAAAAAAAATTCTCAAAATTTGTTGTTTTATTTCACGGCAGTAAACCATAATGCAGTGAGTAAAATATAGAGTGGCATTTGAAGTAGACTAATACAAAATGATTACGAAAATTTTACCCTTTCATGGAGCCACATATTTTCTTAGAGAGTAACTATGGATGAGTGATGAAGCTAAAATCGCGCGATAAATGAAAATGAGCACAAATGTAATTCATCTGCAGTATTCTTTGATGTAAATCTTCATTAAAGCCGATGAAGAATGTTTTAATTGTATACAAAAAAAAATTAACAAAGACCGTGAAGAATAAATAGCTTAGGGCCAAGTTTCAACAGCGCCACTTAAAAACTGAGAGGTAAGCTGGAAATTGAGTTAGAATTAAAAGTCGTTCTTCAGAAAAATGTCAAAGATGAAACACAATAGAAAACATAATAAGTGAAAAACACAGAAAACCTTAATTATTTGTTATTATTTAAATGTAAGCATGTTTAGTTTCGGAATACCTTCCTAAAAGACATCTTGACGGATCCTTGAAAAAAAAACATCTTAAAGAATGTCAGTAATTTTGGTTGACCTTCCTAATAGTTGGAAATGAGGGCACTGAGATAAACCCAAAATATTCTCATAGTAAGATAAGCCAGCAAAACACAGGAGAGAGACGGATCAACTAAGATGTATTGAGCATGATGCATTACTTAAACTGATAGTAAAATATCAACTAAGAGATGATTGACGACGCATTTGTAATGTGGGTATCGGTGTGAAAATAAGAGTAGGGCCTATTTCGAAACCGCTCAGAAATTCACACGTTTGAAGCGGACATATTATTTTTGTGTTGAAGATATTTTTTTTTCTTTTCGGAATGATGTATTTTATTTGCTAAAACATGTCCGAACGCCTTAAGCAAAATTTAATGAGCTTTTTTTACGTAAAAAATAGTTGTGTGTATTGTAAGTGTGCGGTGCGTACTACGTGACAAAGTAAAAATTAAATATTAAAGTCATTTGTTTTACCTCTGTTTTCCATCAGCAAGAGCTATGAAATGTTCGCATTTAAATAAAAATTTATTCTATTTAATCATGTAATTTTGGATTGCATATATAAGATAAATGGTGTAACCGGTGATACACGTATGCATTTTTTTTTAATAATACCTCTATAGTACACATATGTATTGCTATAAAATGTACTCGATATTGTATCTAGAATACTTACATAGCGTTAGTGGTCTAATTTAACAACTATTACATAAGGTCTAAAAAGTTTCTTTCATACATAATGTTTTATCGTTCATCTAATGGTGACATTAGTTTTGAAATTAACTGTGCATAGGTTTACTTTTAACTGAGTCCGAAAGTACCTTTTTTATAAAAAAAAATCCTATTCGTATTAGTGTTGCTAATGGAAAAAATTGTTTTAACAACCTTAAATTTCGAAATGTGCATGGCCACCGTATCATTAAAAAAAAAAAACACTGCAATGAAAATAACATCGTGATGGGTGAAAAATTAAAGGTCAGGTATGGTTTCAAGTCGACGCGCTAATATGTTGCCGCCACTATGCTGTCATACAAGGTGTGTGGGGGTAACGGTGCGCGGAAAAAGTGTGGGAGGGATGATTGCAGTGGATAATGTGTCGTCTTCACAAATGGGAATAAATTGGAAGGGACATGGCGTGAAGTATGCACATAACCCGAGTCTCCGAAGCGATTGTAGCATTGCCACGTGGCGTGTGAGGTCGCATAAAAAAAAGACAGAAACTCTAAAAAAAAATAAAAATAATATTATCTCCCCGAACGTCTGCCTTTGGGGACGCAATACTACAATCATGCGCGTATATCCGGGAGGGGGGGGGGGGAAGTTGGAAGCATAGGAGCCTAACCCCCCCTCCTGGAATAAAAAAATACCCTCTCTTGGGAAAAGAGTGACTGTGAAATGGAAATGATAAAACGTCATCCCGTAAATTCCCTTGGGAATCCTACAGATTTTCGCCCTTGGCTACAACACAAATCGGAAAGATTTAATATTGCGTGGTAGGTGATGCACTTGTACAAAGCTCGTCACGCGGAAAACCTAGGTGAAAAAAAAATTAAATATGTTTGTAATCAATTATCAACTGTGAGATATTCAAATATCTCGTATACCGGGCGTTTCGTCTCTAAATTTACTCTGAAAACACACATTTCACTGTCTTAAAAAATACAGTTTAGAAAACAAAATATGGGAACAGAACCATCCATCTGCCATCAGCGCATCAAGAGCGACAGAAAAATCGCACGTGTATAAGGGCCCGTACAAGCTCTCTGCGCGTTGGAACAGTTTAATTTAGTTTCTCTTTGGTGCGGATAGATAGAGACCTGCAAAATTCACGGTTTCGATGGCCTTCAGGATAGACTGCACATACCCCCGTACACTCGGGCAAATAACGCAAGTTCATTGGCTGCCGACTTGTAAGTCGTCTCTCAGCTGGTTTGTCTGTGATTCGATCCTTCTTTGGTTTGAGGGTTTATAACTGGTTGAGATTCTTCCGGCTGAACAGTAAGCCCATAGCAAAATTATCTAAGAGGTGTATGTGTTTGAATTCTAGCCTATCACCGAATGAATCCGCGAATTTTGCAGGTCTCTACGGATAGAAAGCTAACTGTAAAACGCTGTACACCTCCCCGTGTGTTATGTGCTCCTGGTAGGAAGCGATGCGTTGGCGCTGCGGCATCGTCGTCGTGTCACGTGTCATTTCACTTTACACGCTCGTTTGTACCAACCTCCCGCCTCTTCATGTTCTCCGGATACAAGGAGGCGATCCCGTTGTGCGGCCAACACAACAACAAACACGTGGGGCCGCCGGATAGGCTGGCTGGCGGGTTTGCCGGATTTCAAAAGTAGTTTTTTTTTTTTTAATTTACATACTGAAATGAAAATTGACCAAAAAAACGATCAACATCTGAGCATACTAAAAAAAATTGGTTGTCTGTAAAGTCGGTTTACGGACGATAGTTTAACGTGACAGACAACGTCATAACAAAACATTGATGAAATGATTGATCCAGAAGAAAAGGAAATATCATATTCGGCCTGAGACTGAGCCGCAATGGGTTTTCGCAACCAAACCATTTTGCATTAAAAATATTATATTCTTTGAGGAAGAAATTTTTATTTAATTTTTCTATCTTTTGCATGATAAAATAAATCTACCTCTGCATACTTTTATGAATACAATTGAATCATTTTTATTGAATTATCACTATTTTGTATGGATACAAAGGAGTGAAATGAAATGTACAATTTAATTAATAAATTTACTTTTATTTGCATTCATTAATTTAAATATATTTATTACTTTTGAAATGTTGCGTGCGCCTTAATTATTTTTACAAGTACAAAAAAAATTTCGATGCTGCCGGGATTCGAACCGACAACCTAAGGAATTAAAGTTAGTCACGCTAACATGGCCACGAGGCCATACTTGAAAATTGGTAGTTTCAAATGATATGTATATATATATTATTTCCCTACCCTGAAAAGAGTTTATAAATAAATAAATAAATATCATTTATATATATGTATATATATATATATATATATGATATTTATTTATTTATTTATAAACTCTTTTCAGGGTAGGGAAATAATATTATTTCGTTTTTATAACACGATTTTATAACAAATATGCATCCCAAATACACCAAACTTATTTATAATGTGTTACAATAGTTTTTAAAACATGGTGCAAAATATCCCTGGTGTAATTTGAATTATTATGTGTAACTTTAAAACACCATTGTTGGTTGAAAACGTATTTGAATATTCAACATTAATTTTAAATAACCGTACCGATTGTGCTGAAAATCGGTGGACGATCGTTAAATTACATAATATTAATAATTCAAACGACGAAAATGTGATTGAAAAGTCAAATCGATGGTTGTTCCAATCGAGTGGAAGAGAGATGCCACGCATGCGTACAAAGAGCAAACAGGATACATCGGTAGTGGGACATCCGTAGTGGGACATCCGTAGTGGGACACTTTTTCGTGCGTGCAGCCGGCGTTAATCGATTTATTAGACTTTGTCACGTCAAAAAAAACGCCGGCTGGGGTGAATCATCCATCTAACCTCGGTAAAGAGCCAATTCGTGTGTTCTCATGTCGTTCACATTGCAAATAATCGTTAAAAAATTGGTTGTCTGTAAAGTCGGTTTACGGACGATAATTAACGTGACGTCATAACAAAACATTGATGAAATGATTGCATACTTTTATGAATAAAATTGAATCATTTTTACAATAGCATTTTGTGTGTCCACTGTGTGTCTTTCTCGTGCTTAGATTGCAATACAGAGCAAATAGCGCTTATTTTTTTCAGATCCGTGCTACCCGGCTTGTTAGAATTAAAATTCTTATTTTGTGTAATATTGATAATTATAATAATTTTATATATATTTTTAATTTTGATAGTTTTATTACAGTTTTATTGGGATACTATGAAAGAAGAATAAATCCATTATAAACAGCAATTATTATTTCACACTAGAAACTAAGTATTTGTAGCATTCGTTCACTATACATAACAATACATTCCATTAATTATTACCTATGGTCAAATAAAGTCAAAAATTTAAATATCAAAAGATACAAAAAATTACGACAAAACGGTTAAAATCTAAGTTTGAGTTTCCTTAGAAGATAGAATTAAATATTGTGAGATGATGTTCTGATGAAACACACCCAAAGAGAATTTTTTTTTTCCAATTCTCATTCCATATTTTCCTCCTAAAATTATTTTTTTGAAAAATTTTTTTTCAATCATACAGTTAGTTGTATCCCAAAGTTTTGTGATCTTTGCATGTATCTGGTAATAGAGCACACTGGAACTGGGACAGAGCTAATATCAGACATCGTGCATTGGAAAGCCAGAGAGAGAGAGAGAGAGAGAGAATGCCCGCCCATTTAAATGCACCTTGCAATCTAAGGACGAGACACGCTATAGTACTTCTATGGCAGAATGCCTCGCCTACTGTATGTAGCTCGCACATCTGCCGACCTCCATGCCTGTTAATGCCCTCCGGTTACAAAGCGGCGACTTTGCGGTTTGGCGACGCCAGGAACAGCCACTCTGAACACCGGGGGTGGCTGGCTGATCTGAGCTTATCGTCGGGACTGCAAGGTGTTCCTCAGCTGTGTACGCACTCGCCGGTATGGTACGCGCCCTATGCAGCGTGGCGTCAATAGTTGCGCGACATACTGTTGGTGTGAGCGGCTCGAAACCCAGCGACTGGGAGTACCAGGCGAACATGAGAATTGCGGACGTTGCGAAAGATTCTGCCTGGCGCTTCACCAGCCTGGATGTGTGGCCGAATTTTTGTGGACACGACATTCGTAACTGGGAGTCAAAATGCAGGCCCAAAACCTGACCCATTTTTTAACACGCTTTTATTAGCTTCGCCTGTATGTATCTATGTGACAGAATCTTTGAACGTAATTTTTCACCCCCCCCCTTCAAACCGTCGTATTAATTTGAAACGGTGCACACTTATCAAGGACCTATGACAATGCAATAATTTAAATAGTTTGTCCCATTATCCTTACCAGGATCTTCAGGATTAGCAATTTTTTTTTATATCCGATACCCAGTAGTGTCATGTCTAGCACGTGCTAAGACATGCGCATAGCTTAAAAAAAAAAAAAAAAAAAAAAATACCACTCCCGTTCGCCCAACTTGTGGCATCAACCAGTCGCCCCTTTGAATTGAGTTCTGAGTCCGGACTCATCGCAAGTGAGCAGCCAACTATAAAGCCGAGGCCACACAGAAAGCAACTCTTATGTTCGCGATGTTCGCGATGTTCGCTATGTTCGCTGCTCCAGTTGGCCAGACAGCATAGTCTAGTTCGCGATGTCGGAGAGACGCATGCCGTGAAATTCGAGTGAAGATTCCGACCATGATGATATTCTGCTGGCTCTCACAGCAATGTGAACGTAAAAAGAAATGGGTTCATGATATTAATTTGAAAACAGAAGAATTTTAAGAATTTCTTCATTTGATGAAGCATTTGCTAGTGAGGACGAAACCAAATTTATGGATCATTTCAGGATAAACTCAACTAATTTTGATAGCATTTCCTTGGAATAAAATCCCAGGCATTGTCCTGCTTTCTATTTTCTTCCATAGTTTTTTTCCATAAACATGGATATTTTTTTTTTTTTCGTAATCGGTCAATTAACTCTTCCGTCGACTTGACTTTTTAAAGCACCACAACACTGAGAGAAATTAGACTCCATAAAAAGCAGACGTAGAAGTACAGCACAATCCCACGCGAAAACATTTTATTTTATTTTTGCTTGTCTGCGCATGCGCGAAATCAGCGATGTTTTAGAAAGAAACAGCCGAGAACCAAACACCTGGCGACGTCGCCGATATAGCGAACATAGCGAACGTAGCTTGGTGTGGCCAGTGACACATGAGTTGCAGCTGGCTGTGTTTCATTCGCTTAGCTCACTAACGTCGCAAACATAGCGAGCTCAGCTCCCTGTGCGGCCGTAGCGTATTAAGGGCTCCGCCTCGTCAGGGGTGTGTGTGTGTTAGTGAGGCGGGATGATAAGCGCGACGCTCGCTGGTGCTTCTAGCGCGGGTGTCGCCTCTGGACTGGCGCGCAGTCTTCTCGTCGTGCACAGGGCGACTGTGAAATTTGAGCGGTGACCGTAACATTATATGGCGGAGAAATGAAGATAAAGGTGTAATGCAAGTACCTCAAGTGCTTTCAAGAATCTGTACCGGTTGTTTTACGCCTAAAGATTACTCTGAAAAAAAAATCGTTTTTATGCCATTTTAACTATTCTGAAACTACAGTCTGAAAACTTAATCCGAAATCAAAAGTACTTTTTCGGCCCTCGGCGAACTCTTAAATGCTCTTCGTAAGCAGACCCCACTCGGATATCTTGAGTAGTTATCCAATCGCGTTGTTTTTTCCTGAAGCTCTGCGCACCGTGTGTGTGTGTGTGTGTGTGTGTGTGTGTGTGTGTGTGCGTGTGTGTGTGTGTGTGTGTGTGTCCGGGTAGGCGGGGGCCTTAAAGAATGGCGTTTGACCGAGCATGGACAGGAACGTGCGAGTCCATCCCCGAGGTCGCCGAACCTCCAAGATAGTCCACGTCCAGACGAGGGAGGAAAAAACCCGAAGAGACACGACGTGGTACTCTCGGTGGGCTGGTAAGGGGGGGGGGGGGGACATGCTGTGCAGACGCCTTCTGACTGGCGCTGTTCTTTTCTTTTTTTTCCCCCTCCTCCGTGACAAATGAGTGGCGTGTCTGTCTGGATCTCTCTGCAACTGTCCCAGTTGAAGGGTCGCAGTGAACTAGGGTTGCGACGAGGCTGCGGAGAGCTTAAATGCATTAACAGTCTCATTCCTCAAGACTGTCACAAGCGCGACTGGAACTTCCACCCCCCTCGAACTCCCGACCAAAATTATCTCTCGGTACAGGGAATTAGCTGGGAGTAATTTCTCGGGTGGAACGGAAGTGTGTAACCACGGTGCTGCCGTCTGTGGCGGATGGCGCGAACCGAAGTTCACAAAGCCAAAGGAAAACTTTATAGAAATTAATAATTTGTATATATTTTATTTTGTTAAAAATATTGGACGTTAATAGAAAAATGGAAATTAATTGTTTTTTTTTTATTTTGTAACTTAATTTCCTGGTAAATAACTATTCCAATTCATGATTTCATATTAGAAAAAATTTCAAAGATTTTTTTTTTTGCCACGTATAATTGTGTGATTAAACGGGAAATTTGACCTTGAGCATTTATAGAACTAACCTGGGGATAAATAATCAGGATAGAATATAAAAAATATCTTAAGACATATTAGCAAAACCATTTGTAAAATTTTCCGAGGAAGGCCCCTGCAAAGTCTATGGCAGCCAATGGCCATTTCATTATACGGTTTAAAATTTCGGTCTGCTAATCAAATTATTCGATAGTCGACGTAGCTGCTCCGGCAGCGAGTTCTAGCGGCGGGTGCGGAAACTACGTGTGATTCGCGTCCAGAAATGTAGTTGAAAACACAATTTTTGAATATTCGCAACGGTCGGCATTATTTAAAAGAATTTTACGTTAAATTTCTTGCCCGTGTTTCTTATCATAGTAAATAAAGCTGGATGTAATAAACTGAGAATTAATAACTCAAATAATTAATTATGTAAGGATCTTTCTCCATTTTCGAAATTTGACCTCAAATGCAGTAAATCGGGGGTACGTTAGTGCTGATAAAAAGAAATCATATATCCATGTAAATTAAGCTGGATGTAAGAAGATAAGCAAGAATAAAGTTTATTATATTATTTCATAGCATTTTTTTACATCTACCATTTTTTATATATTCAACCACAAACGGTGTGAAGAGGCGGTCAGTTTAGTTTTGTTATAAAATTAATGTCTCTGAAGCTAATCAAACGGTATGTAAGTCACGTAGTATGATTTATAAACATGGATAATTTATTCTCATAATCTATAGTCACTTTTACTCCCTGAATGGTTGTAAAAATATCTTCAAAATTAAAAAATATATATTCTTATCAAATCAAACTTAAGTTGAGATATTGGCAATGATTAGTCAACATTCATTAGACTACCTTCTCTTATTCAACGTTCTCGTTACAGCACCTCTTAATTTGTAAAAGGGGTCATGTTAAAAATGAAATAGATGCGTGTTTCATTCAATCACAGAACAATACGACCTTTTCGAACGTATCACACAAAAAATGAGCTATCAAAACGGTGTACTGATAATTGTAATGATATTTTGAAAGATTTAGACCCTTTTAAAAGGGCAAAAATTATAAATGAAAGACATTTTGAATTCCTAATTTTCTTGCAGTTAAGATAATTTCTGACGTAAATAATGTATTATTGTTATTTCATTGATAATGAATTAATTTAAAATTGACAAATTTAGTTATTATATTTTTTTAAGTGTCTTTTGTCATGTGTTTATGTTTGTGTTGTTCCATTTTATTGTTGTGTTATTATTGTGTTTTGTGTATGTTATTTTTATTTTTTTTTTGTAATACTAGCTGCAGTACCCGGCTTTGCCCGGGATGAACACCGGGTGATATATTGTCCGCGAGTTGCAGCAAAATGGATAGCGATATGTCCAGTGTGTTGGAAATTAAGAAATGACACATAATTACTGTTTGTGTATCTGTGACCTATGATTTTCTGTTTACCCATGGCGATCGGTTGAAAGGTTTAGAAGTTGATGCGCTACAGCGCCATCTAGCGGCGAGTTACAAAAAAATGGATAGCATAAAAACCTTCTTCATGATAAAAACACTTCGATGTGCCAAATTTCATGGCGATCGGTCAAACGGTGTAAGAGTTTATCGACGTCATACATGCCAACATCCAATTATTAGGGACCGGAAAAATTCGCGGGTTCAATGACCTCTATGATGAACTCCACAGTTCTACGTACACTCGGTCAAATGTCACCCACTCATTGGCTGCTGTCTTGTGAGACGTCCCAACGTAGCAGCCTGTGATTCAATAAGGCTTTGGTTGGGTGTTTCTCATTGGCCCAGCGTCATTCAGGTGAGTTGTGAGCCAATAGCAGAGGCAGCACTGAGGTATAACTATTTGTATTTTAGCTTATCGCGAAATGAATTCGCGAATTTTTCCGGTCTCTACCAATTATATATATATTCTTATATTTCGAAATTTTGGGGCTTTCACTTTTGCGGAAAGTGGATGTTCAGGACTTCGAATGGTTTGGAACACTCCATCTCGAAAGAAATGATATTTGAAATTCCTGAAATTTTCGAGATTTTTGGGCTTTGTCCCCAGAGGGGGAGGGGTGATTTTGAGGACCCTGAATGGCAGGGAAACACTAAAAATCGAAAGAGAATGATTTTGAAATTTTCTAAATTTTGGGGCTTTGACCCCCGAGAGGGGGGGGGGGGAGTGATTTTGAGGACCCCGAATGGCTCGTCAACACTCCAAATCGAAAGAGAATAGGTTTTCGAAATTTTGGTAAATTTTTTATTATTGGGTCTTTGACTCCTTGTGGGGGGAGGGTAGTTTGAGGACCCCGAATGGCTCGGAAACACTCTAAATAGTAATAAAGTATACTTAAATTAAAGAAATTTTTCGTAATTTTGGGGTTTTGCACTCCCCCCCTCCCTCAAAATTGGGTGGTAAGTCGACTTTGGGTAAAAGTTCCACCATGCCCCGGACACTTTAGTTCGTAATGACTTAATTTTAATACAATTTCCTCCCATTTTTAGAAATTTTGTGGCTTTCACTTTTGTGAAAAGGGGGGGGGGGGGGTGGAGGTTCAGGACCTGGAATGTTTCGGAACACTCCATCTCGAAAGAAATGATATTTGAAATTCTTAAAATTATCGAAATTTTGGGGCTTTTTCCCAGAGGGGGGCGGGGGGTTTGAGAACCCTGAATGGCTCGACAACACTTAAAATCGAAAGAGAAAGATTTTGAAAAATTTTTAAACTTTCGAAATTTTGGGGCTTTAACCACCTGGGGGTGGGGGGTGGGGTTGTGATGTTGAGGACCCCGAATGGCACGGAAACACTCCAAATCGAAAGAGATATAAAGGAATATAAGAATGTAGGCATTTACTGTACTCCTATCTACCATAATAACAATATTGACAAATAAAAATACTTATTACCTACCTATGAATAATTTTCTAAATAAATTAATAAATAACTCTATGTTTAAGAATTTACGTACATACATAATATTAAACTTCAAACTATACACACAAATAAAAACTAAGGATGTTAGTGAAACTATTTTTTATTTGTCATAATGTTTAAAACATTTGTAGGATTTGTTTATATGTAAAACTGTGGTGGCCATATTCCGCTTATCCAAAGGAGTATAGAAATTAATAGAGATATCACTCCCTGTACACACCACAAATCTTTGAATTAAGTTAAAAAAAAACATAGTCCAAAATGAAACAAAAAGTATAAATAACAACTAATTTGACAAAAAAAATTATTCAACTGGAATGAAAATGTTAACATCCACCTGAAATTTAATAGAAGTAGGTAGGTAAGAATATATATATATATATATATATATATATATATATAAAAGAAAATAAATGAAATTAAAACATACATAAATAAAATTATCTCACACTCAACCAAACATAATGTTTAATATGAAATAAAGGAAGATGGCAATTACACGTAACTATTATAATTAATAAAAAAATCAACCTACCTGAAATAGTAAAATTCAAATTTTTCAACAATATATTACATAATAGATAAATATTTCTGGTCTTCGGTCTCAGCAGCCCTAAGACTCTTGACGCTCAGCAGATAAATTATAAACACTAAACCAAACTCCTTGCAAATAAGTAGGTACTGTAAAAAAAATAACAATATTGGCCATAGAAAAAATAAGTAGGGCCTACCAGCCTATGAATAAATTTCGAAGAAATTTATAAGTTTAAGAATTTATATACCTATAATATATTAAACTTGAAACTATCCACACAATAAAAACCTAAGAATGTTAGTGTAACTAATTTTTTTTATTTGTCATAATACCTAAAATATGTATGCTTCCAAAATGAAACAAAGTATAAATAATGACCAATTTGACAAAAAAAAATTGTACAACTCGAATGACATTGAAAACATACACGTGAAATTTAAAAGAATTACGAGTGCCCTAGGTAGGGAGAAAAAATATATATAGAAGAAATTAAATTTAAAAAATGGGTGCGTGTACTTAGGAACGCGCATGAGAAGTTATACTTCTTTGGCATCATTAAAAAATAGTTTTTAATTGCATGCAAAAATATTGCGTGGAGTCCCTCCGCGCGGAAGAAGTGAAACTTCGTAATGTGGAAATGAAAATAGGAAGGGGTAGAAATTGATTTTTAGTGAAATCATATTGTATCAAATCAAACTAAAAAAATAAAGGAAATAAATTTGTAACGATTCATAGATTGATCTTCAGAGAGAGAGAGAGAGAGAGAGAGAGAGAGAGACCTATTGAATGTCTATAAAACTTACTTTTTTATGAGAGCAGATTTTCATGAAATAAATCATGAAATCATTCAACGATAAAAGCTGTTTATTTAAGTAAGCGGACGGGTTCGCCCCAAGGAGAAAATTGACGCGGCGAGACCTCGTGGACATAGAGAAATGACACACACTCACTATTTATGTATTTATGAAACATGATTTTTTTTCTGCAATTTAAATTGTAATATACAAAAATGGTATTGAAAATTGAAACAAATATGGCGACACTACAAACTGTCAAGATCTTTATTTTTTTCTTACTCTCTACTTAGTTCCTTACAATAGAAAAACCTAACGTAATGGCTTGAAAGCTATTGCTCGGCAGGCATAGAGGAATGACACTAACAGTTTGTATATCTATGACACACATTACATAAAATTAAGATATTTTTTTTAACCCGTTTAAAGATTATTTTTTTTTTTTTAGACAAAAGATAGCCTATTTCCATCCCCAGGATATAATCTATCTCCTTGCCAAATTTCATTACGATCCGTTCAGCCGTTCAGCCGGGAAAAGGTAACAAACAAACAAACAGACAAAGAGACAGACAGACAGAGTTACTTTCGCATTTATAATATTAGTATTGAATTGTTAAGTGCCCACCTGTTAAAGGCTCTGACTGTTAGTAGGCACTCAAATAATTATAATAAATAATATATATATATAATATTTTTCTACCTCGTCAAATGGAAAGGAGGTAAGTGAGATTACATCATCAAGGAAACTATACCCTGGAAACCCGCTAAAGAAAAAGGAGGTGTGTGGGGGGTGGGGGGGGGGGGGGGATTGTGAAGTCTTGTTTCTCTGGTCGCGGGCCGGCACGCCTGACGGCCTGTGATCGGCTCTGCCTTGCCCGCGGCAGGCGCCTGGGGTCTCGTCTGCCGGCGGCGACGGGAGGTCATCAGGGCCCGTCAGTCCGCGCGGGTGGCCCGACGAGGCAGATTGCTAATTATCCCCCCCCCACCCCCACAACCTTCTCCTCTTCATCCTCTCTCCCCGCAACCCTCGCCGGACCACAGAACCACAGTCGCCGGCAGCTACGGACTCACGCGGCGTCACAGCGAGGACGATCCGAGATTGTTAGGCTGGGTTCACAATTGAAAAAAATAACAGTAACAGTAACAGTAGGTCGTGTGCACAGGATATGAACGCCATGTTTCCTAACCTAACGATTCACAATAGCAGAAAGTTGGTCGTGTGCATGGGAGCGAGGTCGTGCGCATAGGAGTGAAATGAATATATTTTATTTCGGTCGCGTACGCATGGCACAACAGCCAATGAGAGAACAGCAGGGTGTTTTTTTGGCGGGACTAGAAATATGTTTATATTTATTAACCATATTGTGGTAATAAAATGTCGAGATAAAAATAGTATTATCGTTATTTTGAAAGTTTATATGTTTATTTACTAACACTGCAAACAGATGTCGCAGAGTTCGCGAAATTTCATTGGCTGAAATTAACAGTAAGAATTCAATTGTGAACCAATTTCGCAGTTCACACAGGTCGTGTGCACAGGTCGTGTGCATGGCTTGCTATGCACTCGCTTAATTTTTTTAATTGTGAACCCAGCCTTAGACGTCAGTTGGTGAGGGGGGAGGAGGGGGAAGGGGTAGGGTGATGTCCCTTTACCCCAGGGCCGGTGCAAGGTAAATTTGCGCCCTAGGCGAAAAAACCTTAATTCCACCCCCAACCCCCCCCCCCCCCCCCCAACCACCCGGCCGGACACCCCAAAAAATTTTTTTTTCCTTGCCTCAAAATACATCACGTAAGCCTAAGATTTTTGTCAACAATCAAATATGTGCAGGCTTGTGTTTTTTTTTTTGTTTTACTTTTTTTTACTTATTACAAATCATAAACAGGTCACCGTGGACTTTAAATAATTACTTATATCAATATAAACATTCCAAACTGTTACAAAAATCCATTTTCATCTAGTTTCAATAATCGTTAAACATATTATATGAGCTGTTATGTGTCGTGCTGCGCCGCCCCCAGCTACTTGGCGCCCTAGGCGGTTGCCTGGTTCGCCTGTGTGGACGCGCCGGCCCTGCTTTACCCCTCCCCCCTCCACTGAAATAATTGAAAAAAAAAAATTGGCAAAAATATCTGTGAAAGACACCATGTTACTGTGTGAGAAGCTACTTCGACTATGTCTACTATTGTAGGCTCGCATATGCCAGTGGTGTTAGTGTCAATAGTAATGTAAATTTTTTTCTTGAATACACATTTTTAAATTTAACTTTTTTCCCCCTCTTGTCATGGAGGTCAATTGTGCAAATTTCATCAAGCTCAGAGAAACTGTAGATTTTTATTTTAAAAAATTGTTTTTCTGTAAAGTCGGTTTACGGACGAATGTTTAACATGACAACGTCATAACAAAATATTCATGAAATATTGCATACTTTTATGAATAAAATTGAATCATTTTTATTGAATTATCACTATTTTGTATGGATACAAAGAAGGAGTGAAATGAAATCTACAATTTAATTGATACATACATTTACTTTTATTTGCACTCATTAATTCAAATATGTTTATTACTTTAACGAACAGATTATTTTAACTATAACTTTTATACGTGTTTGCTATTTAACTTCTTCCAATCTGTGTTATTCTGTTAAGGATAGGACGATGATAGGAAAAGTAGGAAACGAATGGGAGTGTTTCAAGTTTAATGTGCCTCGAAAAAGTCAAATCGATCGTTGTTCCAATGGAGTGGAAGAGAGATAGATGCGGCGCAAGCGTACAATGAGCCTAACGGGACACCGCGTAACGGGACAATGTGCGTTACAGGACACTTTTTCGTGCGTGCAGCCGGCGTTCATCGATTTATTAGACGTTATCACGTCAAAAAAAAAGGGGTAACTAGTCTTTCAGTACTTATCAGTAATGTGTATGTAACCCATGCGAAACCCATCCGCTTAGTGACGCTGGCTCCTGCCAGCGAACTAAAGGCGCTGATAACAGTTCAGTTTAGAACTTCGTCAATGGATGGCGTTGCATTGAATTGGTAACGCGCTATCGTTTGATGCTATTCGTCCCGTCTTGCCTAAGGGTTACCTGCCTTCCCACAATATGAAGCTGAAGATTGTCGTCCCGAGTTTGCTGATACGTAGCCTTGACGCACCGAGACCGTGCAATCAATGGGACTTTAAATTCGAAATTTCCCCTTTTTGACGTGACAACGTCTAATAAATCAATGAACGCCGGCTGCACGCACGAAAAAGTGTCCCGTTACTCACACTGCCCCGTTACGCTGTGTCCCGTTACGCTCATTGTACGCTTGCGCCGCATCTATCTCTCTTCCACTCGATTGGAACAACCATCGATTTGACTTTTTTGAGGCACATTAAACTTGAAACACTCCCATTCGTTTCCTACTTTTCCTATCATCGTCCTATCCTTAACAGAATAACACAGGGTGGAAGAAGTTAAAAAGCAAGAATGTATAAAAGTTATAGTTAAAATAATTTCTTCGTTAAAGTAATAAACATATTTGAATTAATGAGTGCAAATAAAAGTAAATTTATCAATTAAATTGTAGATTTTTTCACTCCTTCTTTGTATCCATACAAAACAGTGATAATTCAATAAAAATGATTCAATTTTATTCATAAAAGTATGCAATCATTTCATCAATGTTTTGTTATGACGTTGTCACATTTAACTATCGTCCGTAAACATACTTTAAAGACAAACAATTTTTTTTCAAGTGTACGTCCTACAGACTTGAAAATCAGCAGTGGTGTTCCTTATATTATTATGATGTGTTTAGCCCGGGCAACGCCGGTCACTTCAGCTAGTATTAATATAAACGTGTAATACAAGTCCCGTAGAGCTTTCCAGAATATGTAATGGGTGCGTGTACTCTAACGTGTGACCTGATCCAAGATAAAGTGTCTTAAACCCCTAAAACATCGGACAATATTAGACTGCAAGAAACTCTATCCAGGACTTTATACCTTTTCAATGTTTTAGAACAATGTGTAGTTTATTTCACAGATTTGATGTACACACAGAATGGATAAGAAGTATGCTCTAAATTTTTTTTGAAATTATACCTCTTTAGGCGCGTTATGAAAAAATGATGAGAGTGAAATTTAAATATGCGCGCGCATCACTGTAACACAAAATTAACAGGTTGAAGCTGCCCGCTAAACCGATCATTAAGTCCCGAAAAAAAGCTACCAACAAAATAGAAATAGAACCTCTATTAGTCGCGCATGTTGGCACGCTCGTCGCTTCTGATCACTGTTTTCATATTTATAATATTTATCCACATGTTTATAGTTTCTACATTCACAAAACGTGTTTTAGTTTCATACAAGTGCGAATTATATATGTGCTAATAAATTATATTCAGTAGTGATTTAAATTAAATATTTTGATTAATATTATTTACTATTCGTAAATATTCGTAAAAAAATTGTGCTTATATACTTTTTCAAGTGCTCCAATATAATTGAGGTTAACTATCCGTATGTATTATTTATTGATATAAATTAAAATATTATATTTAATATAATTATTACTAAATATTATTAAATTATTAATGTTAAATATTTATTATTTATTTAATATTTACAAAATAAAGAAATAAATTTAATAAAACATTTAGATAGTAAAAAACTTGTGATAAAAATTAAAATCGAACATCAAATTAAAATATTATTTTTTTATTTATTATTAGATTGAATAAAAATAAATATTTATAGTAATAAATTAACAAATTTAATGAAAACGTTTTGATAAAAATTAAAAGTGAATATTAAATTAAGAAAATAATAAATATTTAAAAAAGAATAAACTAAAATTAATTTAAAATTTATTATTAAATTTATTTATTTTCTTTTAAAATATTAAAAAATCAATTATAAATATTTATAATTAAGAATCTTATATATTTGGTACAAATTATGTCATATTTATTATTCTCTAAATTTTATTTATTTATTTAATTTTTCAAATTTAAACTTAACTTTATTGACTGTGTTGACTATATTTTTCCAGCCCTTTAATTTTTTTATTGTAATTAATTATTTGCATGCAATTAAAAACTATTTTTTAATAATGCCAAAGAATTATAACTTCTCACGCGCGTACTAAGTACACGCACCCATTTTTTTTTATTTTTAATTTTCCTGATTATTTTCAGAATAAATTGAGTTTTCTTCTTCTTTTTTTCCCGTATGTGTCACGTGAAAGAAAGAGCCGATATGGCTGGAGCATTTAATGATTCACATTTTATTAATGGTAGGCTGACATGCTATGCGCCATTTCATGAACATTACAAGTTCCTTGGAGCTTCCGAGCTTCCCAGGAATTGTGCCTCCCAGAAAAAGGTCGGTCCATAAATAATATAGAATTCTTATAAGTATATTCGGCCGTAAAGCCTCGTCACGCCCATGCATCCGGACGACATCGCGACAGGATGCGCAGTAAAACTGCACTGGCATCACGGCAGTGGGCGGGTCTCGCGGTGACACTGCGGTGCCCGCTGGTCCGAAGAGGAAACCTCCAGGTGTTCGACTGTTGTTGTTGTTGTTGTTGTTGTTGTTGTTGTTGTTGTTGTTGTTGTTGTTGTTGTTGTAGCAAAGAAGAAAAGCTAGTGCTCTTGGTACGCCCTCGCGGGTTTAGTTCCAGGAGGTGGAGGTGGAGGTGGAGGTGGAGAGGCCAGGCCGGGCTTTTGCCCGTAAATAACTCGTTGTTGTTGCGCCCGCTGGAGGAGCAGGGGTTGACGGGTAGTCGCGGCGACGTGGGTCGCAGGTGGTGCTGGTGTTCCCCAAGGACGACGCGCAGCTGGACGCGCTGTGGCTGGCGGGCGAGCGCCTGGGGCTGGCCCTGCAGGTGGCGCGCTCCGCCGAGGCCGCCGCCGACTGCCTGGCGGCGCGGCGAGGCGCGCTCCTGGTGCTGGTGGACTGCCGCCAGCCGCGCCTGCTCGACCCCGAGGCCGTGTGCCGCGCGGCGCGCCTCGCCGGCCCCGCCTCCCGCGCGCTGCTCGTCGCCGTCGTCAGGCGCAGGTGCGTCCCGGCGGTAGTCGCGGCGACAGCTGTCGTCCCGGCGCGCCCGCGGTAGTCGCGGCGACAGCTGTCGTCCCGGCGCGCCCGCGGTAGTCGCGGCGACAGCTGTCGTCCCGGCGCGCCCGCGGTAGTCGCGGCGACAGCTGTCGTCCCGGCGCGCCCGCGGTAGTCGCGGCGACAGCTGTCGTTCCGGTGCGCCCGCGGTAGTCGCGGCGACAGCTGTCGTCCCGGCGCGCCCGCGGTAGTCGCGGCGACAGCTGTCGTCCCGGGCGCCCCGCGGTAGTCGCGGCGACAGCTGTCGTCCCGGCGCGCCCGCGGTAGTCGCGGCGACAGCTGTCGTTCCGGCGCGCCCGCGGTAGTCGCGGCGACAGCTGTCGTCCCGGCGCGCCCGCGGTAGTCGCGGCGACAGCTGTCGTCCCGGCGCGCCCGCGGTAGTCGCGGCGACAGCTGTCGTCCCGGGCGCCCCGCGGTAGTCGCGGCGACAGCTGTCGTCCCGGCGCGCCCGCGGTAGTCGCGGCGACAGCTGTCGTTCCGGCGCCCGTGGTAGTCGCGGCGACACAATTCTCCTAGCGGCAACTGTTGTCGCTGCGCCACAATGCTCCTAGCGACAGCTGTTGTCGCGGATACACAATGCTCCTAGCTTCCCAACTGTTGTCGCGGCGACACAATGCTCCTAGCGACAGCTGTTGTCGCTGCGACACAATGCTCCTAGCGACAACTGTTGTCGCTGCGACACAATGCTCCTAGCGACAGCTGTTGTCGCTGCGACACAATGCTCCTAGCGACAACTGTTGTCGCAGCGACACAATGTACGCTGCGCCCTTAGTCTAGATACATACATATATATATACATCTGTTCATCCTATCCGTTCCATTTTCACGAAATTACTCCCACCAATTTCCATGTACCCAGATCTAATATTTTTACACGTCATAAATCATAATACCTTAGCCAATGGGGTTGTATAATATAGCTTGGTTTTTTTTTTTTAGATAACATAAAAATATTTTGTGTCCGGTATAATGCATTAGATATATCACTTAGTTTTCCTTCTTAGAATCGTAAAATGTTATCCAGGTGTTGATAAGAATTTTATTCTTCTAGTTTTTATTTGATGAGTTAGTCTGCCAAGCCTGCTAATAAACACCGTTTAAATAACATGGCTTGTTAATAACATACTTTATGTTTGCGTGTAATGATATAGTTTAACTATTTTTTTTTAATTTAATAATGTGTAATTTTTACATTTTAGCCTCGTAGAGAAGGATGAATCAGTCGCACAGAACTTCCTTGCCGCCGGGTTCAACAGGGTGAGTACCATTGCCTGTAACGTTTTCATGCTTAAACGAACGTTTTTGAGATTCCTTCTTTGCGTTTACCTTCATTATCCGTGTGAGACATGTCCCAGTAGCGTTCTCACGAACATCTAGCCATGCGTTAGCAAGAAGAAACTATTACATCGTTGGAAGTATAAAAAAAATTGCTACTGCGCTATAAATGTAAAAAAAAAACTTTTTAGGCCATTATATGAGCACCACACATGTGATAGTCATTGTTATTCATACGTTAATTTTAATCAATGTGTTTAACAGAGACGGTTTATTCCAAATTTAACGTTCATTCATTACTTGTGCACAAATTCTCATATACATTTTGTAAATAAAACCTTTAAACATATATGAAGAATAATATCACCAATAAATCATTCAAGTATTTTGTGATAAAAAATTTTTACACACATTTCAGTAACGTGATGAAAATAGAAAATCTTTCAAAATCGGAAAGACAGTTTCGACCGCGAATTTTGTCGCAGTGACATAAAAAATGTGTTCAACGTGATTTGGCTGGAAAAATATCTTACATATTTGCTTCGTGTCAATTGCGCATCGTAAAAATTCATTCTCATCATTTTTTTTGTAATGAAGTGCCTAAAGGAGTATAACCTAACCTCACTTACATAAATAACTTGAAAACGTTTATAAACATAATTTCTATCACTAATAATTACAGTAAATAAATGTTTTCAATGATATGGACCAGTATTCAAAATCAATCACTAAAGTATAAGATATAAAAGCATATATATATAATTTTATTTGTATGTAATATTTTCTTTTGTATATAGTCTTTTACATCCTGTGAAAATTTCATTGCATGGTTCGCGCGCATCGTAAAAATTCACTCTTATAATTTTTTTTCGTGACATACCTAAAGAAGCATAACTTCATTTATTTCAAATTAAAACAATAAATTTTAGGAACGAAAATTTTTCAGAGGGGCTGTCGTGACAATTGTGCAAATGGAAACCCACCAAACGAACAAACGAATTCTGTCGACCCATTTCTGAAAGCGACCTCGTAATGTTATACATAACAATGTAGAGGGGGAAAAAAATAATACCAACGAAGAGTTCGCGATCTGTTCTCCCGAGGGCTATCGGCAATACATTTTGCACTCCGAAGATGAAAACTAATATTGCCATGGAGACTGTGTTAAAAAGGGGGGGGGGGGGGGGCTGTTTTTCGCCTCTGTTTGGATGGGGAGGCTGTAGTTAAACATTGATTCAGATTCTGGACCGAAACGCCTGGGGGATGCGTCGAGTGGACACGTTTGTTTGTTTGTTTTCTTCGGGCATCGGCGCGCGCGTGTGATTCCATTTAGTCCGAGCGGAGCTTTTGAAATATCGTAGAAAAATCGATCAAAATCGTCCAGTGGACGCGAACCTTTTGAGGATCGACTTGCGCCGGTCGGTTTCTGTCGACGAAATGCACATGAATCGAACTTAAGCATAGTTTTTTTTTTTGTTCCTATTTTACTGCACGTTAGGAAAGGTGATTTCATTTTTCCTAGCCCTAACTTAAGGTTTCTTAGGCTATATTTTATATATATTTATTTATCAGTTATTATACATTTACAAATATTTACATTTGTCAAAATACCACATGTAATTTGAACTAGATGCACTCACATACAAGCTTGCTTTCGTGAGTGCTAAATTTCCTGGTTAACTAAGTGAATATTGTTAACAAAATGTAAAAAAGGGGGAAATAAAATTATTATTATTATTATAGCACCTTCCCTAGAACTCGAAGCCTAAGGAATCGAATAAGTATGCGATGAACAATGAAACATCTGCGCGTGTGTTAAAATTTAAAATCAAAACCTACGAACCTCACGTTAATTATATACGCGTCAAGAGACGACGTCAACCACGTTTTCCCACTCGGCTATGGTTTTACCTCACCGGGAAACAAACCCTATCCGGAGAGCAGATGAGTGATCGGATCACTCAGGCTTGCTGGGTTCCTGCCTGAACAACTAGGTATAGCTCTAGGCAAGTGATAACCGCGTACGGCCCGCTTGAAGAATCTTTCAATTAACCAACACTAGGGAATACTCTCGTTTACTAGCCATCTTTTCTTTCCTTGTATGTAGCATAAGTTGTCAGCAGACACTGTCATTAAGCCGTGGTATTGTCACAGAAGTATCGCAAACTAATATATACATACGCACACTGTGACTAATTTTTAATGTTAACAAGCCGGTAAGTATCAGTTCGTCAATAGTGTGCCATTTTCTCAGTACTGCAAACTAAAGGCCAGTCCAAAACTGCTCAGTCCGAACTGACAGTTCGAACTCAACTGAAGCCTTTCCGACTTACGATAAGTCTTGTGGTTGCTGTTGCTGTGTATCGTTTCATCGTATAATAATAATAATAATAATAATAATAATAATAATGGAAGAAAGTTATGATGTTGCAGTTGCAGTTTCACTTTTAGTTAGAAAAATGGGGGGTGGGGGGGGGGGGGTTGTGGAATAGCAAAGCAACCTAAGAGTTTTGACAAAGATGTCTGCCACGATATTCAGCTGATGGACTGATTGTTTGGACCGGCGAAACGCTTTTCCCACACACGGCATTTCGGACTGAAGGCTCTCGAACCAACATACCGATTTCATGGGAAAGCCATCAGTTCGTCAGTCCGTGATTTCCGACTGATAAGTCCACCGTCCTCGCCCACACACGGCAGTTCCGACTGATTTAAGTCAGAACTGATAGTTCGGATCGATCGTGTGTGAATGTTGGACTGTGGGGGGGGGGGGGGGGGGGGGGGTTTGGAGGAAACAAAAAAAGGGGGGGGGGTTGTTAGAGTGAAACACTGTGTACGGGTAATTATTCCACATCACGTATCCCAGTTTATCATTTGATCCTGAGGACATGATCCTGAATATACGAGGGCTGTTTTTTTCCCAACCCTTGATGGGCTATAAAAAAACACAAATTTACATAACATAATTTCATCGCCAAAATGGTCTTACTTATTTTTCTACATTATCGTCAAAACGATCGAGGCATTTGTCATTTCGTAGCACAAGCTTCTAGATGCCTTCTTCGAAGAGGTTAACCTCAAGTGAGAGATATAGGGCCAGCGCCCCTTACTACGCGCGATTAGTGCACCCGCCTCACAGCGGCGTCGTGAGGGAGAGGGAATATCCCAGGCGCTGGCCCTGTACCTCTGTTCACTGGCGGCTAACTTCTTCTTCTTCTTTCGAAGAAGGCACCGAGAAGCTTGTGTCACGAAGCGACGTGACGAATGCCTCGATCGTTTCGGTTATTACGTGGAAAAAAATAAGTAAAACCCTGCCAAACTTTCGGTAGTGAAATTATAATGTTACGTAAATACATAAAGCCTTAGCGTATTAATCCTGTAATACGTGATGCTCGCTGTTTTTTTTTAATTAAGTAAGTCGAAAGATCGTGGGCGTGAAAAAAAAAAACAACTAAAATATCACAATACAAAAGAATTAATGTTACAGGTCTTGTGGGAATGTATTTATTTCGTGTACGTTGTTGTATCACAAGTTTTTTTGGTTACGTTCAGGATCTTTGGAGGTGACAACAGCCGGGCAGGGTGGTGGGGTAGGGATGGAGGAAAATTATTTCTTTCGTGTACGTTGTTGTATCACTGGTTTTTTTTGTTATGTCCAGGATCTTTGGAGGTGACAACAGCCGGGCAGGGTGGTGGGGTAGGGATGGAGGAAACTATTTCTTTCGTGTACGTTGTTGTATCACAGGTTTTTTTTTTTTGTTACGTCCAGGATCTTTGGAGGTGACAACAGCGTGGCAGGATGGTGGGGTAGGGATGGAGGAAACTTATTTATTTCGTGTACGTTGTTGTATCACAGGTTTTTTTTTTGTTACGTCCAGGATTATTGTGAGGTGACAACAGCGTAGCAGGGTGGTGGGTGAGGGATGGAGGAAATTTATTTATTTCGTGTACGTTGTTCTATCACAGGTTTTTTTTTTTTGTTACGTCCAGGATTTTTGTGAGGTGACAACAGCGTGGCAGGGTGGTGGGGTAGGGATGGAAGAAATTTATTTATTTCGTGTACGTTGTTCTATCACAGGTTTTTTTTTTTTTTTTGTTACGTCCAGGATCTGTGGAGGTGACAACAGCGTGGCAGGGTGGTGGGTGTAGGGATGGAGGAAATTTATTTCTTTCGTGTACGTTGTTGTATCACAGGTTTTTTTTTGTTACGTCCAGGATCTTTGTGAGGTGACAACAGCGTGACAGGGTGGTGGGGATAGGGATGGAGGAAATTTATATCTTTCGTGTACGTTGTTGTATCACAGGTTTTTTTTTTGTTACGTTCAGGATCTTTGGAGGTGACAACAGCCGGGCAGGGTGGTGGGGTAGGGATGGAGGAAACTTATTTCTTTCGTGTACGTTGTTGTATCACAGGTTTTTTTTGTTACGTCCAGGATCTTTGGAGGTGACAACAGCCGGGCAGGGTGGTGGGGTAGGGATGGAGGAAACTTATTTCTTTCGTGTACGTTGTTGTATCACAGGTTTTTTTTTTGTTACGTCCAGGATCTTTGTGAGGTGATAACAGCGTGGCAGGGTGGTGGGGGAGGGATGGAAGAAATTTATTTCTTTCGTGTACGTTGTTGTATCACAGATTTTTTTTTGTTACAGTCCAGGATCTTTGGAGGTGACAACAGCGTGGCAGGGTGGTGGGGTAGGGATGGAGGAAACTTATTTATTTCGTGTACGTTGTTGTATCACAGGTTTTTTTTGTTACGTCCAGGATTTTTGTGAGGTGACAACAGCGTGACAGGGTGGTGGGGATAGGGATGGAGGAAATTTATTTCTTTCGTGTACATTGTTGTATCACAGGTTTTTTTTGTTACGTCCAGTATCTTTGGAGGTGACAACAGCGTAGCAGGGAGGTGGGGGAGGGATGGAGGAAACTTATTTATTTCGTGTACGTTGTTGTATCACAGGTTTTTTTTTTTTTTTTTCGTCCAGGATCTTTGGAAGTGACAACAGCGTGGCAGGGAGGTGGGGGAGGGATGGAGGTAATTTATTTCTTTCGTGTACGTTGATGTAAAACAGGTTTTTTTTTTGTTACGTCCAGGATCTTTGTGAGGTGACGACAGCTGGGGAGGGTGTGGTGGGGGTGGGGGTTGGAGGGGTGGAGGGATGAACCGCCGCCCCCGGGTGTGTGTGGCGACGCGCGCAGGTGATGGCGGAGACGACCAGCGCCGCGCTGTGCGCCAACGAGCTGCTGCTGCTGGACCGGTGCGACCTGGCGCCGCGCGTCCAGGCGTCTCTGGCCAACCAGGCGATGGCCTTGGCGCTGGCCCGCAGCGGCGACCTCGTGCACATCACCGACTCCGCGCACAGGATACAGGTCAGCTCTCCTCTGCCCCTCGCCCTTGTCGACAAGAGTAGCTTGACATTATTTACAATTATTTATTTATTCATGTGTTGGAAATAAACCTGAAACGATGTGGGATAAATATGATTTTTTTTTTCTTTCAGTCAAAACCCTACATCCCCCTGTCCCAAGGAGGTTAGACATCCCTGTACCAGCTCTACTGCTTACCCCCCCCCCCCCCTCCTAATGTTTTTTTTTAATCTTAAGATGTTATTTTATTATTTTTTTATTTTCAGTGACATTTTGTAGATCTTGACGGAGACCGAGAGCCTCTGTGGAAACACACACACACACACACACACACACACACACACACACACACGGGAAGCCTACAACTCACTTAGTATCGGTTCCCTACCACGTTCGTGCAAACTTCGGATTTCTCTCTCGAAAAAATTTGAAATTTAAAAAAAAAATTCGAATGGGTTTAGGTTAGGTTAGGTTAGGTCAGTCACAACATGCTTGAACTTCTTCCGATTTAGCGGCCGAAGTGGCGCTAATGCCGAAACGCAAAAACATTCGGAAATCTTCGGGAAATTCTTGCAGGGAACCGAAACTTCCCGTCTTTCGTAGGGAAGCCCTACGATTCACTCGTCCTTTCTGGACATACCCGAATACTCCACGTTGGCGAGCCTTCTTTTCAACAGACGAGGGAGCCAAACCGCGAAGTTCCCCCGAAGTTCATGTTGCTTCTTCCCCCCCCCCCCCGTACCACACAACAGGTGTATTTATTTTCGGGGAAACCGTTTACATTATTTCACAGTACCTATCTTTAATGTAGCTATCCTAACCGAATCACCGTCCACAATTTTTTTTAAAGTATTTATAATGTAGCTAACCTAACCTAATTGACTATTAGTTATCATGAGTTGTATATTTATTTAAAATGAACCAACGCGCCCCCCCCCCCCCCCCCCCGAAGATGCACGATCGGGAGTTTGGCTCTCTCGTCTGTTGAAAGAAGGCTTGCCAACGTGAGAATTCGGGTATGTCCAGAAGGACGAGTGAATCGTAGGCTTCCCGTCTTCGTAACCACTTACAATACTCTGCGTCTGTGAAAAAACACACACACACACACACACACACATATATATATATATATATATATATATATATATATATATATATATAGTTTTTCACTGTTTAAAACCCATGGAACTATACGAAACACGCAATGGGTCTTTGAATTCCATTCGTAATCAGACACGTGTAATGAATCTCGAGTGGTACAATAAATAGCGCGCTCACATATGTACGCCGTTTGTCGACCCAGCCACTAGTAACAATCCCAGACACTTGCTCGACTTATCACATGCATTATGATACTTAGAACACCGAGAAAAGTAAATATTTGTGACAACATAAGATGCTAGGGAGTAATCCTGTTCGAATTTTAGAATTGGTTGTAATGTAAAAACAAAAAAAAAAATTGAGTGAGTCTTTCAGTAGTCGCGTGTAAATATTTGACCTCTGTAACGAGCAAATTCAGGTGTTCTCATGTTGTTCATGTTGCAAATAAATTCATGTATACGACATAACTCAGACACTAAATTTTTAAAGATGAATTCTTTTAAATGATGCCGAGTGTGATATATATACAAAATGTATATATTTTAGGGAAAACTTGTAATTTTTTTAATTTCATAAACATAGCAATAATTCTGTTTAGCAAGTTGGTAATAACCTAACTGAACCAAACCCAACCCAACCTAGGTTAGGTTAGGCTTATTTTTATTTATTTCATTCAGTTTTTCTCAAAGTCAGTGGATTTTATGGGATTTGGATAGTTTCGGAACAGTTGTAATGAAATTTGTGCGCAGTTGTAGGTAAGGGGGCATTAAAAAACGTAAATTTAGTGCACTTTATGTGCCACAGGTAGTTTCGGAACAGCTACGGTGTTTTTGTGTGAACCGAATCGAACCCAAACGAATCCAGGTTAGGTTAGGCTAATTTTTATTTATTTCATACAATTTTTCTCCATGTTAGTGTATTATATGCTTTACGGGTTGTTTCGGAACAGTTATGATGCAGTTTGTGCGCTGATGTAGATAGGGTGGCTTAAAAGAACAAAAAGTAAAGTTAGTGCTCTTGATGCGCTGAGGGTAGTTTCGGTACAGTTAATGATTTTATTTCATAAAATAGATTGTAAATCTCACTCTCATTTTCCATAAATCGTAATACACTTAAGATTATACATTTTGACTAACTGAACAATCTTATAAATTGAACATAAAATATTTGATACCAAATTGGCGTCTTTCGTTTTCTTTCTTGAAAACGGTGTTTGTATCGTTTCGAATGTCACACTTTTGGCCACATTGATCATTGCTTCTCTCGGGAAGTCCGTGGTCAAACATAATTTAAAAATACGGCAAATATGTTTACATTCGTCAAAACTAAAGAATATTAATTAATTTTGAATGTTTTTGATAACACTTAATACTTTATTTGATCTAGTTTTATTCTTAACAGCTGTTAGGAACGCGTGTTAAAATTACGTTTTTTTTGTGATGTCTTTGTTCTTCGTCTGTCCAGTCCTACATGTGCAAAGTTGCGGTTTTGTTACATGACGTAGATGGTGACGGTAAATGATGTTTTTTTTTCTTTTAGAATAAAAAAATTAGTTTTCCCGAAGGTTTTTACTAGTCTTTTTTTTTTTTCGAGGAGAAAAATTATAATCCCGAAGTTCAGGAATGTTCTTTTTCCCAGCTCTTATCCCGAGTTACGGGACCCCGTCCACCTCTAGTGAATTACGCGGGTCCCGCCATCTTTTCCAGGCTGGAAAGTGTATCAAGTTTGTCAAATACTAGTTTTAAAAAAAAATATTCATTTTCATTCAATAGATTAATTGTGCAATCATTAGTTTTTTATTATATTCATTTATTAATTTTTTTTAGTTTTATATTTAGTTATAGTAATTATTTATAATTAATTTTTATTATAGTTTATATGTACTGTTTAGGATTATTTTTGTAATTTTTTTTTTACCTTTTGCATCACGGTATATTAAAGTTAGTTATTTATTTATTTTTCTCGGATTGAATTCATCTAGTATGTTGTGTTATTTAAAGTTATAAATTTATGGAATATTATTTATTAGTTGTGAAATGCTATTCGTAATTTAATACGTCTAGTTTTCTCGTAGTTGAATTTAATTCAGTCTTTTTTTTTATTTTCTGAGACTTGTGCTCGGGGGCACCGTTGTTCCGTCCACGAGCTGTTCACGGAGATGCTGAGAGGTGTGACATGCGCGTGTGTCGCTCGCAGCACGTGAGCAAGCTGGCCGAGCAGTGCCTGGGCTACGCCAGCCAGAGCCTCGTGGGCAGACACCTGCTGGAGCTGTGCGTGTCGGAGGGCCTGGACGCCATGCAGCTGGAGCTGGAGAAGGGCCGCGAGTGGGAGGGCCTGCTGAGCTGGCGGTGCCGCACCGGGGACACCTTGTCGCTCAGCACGCGCGTCTACCCGGTGGCGCTGCCCGGCAGGTCAGCGGCTCCCGCTCCTTGTTCCCCCTCCTCCTCCTCCTTTACCCCTCCTCCTTCCCCTCATTCCCCCTTCTGCTTCACCTCATTCCCCCTTCTACTTCCCCTCATTCCCCCTTCTACTTCACCTCATTCCCCCTCCTCCTTCCCCTCATTCCCCCTTCTGCTTCACCTCATTCCCCCTTCTACTTCACCTCATTCCCCCTTCTCCTTCCCCTCAATCTCCCTTCTACTTCACCTCATTCCCCCTTTCTCCTTCCCCCCTTCCCCCAGATCTTAAAACTTAAAGAAACTTAGTCGGCCTCATGTTTTATAAATAATGTTTAGACGTAATTATTTTTGAAATTTTTTAAAAACCTTGATTCAAAGAGACATTTGTTTCACTGGGCTTATAGTTTAATAAGTGAAATTTATCAAAACTATGCGATGTATGTTTTTCGTCTGCATCGTAAAAATAATTTTTCGTAGCACTTCGTATCGAAAATAGAATGCAGAAACGTAAGCTGGAACGCAAAAAAAGGTTGCGTGGCGTAATTATTTTGCCAATTGCTTGAGTTTTTGAAATGTTATTTGGAAAAAAACAACTTTATTAAACAATTTGCATCGTGCTTTTCTTGCGTTCTTGTGTTTCTTGCGTGGTATATTAATCCGGCCTATGGCCCTCAAAAATGAGGCGGGAACGTTAAAACGGATCATGCAAGACAAAAGATATTGAAATTTCGCCAACCGTCTGCAGTGTGCACGGAAACATTACAAATGGCAACCAAATTTCTTGTTCGACATTTGTGCAATCAAAACAATCATAACGAAGTTACCAGCGTGTTTAAAAAAAATTATTTTTGTTTTGTAATCTTAGGTATGGACTAAAAAATATCCTGACGTTTGAAAATTTGAAGATAAGGGTTGTTAATGAACCTACTAAATCTATAAAAATCACTTGTACCACGGCTGCGCATCATTCATTTAAATATAAAAAATGTTATAGAGATAACGAAAATGCACGTGTTCTATTGGTCGCACGGAGTAACATAAACGGAAGATAATTTCCTAACCCACCCCTCTATGCCCCCCTTTGGGAGTTGATTTCCATAGAGTCACTTGTTAGTGTATGCTCATAGATAGAGACCGGAAAAATTCGCATATTCATTTCGTGATAGTCTGAAATTTATATACATATACCTTTAAGGTGCTTTTGCTATTGGCTCACTGTTCGTCTGGGTGACTCTGGGCCAATGAGAAACCCTCAACCAAAGAAGTGACGAATCACAGGCAAACCAGTTGAGACGACTCACCAGTCAGCAACCAACGAACTGGCGTTATTTGTACAAGTGTACAGAGGACCGCGAATTTTTCAGGTCCCTACTCATAGATCATTAAAATAAAGACATACCAGCCAAATTACAAGTTTGTACGCAAGTTTTACCGTTCCAAAGAACCGGTCACGAGTCAGTGAGTGGTGTTTCGTTCATACATGGATTTATATAATTTACATGAATACAGAATCAGTCCAGTAATTTATTCTATATATATATATAAAATTCCTCAAATATAATTTAAATGCAGAGTGGCCTATTTTAAACACAATTTCACAGTATGTTTGGACTTGTATAAGTCGAGTTAGCGGCATGTTTTCCTTCAACTAAAGCTTCGCCTTGTGTGACGACATTGTTCCCTTTGTGTTTTTTGGCAAGTTGGACCCCCCCCCCCCCCCCTCCTTTCCCTTCCCAGACTGTTCAGATTTTTCAACAGCCGAGTTGTATGACGTAATTCTGTGGTCCCATGACAACCAGCGATTGTCCAAACGCAAATGCCACGTGATTTACGGATCTTTCCCACTCGTAAATACTTTCGGAAGAACGCTTGCACACACTAGCTAGAAACTAAAAAGGTTAAAAATAGTTTTTGGCTTGGTCAAAGCAGTTGAAGAAAACAATAGCTATTGTAAATCTCGCTGCTGAATGGCGTGGTATAATAAGCCTCTCTTTTAAGAGATGACACACCACATTTATTTACTTATTTATTTTAGATTTATTATTTTTAATTTTTTTTAATGTGTTTACTGAAGTTAAATATGCCTAAAGGTTCAGAATCAAATCGCTGACCATGTTCTGTTTGAATAGGTACAATGATGACAGTTTATTTAGTAAACTTGGTTTGCGTGATTGTTGGTTTGCAATCAAATCTTTTTCTGAAAACCCAATCCTTAGCCTGCTCTAAAATATGTCAGATTTGACACTTAATGGTCGGTAATGAATTCTAGGCTGCCAGGAAAAATATAGTTAAGTCAAGTTTTTACATGTATTCCGTTTCCTCTTGGGTATGGAAAGTTACGATTTATTATATGAAAAAAAAACGTAATACTATATATTGTAACCTCTCGTGTCAAACGCAAGAGGAACAAGGGGTGAGATGGTAGATAGAGGTGTGCTAAGTATTAGACATCAACTTTTTTATTCTTCAAATACACATACCCTTCATCACAAACAAATATTAACTTCAAGATATAAACAAATCATATTTGTTTCCAGAGCTTTCACTTGTTACACAGCTGGAAAGTCTCTGTGAACAGAAAATACAAAAATGATTAGGACAGCCCTTACTTAAGTGGAGGCGCCTCAACAAAACACTGCGTTTAGGGCTACTCAACTAGTACATAACGCCTGCGGCAATGCGTCGGGTTACACTGTCAATTCAAATTACGTGAATTTACAACAAAATACATCAACCATATTTTGATGCTGAAGGCATAACATTGATGCACGTTAACGAAATAAATTACAAGAATAAGGATATCTGCAGTTCCTTGAAGAACGAATAGTAAACAAGTTTTATGATTTTCAAACACACAAATCTAAAACTCTTATCATTTACGTTAACGCTCTTAAGTATGATATTAATTCTTAGGAACATAATTATTAAACTTCACTAAACCAAGTGAGGGAGTGACTGCTAAGTTGATCAACGTTTAAAGTCCTCAATGTTCAAAATTCTTCTTGTATCTCCATTTACGTGTTAGTTCATTTATAACTGAAAAGCACGTAGTTCTGATTGTTGAATCCGGGTGTTACTGTTATTTGTCGAATCAAAGAAAAAGGCTCTTCTGGGTGGTTTTAAGCTCAAACACCGTCATCTCCAAACCATGCCGCCGTCAACGCTAGCCCCTCTTCTGAATTTATAAATATTGATCCAACTGGTATCGCTGTCTTAACGCTGTTGCTCTTAGCTGGGCAAACAGTTTTACGTAGAAGTGTCTTACCAAGTGGTTCGAAGTTGCTCGGGCAGCGTGATGGCAGGCAGGCGAGATTTCTGACGGTGTAGCAGTCGCTAGCAGCAGCTCCCCGCCTTGGTTGTCGTCTCGGAGCTGTCTCTCTCCCAGGGCCTTATATAGCTCTGGAACTCGAGGTAAAAAACATCGGAGATAGTTCTGGGCCTACATGACCGGAACACGCCGCACACCCAATGTCCGGTAGAAAGCCCGCCCAACGAAGTTCGCCGAGGATTTCCGAACGGCTCCGATGATTTCCGCGCAGCGCGCGACAACTGGTGTCGAACATGTTGCATCCAGCGCACGGTTAGGCGCCTCTCCGGCGTCATCAATGTACGTATGACGGGCATACGTAACAATCTTTCAAACTAATTACTGCTGACTTATAGTACCAAAATCACATAGTAAAGCTCATCCTGTTAGCAGTCGATTGACTTAGTGCCATTTTGGCTAAAAAAAAAAAAAAAAAAAAAAAATTACGTCTGCTCCTTTTCCCTAGCAGCCTAGAATTTATTTATGCATTTTAGCATGAACTGAAACAACTTTTCCGACGACCATATAACTGATATTAACTACCACACCAATTCTTCATCCAAAAATACATTCTTTTTGAAAAATAATATTCTACTAGTTCATTTGTCTGCTTCCCATCCTTCCTTCATTAATAAATTCATTCCTTTCTTCAGTCTTTCCTTCATTCTTCGTGTATACGTTACTTTATTCCTTCATTGCTGCTTTCATTCCTTCCTACATTACTTCATTCATTGATTCTTCATTCCTCTTACCTTTCCTTTCTTGATCCATCATTTCCTTTCTTGATTCATCAATTTATTTCTTTGTTCATAATTACCTTTCCTTGGTTGATTAATTTATTTTTTATTCATTATTTCCTTCCTTTCTTCTTTGATTTCTTTTCTTTATTAATCCCTTCCTTTCTTCATTAATTTTCTTTCTTCGGTAATTCCTTTATTTCCTCGTTAATTTCTTCCTTTCTTCATTATTTCCTTTCTTCATTATTTCCTTTCTTTCTTCATTATTTCCTTTCTTTCTTCATTAATTTCCTTTCTTTCTTCATTTATTCCTTCATTTCTTCATTAAATCTTTCCTTTCTTCATTAATTCATTTATTTCTTCATTAATTAATTAATTAATTAATTGGTCCATTGCAGGACTCCGGCGCAGTACGTGTACATCCACGAGCCGCCCGCTGGGATGGAGAACCGCAACTCTCAGACGTCCAGCCACCAGCAGGCGATAATGCACCGGGGCAGTCTCAACTCGGTCAGGAAGGGCTCCACCGACATCCGGTCCATCAGCAGCGATGGTGAGCGTACTTGGCCGGTTCAAGAGTGTGCGTGCCCTCTTGGGTCAAATTACAAAATATCCTGGGCAAATAAATATTTCATTTATATATAATATATAATATATATAATAAATATTATCTTTTTTCCCCGTGTGACTGTAATCCTGAATTTTATTTTATAAATATTTTCACCACTTTCTCAGCTCTTTTTAAGCATTGGGGTGATGAGATATTTTGTTATAAGGGTCAGATAAAAGACAAGAATAGACTACATTAAGTTTCAAAACTGTCTAGCAAAGTCAAATGTGAATGATTTATTATAATAACTTAAACATTAAATAAGTAATAGTCGTTTACAAAAATGGGTCTTTATAAGTGTAAAGTATTATTATTAATAATACTTTACACTTATAAAGACCCTTTTTTTTCAATAGTGATATTCCACCGGTTTTGTTCCTTCTTGAATTACAGTTTGTTTAATTTAAATGAGTGGTAAAAATTTCCATGGTTGAGACACCTATAATATTGCCGTTCATGGCGTGTTGCAAGACATTGAATGACTTATATGAAAAATTTAAAGTTATAGATAACTACAATTTTTTTTTGTTTTTGTTTTGTTTAAAGTGGAGTGTTAACACTTTTGAAATAAGGCCCTTCGTTTAACTGCAAACAAGATTATTTTCCTTAATTAACTCTCTTCTTCGGAGATTTCACCCGTAATATTCAATTTATTATGCTTTAATGATAGTGATAGTCCGTTTTGCCCATCACTGGGTTTTTGTGAGCACAGGCAACAGCATGGTGATAGCCGTGACGTCACTATCTTTCCAAGGCGGGATGGAGGTGAAAGGTACATCCCGAACCCATGGAGAAGGTTTTAAAATTCCTCTGCTCGGCCGGGAGTCAAACCCGGACCCCTTTGGCCCATAAGCCAGACAGACACGCCAGTGGGCGAACTTTCGTTTTAATAACAATTATTGTTTATGATCTGCTTTTGAAATCGTCACTTATGAATACAGTTAACTCCCTATTATCCCCGCATGCTACGAAGAAATACAGCACATACGTAAATCTGTATTTTATTACAAGTGAGCAACTCTACTGGATGACGAGTGTATTGTGTGCAGTATACAGTAAAACGCCACAGGCCTTCTCGGAACTCAGTCAGCAGGCTGGCATGCGTTGCTATTTTTGTCTCTGTCGCGCTTTGTTTCTAGTCGTATGGTTGCTCTTTTAGTGTATAATGAAGTCTCTGAGTACGTACAGTACTGTATCCTTGTTACTAAGTAAGTGCCGAGCACTTTTATGTGTACATTACTGAAATATATTGTATTTCAATTATTCAGTAAAATACTAAAATTCATCATTTCAATTTTTTTACTGTTAATTGTAACTTCTGCTGTACATAAATTTTTAGTTTTTTTAAGTTGAAATTGTTTCCCATTTTCGGCTCTTTTGCGGATTATCCGCAATTTTCACTATCTGCGGTGGCCCTGTCACTTAATTTCGCGGATAATCGGGAGTGTACTGTATATGTTATTTTCATACGTGTGATGCTTAACGTTATCTTTCCTCATATTGATATACACTAGCTCTTCAGGCAGTTGTAAGGTAGATTCTTCAACTATTTAAAATCATATTTATTTAATTTTGTTTCCAGCGTCTTATCTTCAGATATTATAGGGAAATTTTATAAAGCTTGTATGTTTATATAAACCTGTGTTTTGTGTTGGGGAGTGGGTTTGTATTTATTCCCGCTAACGAAAAGCAGTAACAGAACAAGGTGGTGGTGGTGATTTTGACTTCTTGAACAAAGAAGTCAGCATTTACTGTGATGCGAGAATCACAATAGCGCGACAGACGCGATTGCAAAAATCTCATTATTGTGAACATGCTGTTTTTATTCGAGCGAAACACGTAAACAAACTACTAGATATAAAATGTTCCTCGTCATACGACAACCATCAAGTTCGAGGAAAATGTTTTTTGATCTAAATATAATATTTATTCCAAAACGTCGTTCTACGTGAACATTGTTTTAGATTTCCTTGCCGAAGTGCATAAATAAAACCTCTAAAAATAAAGAGTAATAATTTTATAACCAGCGCACCAGTTTAACCAACATTCGAATACCAAATTGTGACTCTCATTACAGCTACTTCGGGCCTATGACGCGATGGAAATAAGAAATATTTTCTCCTCAGGAAGTATTGTCTCGTCAGCCATTTTTTATCGTTCTCACGTTCACATATTTATCGAACGTGATTTGTTGGATATATATAATCCTCTTAGCGTCTCTCGCGCTATTATGATTCCAGTACATTCTCAAACTGACTTTTGCCAAAATTCATATTTAAACTGTTTCACATGCATTTGTAACCTGTTAAGATTGCTGAATTGATTTTTTTAATCTCCGTTATTGTAGATGCCAGGGTACATGAATTTCTATTGGTTGGTTCCTGCAGGTACTCGGCGGCAAAGTTTGGCCAAAATACACTCGCTTTCCTTGCAGGCACCCATCACCAAGGTCATTGAACTCATTTCTTCAGTTCAAGAAGATGCCACTGAACAAGTAGCTCTTGTTCTTGACAAGGTAGGCAGCCTAACTTTATCATATGATTTTTGTTTTTTAATCGGAACTTATGATTTTTTTTTTCATTTACAAATAGAGCCACATTTTATAGTTTTGTATGTTGGCCGATTTCTTTCTAGAAATTTATGATTTAGATTTTATCGTTTTCATTTTTGTGAATGTCGTACGTGTTATTAATATTACACGTACATACATAATTTTTCTCAAATTTGGCCTACATCACATATTATGCACCAAAACAGTGCTACTAACTTACGTTACGTTTTTTAGCAGTGGCTTAGTGAGAAAAAAATTACATTGATGTGAATGTTTTAATTCCTTTATGGGAATGACATAGTTTCAAAAAATTGTAATTTTTGCTTTGTCACTTTTTATTATTATACTAGGTACTGATATTATGAGTCAAATAAATATATATGCAGTGTTCTAAGTCTAATTTCCTTATGTATTTATTTATGATGTGATATATGTTACCAGCTTGTATTACTTAACTATTAATTAAGTTTTGAAACTAAAAACTTTAAAACTTTGTACATTTTCCAGTTTACTTTTAGAAAAACTATAACTATAAATAAAATTAATTTGATTCATAGCTCATTTCGGTTTTAATTTTCTTAATAAATGCCTAAGGGTTTACGAATTTGAATGTTACATTGTAGGTAATAGAAAAAAATAGCTGATGCAAGTTAATTTCGTTACATTTGTTATTTTTCCTTAGAGTTCGGTATTATTTCGATTTTTTCGATATATAATCTTGCCTCTAGTTGTAACATACAAACAATTTATTACAACGTGTGGTTGAAAAATCTGAGGATTTTTTGTATGCATTTTTCATAAATTTCTTCTTGTAATGTCAGTCATAACATTTACCTTTAGGAGAGAAATTAGAAGCTCTATTTGTTACTACTTAAACATTTGATTGTGTTTAATTGAATTTATGTATTTGGGAAGTATAACTGATTTTGTTTTCCAGTTCGACTGGAGCATTAAGTCTTTCGGTACTTTTGTATGATGGGTACCTAAAGGAACCTGATTTTAACACAAAATTCTTAAAACATGTAAAATAAATAGTATTTAAAATTTTACTATCTATGGGCATGAGCAAACATCCACAAAATAGACAAGTATGAAGTGGAAAAACAAATAAGCATTTTCCCGATAAATTTACTCATTAGAAGTACGCAGTTAAAATCTTAGCATGCCTGATTTTTTTTCTTACTTATTTTTAAATGAGATTTGTTTTGTGTTTCTTTGCTCTTTACAGGTGTTAGAAATTTTACGCACAACAGAGCAACTGTATGGCCCCGCAACAATGCGGGAAAGGAATTTAAAAACACAGGACCCAGTGACAAGTGATTTGATATCAGCTCTTTTGACGGTAAGAATACTGATTGGACTACCTACTACAAGTTATTAAATACACCCGTTATTAACACTGCGTTAAATAAAACAATTGAGTTATGATTTACAATGCAGTCGAACACAAAACTGGGAACTGTAAAATTCATGCTTAAATATTTCTATAAATTACTCTTATCTATTTCCCCCCTGTGACTGTAATCCTGAATTTTATTTTATAATTATTTTCACCACTTCCTCAGCTCTTTTTAAGCATTGGGGTGATGAGAATTTTGTTATAAGGGTCAGATAAAAGACAAGACTAGACTATATTAGTTTCAAAAATGTCTAGCAAAGTCAAATGTGAATGATTTACTACAACTTAAACATTAAATAAGTAATAGTCGTTTACAAAAAATTACCTTGGATGTAAATGATACAGCCTGAGTTTGAATTCAACCTTCATTTGGGACTGCAGGTATGATACGATTTATGGTATAAAATGCTTTGGAAAGCTGGTTTACGCCTTTGGAGTTGGGAGTTGAACAACTGGATTATTGAAAATAATAGAGAAAGTATTAGTATATAAGATGAAACGCTTAAGCGTCTAAATATGTTTAATTAGAAATGAAAAAAGTTTTTTTCTTGAGTTATTAGCAGTGATGGATCAAATCCAAATTTTCTCGGATCAGAATCTCAAATTCAAATATTCCAAAGAGTATTCCGAATGCGCTCCTCGACTTAAAATTTTACAAGTGAAACAAACAGTTCGTAATATAGGATGGATTCTAGTCACTGCGGCCGCCGCAGATTCATGATATTGCCATCCGGGGCAGTAAGCGTGGGCGAGGCCAGAAACAGAAGTTTATATAACTCGCTAAGTGCATAGTAATTCAGGTGCACCCAACACTGGTGAAGAATCATTTGAATCGACGGCGGGGGTGCGTGTCTTTTGGGATAGGTTTGGCACACGGGCCTGTGTGTTCGCTGGTAGGTTGTGTAATGCTACAAAAAGTTACGTGTACCTAATTCGGCGGGGGGAGTGAAGCTCCCCACCAGTTAGATCGGCTAACTGGCGTGATGTAGTGTCGTGTTGGTGTGCATTGGAGGCTTGTCGGTGTGCTGTATTCACTGCAGCGCTGATGGGTCCCCTTTATGTACCAGGCAAGAACCGCCAAGAGAGAGATACCCGGTTCACTTCTGCGGCGTTTCGCCGACGGTCTTCCGCGACGAGCTCTTGGTGACCCGGGTCCACGGGTCGATTGATTCGGATCCCGGGACAGGGTCCCGGCGTGTCGCGCCGGGAAGCCTTCATTTCACGGACGAGAGAGCCACACCCGAAGTTCCCCGAAGTTCATGCTCGCTTTTTTTTTTTTCCCCTTCTATCTCATTGTATAAACCGGTGTGGCATTAAATTTTGCGGTCGATTAGGATAGGTTAGCTACATTATAAATACTTTAAAACACTGTGGATGGTTGGTTATATTAGGTAAGTATAGCTGCATTAAAAATAATGTAAAATCATTTTATGGTTGCTTAGCAAATAACCTTTTTAATATGTAGCTATCCAGGGCTAGGAAACCGTTTACATGATTTCACAGTATCTTTAATGTAGCTATCCTAACCAAATCAACCGTCCACAATGTTTTAAAGTATTTATAATGTAGCTGACCTAAACTAATTGATAGAGACGTGCAAAATTCGCGGATTCATTTCGTGATATGCTACAATTCAAATAATTATACCTTAGCGCTGCTTCTACCACTGGTTCACTGTTAATCTGGATTAATGAGGGCCAATTAGAGACCCTCACTCATAGAAGTGTCGAATCACAGACACTCGGTCGAGACGACTCACAAGTCAGCAGCCAATGAACAGGTGGCAATTGCCCGAGTGTGTAGAGTGTAGTAGAGTCTATCCTGGAGGTAACTGAATCCGCGAATTTTGCAGGTCTCTACTAATTGATCATTAGTTATCATGAGATGTCCAAAATAAGCATTCACGGAATATGGGGCGTCCCGAGAATATTTGTGGAAGACAAAGACTTCCCAGATTTTGTACGGTATGAAAAATATACAAATCCGTGAAGTACGTTTCTTCAATTAGGTATTTTCCTCTAAAAAAAAAACAACTAGAAATAAATACCGTTGCCTTGTTTATGGTCTTTCCTTTTATCAACACCGCCATATTTATTTACAATGAACAAAAAACAAACCGAGGATGTACGATCGGGCGTTTGGCTCTCTCGTCTGTGAAAAGAAGGTTTCCCCAGCGTGGACGGGGAGTCAGTCACGCGGTCTCGGGACTCGGATCTCGCCCTGACCGACCGGGTCCCCGGGTCATCACGGGTCTTCGTTCTCTCGGGACACGGGTCACCTGGAGCATTTGACACATGAAAACCACGTTTTTTTCCACGTGATTAAACGACAAACTTCACCGTGTCTCATGACTAGAGACCGGAAAAAAATTCGCGGATTCATTTCGTGATGGACTAGAATCCAAACACGTTTGCCTTTTTACTGCGTCAGTGATTGGGGCCACAGTTTATCTGAATGACACTTGGCCAATTAAGAACCTTAAACAAAAAGAAGTATCGAATCACTAGCGTCCCAGTTAACAAGTGTCACGAGTCAGTAGCCAATGAGCAAATGTAATTTTCCCCCGCGTGCATAGAGGATCATGGAGTATATCCTACAGGTCATTGAACTCTCGAATTTTTCCGGTCTCTCTACTCATGACACCCCCGGTAGCAATCGCCCGTAAGTTTACGAAGATCCCTGGATAGTTTTGTCCTTTCGTGAATTTTGAGGCGGCACGAAAGTTTCCGGGTCGGGGAAAAATGTTTTCCCAACTCGCATGTCTGGCTGTCCATGCCTGTGCTGATCGCAAGTCAAAATCCCCACAAGGGTGGGGCTGGGTGGACCCCTGGGTCTAGGGCCCAGCCCCGTTTATTTATATCCCAGCGTGTGAAATAAATATACATCCTCGCTGTGGTTATTTTAAAGTAAAAAAAAAAGGGGGGGGGGGTTGTCTGTAAAGTCGGTTTACGGACGATAATTTTACGTGATAACGTCATAAGAAAAACATTGATGAAAAATTGCATACTTTTTAATTTTTCAAATATTATTTTTACAATTTTTTTTTTTTGCAAAATTTAATTTTAAATCATTTATTCAAACATATAATCACGAACAATTAGTTTTAAAAAAACCGCCTTTAACCTGTTTGATATTATAGAAGATTTTCTCTCACGGTGGTTGGCCGGTTCTCGCACGCTCGGGCTCAGGCGAAACGTGACGATGAGTCATGCTTTTTTTTTTTTTTTCGTGCGTGTGGGCCGGAGTTCATCGATTTATAAGACGTTATCACTAGAGACCTGCAAAATTCGCGGGTTCAATTACCTCCAGGATGGACTCTACTGCACTCTACATACTCGGGCAAATGCCACCTGTTCATTGGCTAATGACTTGTGAGTCGTCTCGACTGGGTGTCTGTGATTCGACACTTCTTTGAGTGAGGGTCTCTAATACTCCAGATTAACAGTGAACCAGTGGCAGAAGCAGCGCTAAGGTATAATTATTTCAATTGTATGTAGCATATCACGAAAGAATCCGCGAATTTTGCAGGTCTCTAGTTATCACGTTTGAAAAATTAATTTTTATAAATGAAGCTTACATTAAACTAGTAGAATAGTATCTAACCATAATTTTAAAAGGTTGAATAAACATTTTGAAAAAAAAAAAAAGTGTATATGTGAGTAATAACTGTGCAGTTATAATGTAGCACGACTCGCTGTAGCGGATCCAGAGGGGGTTGGGTCTAAGGGGTTCAAGCCCCCTCCAAAAGCATGTGGGTCCACTATTGTTTTAGTGTTTGCCTTGATGAAGCCTAGCCTCAGCTCGGTCAATCCCATTGGCGTAGCTGTGTTCATAATGTTGGGGGGGGGACGACAATTAATGATTTTGATGTCATGTAAACCCATTCCCCCTCTTACTAAGACGGGGGGGGGGGGGGGGTTCCGGTGGGTCCTCCACCGGAAAAATTTTGATTTTTTAAAAGTGCAAAATAGCGCTTTTTAAGCAGATTTTTTTTTTGTATCTAAACCATTGGATACACATCGATGTTATAATTATTATTGTTTCCTCAAGATAAAATTATTTGATGAGTGAAGAAATTGCAAATAAAGTTGGGCAGAATAATATTACAAAATAAAAATATATCACGGTCTAGAAAGTTGGGGGGGGGGACAGTCCCCTCCACCGAAAAAGTTAAAGGGGGACACGTCCCCCCTGTACGCCCCTGGACTCAAGCCCCTCCAAAACCGAAATCCTGTATCCGCCACTGAGCACGAGGTGGGGGGCATGATGGCCCATGTCGCGAGGTGGCTTGTCTCGTGACCCCGCAGCAAGGCGGCACGCCGGGCAACGTGTCGACGACCCGCCGCAGCTCCAGCGAGTCGTCCAACATCCGCATGTCGCTGAAGCAGCAGCCGACAAGCAAGGCGTCCAAGCTGCTGCCGCTCTCGGCCAAGGCCAAGGACCTGCTCGACCGGTCGCTGGACTGGGAGTTCGACATCTTCAGGCTCGAGAAGCTCACCGAGTTCAGGTAGCGTACCTACGGTCTGTCTTCTCCTGTTCCTCTTTTTTTCCTTCGCTTCGACGATACAGTCCCTAAAATAAACAGGACATGACATTTAACACACACAAAAGCATCACTTTGATCAATAGAGTTCCTAAATTAAACAGGACATTACATTTAACACACACAAAAGCTTCACTTTGATCATAGAGTTCCTAAATTAAACTGGACGTTTGTCACACACAAAAGCATCACTTTGACAATAGAGTTCCTAAACTAAACAGGACATGACATTTAACACACACAAAAGCATCACTTTGATCATAGAGTTCCTAAATTAAACTGGACGTTTGTCACACACAAAAGCATCACTTTGACAATAGAGTTCCTAAATTAAACAGGACATGACATTTAACTCACACAAAAGCATCACTTTGATCATAGAGTTCCTAAATTAAACTGGACGTTTGTCACACACAGAAGCATCACTTTGACAATAGAGTTCCTAATAAAAAACAGGAAATTACATTTAACACATGCAAAATTAAGCTTGTGTGTGAGTGTGTCTAGTCCCTCTAATCTTCGTGCGAAATTTTGAAAAAAAATGTAAACTTTTTTATAATTTGGAACAGTTGGACAAATTTTAAATATCTTAAATCTTACATAAGTTTTTTTATAAAGTATGTTTGAAGTCTAAATTTAATATTTTTAAGGAAAACGTTCACGTACATAAGTTGCTACAGTGTATAAAACGTTAATTAAAAATTAAATAAATATCTTCAATAGTTAAACCATCCAGTCAATTTAATTTGAAAATAATTTTATTTATTTTTTAACTTTTAGATGCTAAGATTTTTGGAAGCTAGGATTCTAGAGATCTCTGTGAAATGGTTATATGAAATATTGAGGAAGAACTAAATTTATGTTCTGTCTGTGCCGTGTATTTTTAGATGTCTCGGGAATTTCGAAGAAACTATACGAACTTATGTTAGTTTTTTTGTTTTTTTTAATAATTTCTAATTTAATGAATTATTAATTCCTTTTTTTTTTAATAATGTAGTAACTGAAAAGTTTGAGAGCTTTTTAACGTCGTAAGTAATTTCTACAAGAATTTTTCAACCAAGTGCTATTCATCTTAAAACTTCTGATGGTCTTTATAAACTTGTAATGGGAAGCTGGACATTTTAAACCATCAATGCATTGTGTGTATATATTCAAACCGGTTCAGAAAAAGTGTTTTTTTTTTGTCGCTGCGTCCCGGTGACATCTACATCTTAAGACTCGAGTGGTTGCTTGGCTTCTGGGCGGCTGCAACCCATTTATGCCCACGATATGTATGCTCCGGAGTAATTACTTTACTTTACAAATAATTTCTAATTTAATGAATGATTAATTCTTTTTTTAATAATGTAGTAACCGAGAAGTTTGAGAGCTTTTTAAAGTCGTAATTAATTTCTACAGGTATTTTTCAACCAAATGTTCATCATGTTACAACTTCTGATGGTCTTTATAAAGTTGTAATGGGAAGCTGGATATTTTGAACCAGCAATGCATTGTGTGTATATATTTAAACCGGTTCAAGGAAAGTGTTTAGTCGTTCCATCTAAAGCCTTGAGTAGTTGCTTGTCATCTGGTGACTACAACCCAGAAGCCGGTTTTCCCTCTGTCTATGGAGGTTTTACCTGGGTCCAACTTATCTAGTTTTAGTCTAGAATTAAGAGTGAGGGGAGTTAGTCATTGCGAAAACGTCTGCCATGGCTGGCCAATCCCCTCCTAGCACATGATGCACGTGACCTTTTCTGCATGGTTAAAAACCCGCATGTTTAGAGCGTATAGGGCTTGCCCTGAGACGCACTTAGAGTCTTCCCTACCTAGACCCCTCCCTTACACACTTAGATTTAACCTTTGAATATATATACTGTATAGAAGTCGCTAGTAGATAGGATTTACTCTACGTTTTTCAGAAGCGTATGATGAGCAGCTTGGGAACTTCACCGGTGCAGTGCGCTGCCGTAACGCCCTGTATCGTCTTAGTTGTTATTTACACGTTAGAGCGCAGCACTGTCACCCGCTGTCATTCCCCGCACCACCCACCTATCATTCACTGCAGCTCAAGGTCGTTCAACGGGAGGGGGAAGGGGTGTTTGAAGAGTTCGACACTTGTCCGCTAGGGACCATCACAAGTCGATGCCCTAGAGATGGTGGCGATTGCGGCGGTGAATTAACCAACTACCTCTAAACCGTATTAGAAATTTTAACCTGGGCTGGCGACTTCTATACAGTATATATATTCAAAGATTTAACTTAGGTTAGGAAGAAAAAAAACGGCGAGCTACTCCGGACAATGGCCGCGAGAGACCACGATATTCGCGGAGGAGCGCGTTGTAAAAGGCGCGATCGGACCGGTGTGTGTCGCAGGCCGCTGGTCCACCTCGGCATGAGCCTGTTCCTCCACTTCGACTCGCACTTCGCGCTGGGCTGCGACGAGACGACGCTGAAGAACTGGCTGACGCTCGTCGAGTACAACTACCGCCGCCGCAACTCGTACCACAACTCGACGCACGCCGCCGACGTGATGCAGTGCGCCGCCTGCTTCCTGGACGCCGGGAAGCTGCGCGCCGTGCTGGACCCCTTGGACCGCGCCATCTGCCTCGTGTCGGCCGCGGCGCACGACATCGACCACCCGGGCAAGTCGAGCGCCTTCCTCTGCAACTCGGACCACGAGCTGGCCTGCCTGTACAACGACATCAGCGTGCTGGAGTCTCACCACGCGGCGCTCACCTTCAAGCTCACCGTGTCCGACCCGCGCGTCAACATCTTCCAAGGTGCGTCCCCTCCCTCCCTATATCTCTCAATCTCTCTCTCTCTCTCTCTCTCTCTCTCTCTCTCTCTCTCTCTCTCTCTCTCTCTCTCTCTCTCTCTCTCTCTCTCCACCTCGACCGGGCCTGTGCGAACACCGACCGCCGAGTATCAAATCGAATGTCCCATCGCTCCCCCGAGGCGCTCGTCCTCGACTAGGCCTGTCCGAATACCAACCGAGTATCAAATCGAATACCCCGGCGCTCCCCCGAGGCCCTCGTCCTCGACTGGGCCTGTGCGAATAACAACCGAGTATCAAATCGAATGTCCCGACGCTCCACCGAGGCGCTCGTCCTCGACTGGGCCTGTCCGAATACCAACCGAGTATCAAATCTAATGTCCCGACGCTCCCCCGAGGCGCTCGTCCTCGACCAGGCCTGTACGAATACCGATCAAGTATAAAATCGAATGTCCCGACGCTCCCCGAGGCGCTCGACCTCGACTAGGCCTGTCCGAGTACCAACCGAGTATCAGATCGAATGTCCCGACGCTCCCCCGAGGCCCTCCTCCTCGACCAGGCCTGTGCGAACACCAACCGAGTATCAAATCGAATGTCTCGACGCTCCACCGAGGCGCTCGTCCTCGACTGGGCCTGTCCGAATACCAACCGAGTATCAAATCTAATGTCCCGACGCTCCCCCGAGGCGCTCGTCCTCGACCAGGCCTGTACGAATACCGATCAAGTATAAAATCGAATGTCCCGACGCTCCCCGAGGCGCTCGACCTCGACTAGGCCTGTCCGAGTACCAACCGAGTATCAGATCGAATGTCCCGACGCTCCCCCGAGGCCCTCCTCCTCGACCAGGCCTGTGCGAACACCAACCGAGTATCAAATCGAATGTCTCGACGCTCCACCGAGGCGCTCGTCCTCGACTGGGCCTGTCCGAATACCAACCGAGTATCAAATCTAATGTCCCGACGCTCCCCCGAGGCGCTCGTCCTCGACCAGGCCTGTACGAATACCGATCAAGTATAAAATCGAATGTCCCGACGCTCCCCGAGGCGCTTGACCTCGACTAGGCCTGTCCGAGTACCAACCGAGTATCAGATCGAATGTCCCGACGCTCCCCCGAGGCCCTCCTCCTCGACCAGGCCTGTGCGAACACCAACCGAGTATCAAATCGAATGTCTCGACGCTCCACCGAGGCGCTCGTCCTCGACTGGGCCTGTCCGAATACCAACCGAGTATCAAATCTAATGTCCCGACGCTCCCCCGAGGCGCTCGTCCTCGACCAGGCCTGTACGAATACCGATCAAGTATAAAATCGAATGTCCCGACGCTCCCCGAGGCGCTTGACCTCGACTAGGCCTGTCCGAGTACCAACCGAGTATCAGATCGAATGTCCCGACGCTCCCCCGAGGCCCTCCTCCTCGACCAGGCCTGTGCGAACACCAACCGAGTATCAAATCGAATGTCCCGACGCTCCCCCGAGGCGCTCGTCCTCGACCAGGCCTGTACGAATACCGATCAAGTATAAAATCGAATGTCCCGACGCTCCCCGAGGCGCTCGACCTCGACTAGGCCTGTCCGAGTACCAACCGAGTATCAGATCGAATGTCCCGACGCTCCCCCGAGGCCCTCCTCCTCGACCAGGCCTGTGCGAACACCAACCAAGTATCAAATCGAATGTCCCGACGCTCCCCTGAGGTGCTGGTCCTCGACTAGGCCTGTCCGAATACCAACCGAGTATCAAATCAATTTTTTTTTTTTAATATTCCGTGAATTCGAAACTATTTGCGAAACGATTGAAGTAAAAAAAAATAAAGGTTTAACCTAGCAACACATACTCAAAAAAATATATATTTAAACATGTTCATAAGCAGCTTCGCACATGTTCGAATACCAACCGAATTCCAAATCGAATTTTTTAAAATATTCTGCGAAGTCGAAATGTTTTGAGAATATTGTTCTCTGCGAAACGATTGAAGTAAAAAGAAAAAAAGAAAAAGAAAATGTTACCGAGAAACACATACACAAATCAATATTTAAAAAAAAAATTATAAATGTTCATCAGCAAAAGATACGCTTCCAATGTTTTTAAAGCTTTTCAACTACGAAGCTTCGCACAGGTTCGAATACCAACCGAATTCCAAATCGAATTTTTTTTTTTATATTCTGCGAAGTCGAAACGATTATTTAATGTTGTTCCCTGCAAAACGATTGAAGTAAAAAAAAATTTTAAAAAATTTTTTTTAAACATTTTTGTGAGATAATGTTACACTTTCCATGTTTTCAAAGCTTTGCAACCACGAAGCTTCGCACAGGCTTGCCTTCGACATCCTCGATACCAACCCTCTTCTCGTAGAACCTCGGGCACAGACACATCTGCAGACGCCTGCTGAACCAGCTTCAGCTCTCTCTCTCTCTCTCTCTCTGAGAGAACACAGGAGTTGCGGAAGCTTGCCACCTTTTTTGTGCAGTCGACGCGTCGGCATGCTCATTTCTCCGCTCCGCAGCATTCCTAGCGCTCATGTGTGAACATCTTATCTCTCGGTAATACGGCATTTGGTGGGAGTAATTGTGTGAACGGAAAGGAAGTCGCGTGTGTAATCGCAGTGCTGCCATCTGTGGCGGATGACGCGATCAAAAAGGTTCATGGAGACCAAGGAAATCTCGATAATTTTAACAAGATGGGGAGTATTTTAGTAAAAATTCCTTTTTGAAAATCAGGTCCAAAACCGGGATTTAGTTTTTTTTCTCACTTCCTTTCCGTTTTTAATTGGTGACGTTTTATTATACAGTTTAATATTTCGCTCTACAACTCTAAATATTCGGTAGCCGACCTTGCTGCTCCAGCAGCGAACTCCAGCGGCGGGCGGAGAAACTTCGTGGGTTTCGCGTCAAGAAATGTAGTTGAAAACACAATTTTCATATATTTGTCACTCTTGGGATTTTTATTTTATTTTAATAATTCTACTTTTAATTTCGTGTCCGAGTTTCGTGTTACAATTTTTTTTTTCTCAACGTGAGAACACGTGAATTTGCTCATTACCGAGGTTCGATGATTACACATCACAGGCGATATTTCCCTCTAATGTTAACGAAAATGACTATATACGGGTTTTGTGTTGCTACACGCGGGCCCGCCATCTTGGGTGCACATTTCCGTTCATCAACTTCCTTTTCCATTTTCACGAAATTATTTCTACCAAATGCTGTTAGGCTATACCGAGAGCTAAGAATTTTGCACATCAAAAATCCAAATAAAATAGTTCAGTTAAAATAAACAAATTATAATTAGGTACATCTTAGGAACTGACAAAAGTGTGACTGAAAGGTTTAAGGCCGTTTTGAAGTATCTAAATAAAATATTTCAGTTACAATAAACAAATTATAATTAGGTACATCTTAGGAACTGACAAAAGTGTGACTGAAAGGATCAAGGCCGTTTTGAAGTATGCAAATTAAATATTTCAGTTACAATAAACAAATAATAATTAGGCACATCTTAGGAACTGACAAAAGTGTGACTAAAAGGATTAAGGCCATTTTGAAGTATCCAAAGAAAACAGTTCAGTTAGAATAAATAGATTATGATTGGGTGCATCTTGGCAATTGACACAAAGTGTGTCTCAAAGCAAGGGCGCAACAACAGGGGGGGGAAGGGTATTTTGCCCCCCCCCCTTCTGAAACCTTGAAGTGGGGGCAAACGGGGGCAAAGAAAGTGTGCTGTGTAATCAATTTTTGGGTAATAAAACTGCTTAAATAGCACCATTTTCCACCTTCAAATACAAATTTTTTCCGGGGGAGGACCACCGGGCCCCCCCACTTCATTAAGGGGGGATAGATGATTCTTTATAAAAAAAAGGTATATTGCCCCCCTCCCCCCCCCCCTTTTTTTTGGAAATTTAGTTGTTGCGCCCCTGTGTGAAAGGATAAAGGCTGTGTGTGCCGCTGTGCAGGCCTGGAGCGCGACACCTACAAGGTGGTGCGGCAGAATGTCATCGACATGATCCTGGCCACGGAGATGACGCGCCACTTCGAGCACCTCACCAAGTTCGTGAGCGTGTTCAGCAGGCCCGGCTCCAAGGACGAGGAGCTCAGCATCCTGGAGGTGACCGCCGCGGACTGCGTGTCCTCTCGCGGGAGATGTGTCGCGAATATGGATGCATCCTTGTATCGGAAATATGGATGCATCGATGTATCGGAAATATGGGTAAATCGATGTATCGGAAATATGGGTAAATCGATGTATCGGAAATATGGGTACATCGATGTATCGGAAATATCGATGCATTGATGTATTGGAAATATGGATACATCGAAGTATTGGAAATATTGGATACGTCGATGTATCTGAAATATTAATACATCGTTGTATCGGAAATATGGATGCATCGATGTATCGGAAATATGGGTAAATCGATGTATCGGAAATATGGGTAAATCGATGTATCGGAAATATGGGTACATCGATGTATCGGAAATATGGGTACATCGATGTATCGGAAATATCGATGCATTGATGTATTGGAAATATGGATACATCGAAGTATTGGAAATATTGGATACGTCGATGTATCTGAAATATTAATACATCATTGTATCGGAAATATGGATACATCGATGTATCGGTAATATGGATACATCGATGTGTCGCAAATATGGATACATCCATGTATCAGAAATATGGGTACACAGATGTATCGGAAATATGGGTACGTCGATGTATCGGAAATATGGATACGTCGATGTATCGGAAATATGGGTACATCGATGTATCGCAAATATGGGTACATCTATGTATCGCAAATATGGGTACATTTATGTATCGCAAATATGGGTACATCTATGTATCGGAAATATGGAGACATCTATGTATCGGAAATATGAATACATCTATGTATCGGTAATATGGATACATCGATGTGTTGGAAATATGGATACATGGTTTGTATCGAAAATTTGGATACATCGATGTATCGGAAATTGGGTACATCGATGTATCGGAAATTGGGTACATCTATGTATCCGAAATTGGGTACTTCGATGTATCGGAAATATTGATACATCGTTGTATCGTAAATATGGGTACATCGATGTATCGGAAATATGGATACATCGTGTCAAATTAATTACAATTTGGTGTTGATGTTTTGATGGCGATAATTGTTTTAACGTCGGTATTTTGTCCTGATGATATTGAACTGAAATAATTTGATGTTTTCCAACCCTCCATCTCCAACATTTTGAATAAAAAATCACCCGTGTATTCTAAAACCTTACAGAATAAATACATTGTAACAGGCAACAATGTCGATAGGGACTTCTTTAAGAAATTTTTTTTTGTGAAAATTTTGTTAGGTTGTGTAGGCCTATTTCATAATTTAACTTTCATTTTACTTCTATTAGTAAAAACCAGTTTGGCTTTTTGCTGGTAAGAGATCAACTTGTTTCAGGTAGTTTCACCATAAAAGCTTGGGACATAGCTGTCAAGAACTAAATGTTACATATCCTTAAATATTAGTTTTATAATAAGCAAATTGAGGGTAAAAGTTTGATATTTTGATAACACGATACGTCGATTATATCAAGCTGATAGTTTATTGGCATAGATTTTTTTTTTCCATTCCTACTTCTGTCCATAGTTACCAGTAAAACTAAATATTTCAGAAAAGTTATTTGAATGGTTCTTCCAATGTGGAAGATTGCTTTACATTTTTTTTTTACATACGCTATTGCTGGTCACACTGTATTCCATTAAGAAATCTCAATAACGAAATGATAAAAATTAAGAACGTGTTAACACACAAGAAAAGGGCCAAAATCACCCGATGTCGAAAGTTAAAATCATAGACAGCACAGAAAATTCCGGGAAAGGAATTGGTCAGCTCAGACAGACAGTCTGTTTGTCGCTGTGTTTTCCAAGGTTTTTTTTTTTTACTTTATTTACTGTTTTTTTTGGAACTTTCTCGTTTTCAGCCTACAGTGGCCGTCTTCGCAGTAATATGTTTTTCTAATTCCTTCCACAGAATTTTTTTATGCTGTCTATGATTTTAAACTTTTGACATCAACTGATTTTGGCTTTTTTTTTTTTGTTTACAAATTTATGTGTTTTCGTGTTGCAAATACACTTACAATACGAAACTTGAACACGAGATGTAACGTATAAATCTTTAAAATAAAGCCGAGCGTGATAAATATAAGCAAATTGAGTTTTCAACTGCATTTCTGGACGCGAATCACACGTGGTTTCCGCACCCGCCGCTAGAATTCGCTGCCGGATCAGCTACGCCGACTATCAATCCATTTGATTAGCAGAACTAAATTACCATATTATGAAACGGCTCTTTAAAAAAAGAAATACCAAACTTCAGCGTTGGACTTGATTTATTGATAATTTATTTTATTAAAATACTGCCCCGCTTGTTAGAATGCATTAAACAGTTGATACTCTTATAATGATTTCCTTTGGCTTTGTGAATTTCCGTTCGCGCCATCCACCACAGATGGCAGCACCATGGTCTTAAGTTGTTACACGTTAAGAATTAGTCAGGGAATTTTGTGATTTTTGGGTCATGGAAAAACGGAGAAATGTTATTACAGCGTTTGTGTGTGCAAATTGCAACAGAGAGCGATTGAGGACGGACAGAAGAAGTGTGAAGGAGAAAAATATTTAGAGTTTTGTAAACTAACTCTTCACTCTGAGCTTTAGACTTCAAGTTATACAATTTCTTGTGTACCCATGTTTTTTTTTTTTTTTAATCTCTCTTTCTTACTTTTGAGATGTAAAAGTACTCTGTAATATTTAGTTTTTGTGGTTGTACAGTTTGTTTGTGTATATGTATGTATGTATGTATTTGCATCAATTGACATGTTCTATATCCCGGAGTCCTTATCTCCATACAGGGGCGAAGCCAGGGGGGGGGGCGTTTAGGGGTTGAACCCCCCCCCCCCCCCCCCTTAGCACCAAATATTTAATTAATTTCTTATTCATCACTCAAACAAATTTCATATTAAAATTAATAAAATTTTTACCATTACAATATTTAAATTTAAGCACCGAAAACTGCTAAAATAGCAATATTTTACACCTTAAAATCCCAATTTTCCCGGTGGAGGACCCCCGGACCAACCGCTTTAATACGGTGGGGGGGGGGGGGGCATGCTTCTTAACACCCCCCCGTACGCAAATCCTGGCTACGCCACTGCGTCCATATGGGATCTACAGAACAAAAAAATTGAATAAATAAATAAAATAATAAACACCGCAAAGTTTTCGACCGAACCTGTTCCCAGGCGAGCGAGGCGATAGACCCGTTCCACACGTACAGCCTGGAGCAGCTGTCGCTGGTCAAGCGGATGCTAATCAAGTGCGCCGACGTGTCCAATCCGACGCGGCCCGTCCACAACTGCGTGGAGTGGGCGCTGCGCATAGCGGAGGAGTACTTCACGCAGGTCAGCTCTTTCCCTCCGCGTCTGCGCGTTCTCGCGTCCGGGGAGAGGGGGGGGGTTGGCCTTCGGTCCGCACGCGCGTGGAAGCCACGACCGCAACCCGAACAGTTCCGAAGTTTACCGAAGTAAAATGTTAGGTTAGGTTTGATTGGGAGACCCAAAGGTGGGTTTACGATTGAAAATTAAGAATTAAGACTTAAGACTTAGTCGTGTACTTACCATATGACTCTATGTGAACTAGTGGAATGGTTTACGATTGTCGTGTGTGAATTTTGACGGGTCGTGTGCGAACCATATGATGACTTAAGACTTAACAGAAATGGTTATATTTTATATTTTTCGTTAAGACTTAAGGGAAGCGACCAATCACAACAAACCGGAACCTTTCAACCGGAAGTTTGTCTTATTATTGGACCGAGCGAGGCAGTATTTTTGGTTAGAATTCGTATATTTGTCATTTGTAATCATCATCCATTTCGAAAAATAGATATCCCATTTGTCAATAACCTATTTCAAACCTGCTTCTCCGTTTCAAACAATGGCCGACCATGTGCTGTGATTAGTTAGAATTGACGACTTCTATGTCAATCATAAACTGGAAAATGTAGTTTTGACTTAATCGTGTGCTCGATGATAAGTTATAATTCTTAAGGAAATCAATCGTAAACCCAGCTTAAGATGCACATAAAGTTCTGCCATTCCCGATTACACCCGAACAATTCACCTTCGGCCAACTTCGGGTTTTGTTTTATTTTTGCGCAGGAAAAATGAATTCAAATGTTAAAAGTGGTCGGTTAGGTTAGCTACATTAAAACACTTTAAAACACTATGGACTGTTAGTTAGGTTAGTATAGCTACATTAAAATAATCAGAGAAATATAAATATATATATAAAAAAAAACCGAGGTTGGCCGAAGGTGTATATTCGGGCGTGTTCGGGCAGGGACAGTACTTGATGGACATCTTAGGCTTCCCTTGATTTTTTTTTAGGGAGAGTAATTTAGGTTAGGATAGGTAAGGTTGTAGGGTGCTGAGGTTCGATAAAACTCTGGCCAGCAATCTTTTTGTGTTTTTTTCCATAGTCTGGTTGCAGTTAAAAGAAAAAAAAATCTGTAATTGACAACGCATGACTAAGGCATTTGAATTGAGTTATAATGTTATTAATGTGGAAGTGACAGAGGATTTCAATAGAACTAAATAAAAATGAATATATAATATATCAAATGACATGTTTTACTCAATAAGAAGATGATATCAAACAGCACCTACCTTGTTTCTTACGTTTTAGTGTTTTTTTTTCGTAATCTGAATACAGTTTTTTAAGCTATTTTTTAAATTTTAATATTTTCCGATTTAACCTGTCATGCGACAGAAAAAAGACGAGTGATATAGTAGCTTGAGTACTACATACTTAATAATTAAACATGGACATTCATTATAAAACAATTGCTCAGTATGCGGAATAGAATAAAGTAAACCGCCTTCTTTATCTGCCCCTACCGACAATGCTGCGAGATACAGCATAGGCGTAGTTAATATGAGTAGGCCTACCTATGTGTGAAATGTAAGCTTAGTAGTTCCTAAAGGTGAAAGTTTGTAAGAAAATGTGAGGATGAGAGGGAGGTGTGTCAGTGAGTGTAGAGTAGATAAGATATATGTAATCTTGCTGTACATAAATTTAAAAAAAAAAATTATTATACTCTGCTATATATTAACAGATGAAAATACATTACAAAAATAGATACAAGAAGATAACTGGGTATTTACTTATTATTGAACAGAGTCACTACTTCTCAGCCTTTCCAAATCCATCAAAGATGCTAAATCATGAGGGTTACATAAAATTTTTGCATGTCCAGATCGTTAATAAAAAACCCTCCACTGTTCTAACCCTACTTAATGCAACGTAAAATTGGCCCTTTCCAAAAATACGTTTTCCAACGTCAAAAAAAAAAAGCAAGGAATGAAATTGGTTAAAATCGGGGTTTACAAGGTAAAATCGACTTCTCATTTTTTGAAGTCGGTTAAAATTGTAGCCTATGTTACCCAGGCCATAATAACGAATTGATTGACACCTTATTAATCAAAATCGGATAAATAGTTTAGGCGCTACGGAGGAACGAAGGTAAATACAAACACAAAATACATACATAGACTTCTAAAAAATAAACCTTCCTTTTGGCTTCGCCGTAGTCGGGTTAAAAGATGCTCTAACAAGGAAGGTAAAGACTTTTGCGCATGTATTAAAAAGCAAGGAAGTATTACCACGCGCATGTGCGAAAGGAAATAGAAGGGGAAGCTAAAGGAAGAGGTGTGGTATAACTAGACTCTAAAGATGTGAATGTGGTGGGCAGTGAAGGAAGAGGACGGAAAACAGATGCGCCGCGGCAATTCGAAGTCCGGCAGGTTGAACCACTTCAAGGTTAGATTAGGTTAGGTTTAGTTAGGTCGGTCCTAAGATGATTGTGTGTTGGTTCTGGGTTTGTTTTGGTTTTGTTTTGGTTTTGGGTTGATTCTGAGATGGTTTTGCGATGGTTCTGGGTTTGTTTTGGTTTGGTTTTGGGTTGATTCTGAGATGGCATTGTGATGGTTCTGGGTTGGTTCGGGGACGGTTCGAGGACTGGTCTGGGTTGGTTTTGGGTAGGTTTTTGGTTGGTTCTGGGTTTGTACTGGGATGGTTTTGAGATTGTTCTGGGTTGGTTCTGGGATTGTTGTGGGTTGGTTGTGGGTTGGTTCTGGGTTTGTTCTGGGATGGTTCTGCTATTGTTCTGGGTTGGTTCGGGGATGGTTCGGGGACTGTACTGGGTTGGTTTTAGGTATGTTATTGGTTGGTTCTGGGTTGGTTCTGGGATTGTTGTGGGTTGGTTCTGGTATTGTGGGTTTGTTCTGGGATTTTTTTGAGATTGTTCTGTGTTGGTTCTGTTTTGTTCTGGGTTGGTTCTGAGATTGTGGGTTTGTCTGGGATAGTTTTGAGATTGTTCTGGGTTGGTTCTGTGTTGGTTCTGTTTTGTTCTGGGTTGGTTCTGAGATTGTTCTGGGTTGTTTCTGTGTTTGTTCGATGATGGTTTGGGGACTTTTATGGGTTGGTTCGGGGATGGTTCGGGGACAGTTTGAGGACTGTTCTGGGTTGGTTCTAGGATTGTTGTGGGTTGGTTTTGAGATTGTTCTGGGATGTTTTTGGGGTGTTTTTTGGGATGTTGCTGGGTTGGTTCTGGGATTGTTCTGGGTTGGTACTGGGTTGATTCTGGGATGTTTTTAGGATTTTTTGGGATGTTTCTGGGATGATTCTGGGATTATTCTTGCATGTGTGCGTGCGTGCGTGCGTGATTTAGGTATTGGGTGAAATGCGAACCGTCATGAGTTCATAGGTATATATAATTGCTTGGCGAGCACATGTCAGTTGTGGTTATGAATTATGCCAGTGATTGTGTCATAGTGCTGTAAAATATGATGAAATAAGTTTCTCCAGCGACTGTTTTGCTTGGTACATTTTCCAGTGGTGATGCAATCAATTATTTTTTATTGCTGATTGTTTCCCTCACTTTGCTGTAAGAATGTAAAAATATATAAATCGTCTTAAGCCGCTTTGTTTGCCTCTAATAGTGATCTTAGTACCTTAGAGTTTATGGACTTAACCACTTTTTAACAACAATACTTAAGGAAGTATTAATTTTCTTTATCTTATATAACTCAATCCTAAATATTTTTGTCTCTTGTGGCAGTAAATTTATATTCACGATTCATAAAAAGGGACAAGATTTTATGGAAATTGCGATAATTGGTTTAGTAAGCAAAATTAATTTCATTTCATTATTTTAGCCAGAATATTGTAAAAAAATGTATAAATATAATTTAAAGATTAATTTGACTCAATTTGTACTTCACTTATTCACTCATATTTGAATTACTGATTTAAATTTTAAAAAAAAAATATTTTCAGATAGATTGTTATTTTTTGAGTAAATGGGTTTTAAACTTGTTTATTACACATTTCTTTGTTGTGTTGTAAAGGTTGCATGTATCACTGTTGAAATTACACTATACTCATGAAATAGTGTTATAAACAAATGAAATTTATCAAAATAAGGACAATTAAACCATAATTGCCTGTTTTAAAAACAAATTTGATTTAAATTGATGATCTAGAATTATCTTTAATCATAAATTATTTTGTTAAATTTGATTTAATAAGGTACATTATTTAACTTTCATAAAACTTTTTAGTTTAAAAATACAAAATTGCTGTACAAGGATTAGGTGTAATTATTACCATGGTGCCCAATTTTATTAATTTTTTGTCTCACAGACAGACGAAGAGAAAGCGAACAACCTGCCAGTGGTGATGCCGTTATTCGACAGAGCTACCTGCTCCATTCCAAAATCTCAGATCGGTTTCATGGACTTCATCATCAGAGAGATGTTCGAGGCTTGGGAAGGTTTGTTTTGTAATTTGTTTTAATTCTTTAAAGCTTCCATGAGTAACCAGGAGGTAAAATATAGATACCCAACAAAACAAATTGTTCCCACTGCGTAAAATAGATACTAAAAAAATTATTTTGGAAATTTGTTATACTCTTGCATACTTTCTTTGGAACATGTTTTCATAGCCTTGCATACTTTGCTGTGATGTAGCATTTTAGTGATTGCAGTTCTTTAATTTTAATTAAGCACTTCTCATATAGTTATTGATATTCTTATCTAAAATCAAACAACATTATTACTATCCCAATCATATATTATTGCATTCCA